>NW_015505310.1:1048369-1070421 GCF_001515645.1 Sinocyclocheilus grahami | reverse complement strand
TTTTTAGTTTTTTTCCAAAAATGGGTGGAAAAATTAATAAACAGCTTGAATATTCGATTTCTACACGTGGGCGGGAATTAAACGCCCCGTTCTGCTGATTGGTCAGCCAAAGATCAAACCGTGACATCATCAGTTCTTCTGCAGTATCACGCAGCAGAATAATAGTCCTCCACTGCTGCAGTTGTATGGATTCTTAACGCATTTATTGCAACTACATTTAATCTTTTTTTGTCAAACAAACAGGCTAATGCATAGCTCAACACAACTCATACCTGGACAGAGTTTAGACAGGGCTTTCTTCTGTGTAGATATAAATTCTATTCTTTGCATCAGCAATTCTCGTTTTTCGTTTTTTGGAAAAAAAAAACGAAAAAGGAGCCGTTTTCTCATTTTTCTACTTTCAATATTAAATAAAAAAACGAATGATCGAATGATACACGGATTGTTGGGTTTGGTGTAGGGCATATTTCCAACACGATAGAGCATTAACTTTTAGCGACAGTCCCCAGATATTTGAATTCTGAACCGCCGCAATACGTACCAGAAGCAACATAATAAAAACACAGCAATACGTACCTATTTTAACGTAATAAAGCGTGCCAGGGTTCATGAATTGAACCCGTGTTTTAGCGCCACTCAGTGGTCATTTCTCTTTGAAACTGCGGCGAAACGTGCAGTAAGGTACGTAAAAACGGTGTTGCACAAAAAGTGCACAGAGGTACGTATTTTTATGAGACCAGGTTGTAAAATACAGTAAAAATTTAAATTTTTTAAATACAACTAATTTTAATTATTCTTATTTACATTCCAATTTAAATTCGCAGATATAGTTTACCATAATAAAAACATAATCAATGACGAAACATGCATTGCCTTTATTTTTTTTTTTAAAGATTTATCTTTGGTGCTTTTTGCCTTTAATCTGATAGGACAGTAGTAATGACAGGAAGCAATGTGGGAGAAAGAGGGGGGTAGGATCTGCAAAGTTCGACAAGCATGGGATTTGAACTCGGGACACCCGTAGTACAACGGCAGAAAGGTTATCGCTGCCAACGATGAAACATCTATTGCTAAAATCTCTCCATCCATCCATCGATTGTTCTTCCTGTAAAGCCTGTAAAGTTTTAAATTAAAAAAATGACAGAATCTATTTTTTCTACTTATTTGCATTCAAATAAAAAATTTAGATATTAAATAAAAATAATATAAAAATAAATAAATAAAAGTTGAGATTCTTTCTGTCTGTAAGGCATTGAAGGTTTTTGAAAAAAAAAACATTCAGATAAGGATTTGTAAAGTCAACATTTAAAGTTGTTTTTGTCAAATTAATTTAAAGTCTAATAAAACATCGCAAATGACTAATTAATTCTAATAAAAATTGTAATTGAAATTCAATTAATTTACATTCAAATGTAAACTGCAGATATGGACTGCCTTCATAAAAACTTGATCAATGGCGAAACATTTATTGCTAATGTCTCATGCATGGCTGTGCAATAAAAATCTGATCTGGCCACATATATCTAGCAGTTTGAACAATCAGTCTTGAATAAAACACCACGCACTTCAACATTTCAAATTCTAGTCTGGTATGGTGACTCCGGCATTAGATTTCATAAAGATGAAATACTGCATCTTTGCAAAAGCTTGTTCTATTAAAAAACCTCACACAATTTACACCTAAAAACTTTCCAGCCATCTCTTTTCGATAAAATGTATTCCCTGACGGTCTAATCTAGCATGGCTCTGCCATTAGAGATAAGAAAAGTAATCTCTCTCTCTGAATCACACTGTCGTCATCCTTAAAACGAGAAGTGCTCAATTCATTCACTCTACCCTGTGATTGTGTCTTAGTGGTCTAGTGCCATTGTGTGTACGTGACCTGAGAGACATCTCTCCAGAGAACTTAATGTTATTAATGGTGACCAAAAACACTTGTGCCTGCAGACCAACTTCTACATCTTAGTAGACTGATATAAAGTGTAAGTGTTTTTTAATTAAAAATGTAAGCAGTCCTTACATGGGCAAGAGTCTTCTCTGCATCATGATTTCTCTTCGTCATCTGGCTTTGTCTGTCTTGTTGCCCACGATTAATGTTTTGTTTGTGGTCTAAGAGACCCCAAAAGCTCAAATATGTTTAATAGCTCAAAGTGTTTAACATTGCATCAGACCCATACCAAAATACCTTTCTTATTCTGAGA
The DNA here is from genome assembly GCF_001515645.1 of Sinocyclocheilus grahami. Classification (NCBI taxonomy): domain Eukaryota; kingdom Metazoa; phylum Chordata; class Actinopteri; order Cypriniformes; family Cyprinidae; genus Sinocyclocheilus; species Sinocyclocheilus grahami. The sequence goes on along the minus strand of NW_015505310.1, from coordinate 1,068,220 downwards.
AGTGATTATATACAAAAATAATTATTTAATAACACACTTCAGCTGTCCTCCATAAAAAATGTTGGGGTCTTAGGGCTCATTATTTGTGAAACAAGCACACAAATAAGTTGTGGAAATAAACTGGTAGGGAGTGAAATGCTTCTATTACCTCATTTTATGATGGAAATAATCTGCCTGGTATCAGTGGGGCTGAACTAATAGATTCTGTGATGAGTAAAAATACATCTTATACTGCTACATTGTAACACTTTCTCAAAAAAGGGGATATCTCAAGTAATTAATTACACTCAGTTGATTTAACAGTAGTAATCTCACCTTTTTAGGCCAATATATAAATGTACATATATTACATATTTCACATTTTCAAATTGTTTCACAAAATTCTCACTCATTTGTAAACCATCGTATATACAAATTACCTTGGAAGCACAATGCTTGGGTTTAATTAATATATTTCACTTAATTAGTTTAAAAGGAGTATTTAGGAAGATAGCAGTTATCTGTTTGTGACGTGTGACAAGAATTTCAGTGGTTTAAATTCATAAGTTGGAATTTAAAAGTTGAAACCAAACGAGAGGAATCGGATTCCGCGGAACTGCAATTTAAAGAAATGCAATACAGTTGCACAGCAGGAGGAATTTCATTAGTCCAAAACAAGTTTTGCGACAAAAAAAAAAAGTTTGATAAGGTTTCCATGTTGTAAGCTGCTTAATGTTGTTTGGCTCCATTTTGAAGATTTAGGGATATTAGAGCATTCAGAGAAATGTCAGATTTATGTCAATAAAATAAGTATAAATAATATAAATATAAGTTCTGCATCAATTAAAAAACTGGAACTAAATCTAAAAGGCATTCTCATGTAAAATCTAAATCATAGACAACCCGGTGAACTGCTGGAGAACTGGTGTTTGCACCCTGCATAGTCTTTTGATTATGCAACAGTATCGTGGATAATGCATGGCTGTTTGATGCATCTTAAGTTGGGCTCCTGGCAGGGCTCTGTCCATTTGCTGGATCTGCCCCAGATTCAAAGAGAACAGTCATGTCGAATAGCTTTGACTGCACACAAATTGAGAATCATCTGGTCCAATATCCATTATGTGTGAACAAAACACAGCGCTACCTCTAATACGACATGTCTGCATGAGCAGGGACAGTTAAAAAAGGCCTGTAACAAAAATAAACTGCGGCCATGAAATGAAGAGACACTGGTGGGAGATGTCCTCATGAGGGACTCTATTAAAAAACCCACTAAAGTCAAGTGGAAGATTAAACTTTTTGAATACCACTGAACTGGCTGTTAGGGTCACTGCGTATATATATATATATATATATATATATACTGTATATATAGGAATATACAGTATATAAATATATACAGTATATAGGAATAAATATATATATAAATATATATATATCAGGGGTATAACGGTTCACAAAATTCACGGTTCGGTTCGATACGACACAGTGGTGTCACGTTTCGGTTCAGTAAGTTCGGTACGGGGTAATTGGTTAAAGGGATTGCCTAGTTCACCCAAAAATGAAAATTCTGTCATTAATTACTCACCCTCATGTCGTTCCAAACCCGTAAGACCTCCGTTCATCTTCGGAACACAAATTAAGATATTTTTGATGGAATCTGACAGCTCTCTGACCCTCCCATAGACAGCAAGGGTATTACCACGATCAATGTCCAGAAACGTATTATACACAAAAAGTATTCTTGTAGCTTCAATAATATTATGGTTGAACCCCTGATGTCACATGGATTATTTTACCGATCTCCTTGCTACGTTTCTGGACGTTGATCGTGTAAGGACCCTTGCTGTCTATGGGAGGGAGAGCTGTCAGAATGCATCAAAAATATCTTAATTTGTGTTCCGAAGATGAACGGAGGTCTTACGGGTTTGGAACGACATGAGAGTGAGTAATTAATGACAGAATTTTAATTTTTGGGTGAACTATCCCTTTAAGTCGCAATGTTGGAAATATTTCTGTTTTAAACCATGAAGGCGAGCCAATGGATATCACACACAAGCAACGTGCAAACTTTGCGCAAGAGTTGCCGGTGAATATCTGCCGGTCAATTCACTATGCAGAAAGTGAAAGTAAAAACGGAATAATGGAGTAATGAAGGACCTTCCGGCATATATATATATATATATATATATATATATATATATATATATATATATATATATACATAATGAATTGACTGAGGTGTTCACCGACAACTCTTGCACAAAGTTTGCACGTTGCTTGTGTGTGATATCCATTGGCTCGGCTTCATGGTTTAAAACAGAAATATTTCCAACAATGCGACTTAACTAATTACCCCCGTACCGAACGTACTGAACCGAAACGTGTAAATATATATATAAATATATATATATCAGGGGTATAACGGTTCACAAAATTCACGGTTCGGTTCGATACGACACAGTGGTGTCACGTTTCGGTTCAGTAAGTTCGGTACGGGGTAATTGGTTAAAGGGATTGCCTAGTTCACCCAAAAATGAAAATTCTGTCATTAATTACTCACCCTCATGTCGTTCCAAACCCGTAAGACCTCCGTTCATCTTCGGAACACAAATTAAGATATTTTTGATGGAATCTGACAGCTCTCTGACCCTCCCATAGACAGCAAGGGTATTACCACGATCAATGTCCAGAAACGTATTATACACAAAAAGTATTCTTGTAGCTTCAATAATATTATGGTTGAACCCCTGATGTCACATGGATTATTTTACCGATCTCCTTGCTACGTTTCTGGACGTTGATCGTGTAAGGACCCTTGCTGTCTATGGGAGGGTCAGAGAGCTGTCAGATTCCATCAAAAATATCTTAATTTGTGTTCCGAAGATGAACGGAGGTCTTACGGGTTTGGAACGACATGAGAGTGAGTAATTAATGACAGAATTTTAATTTTTGGGTGAACTATCCCTTTAAGTCGAAATGTTGGAAATATTTCTGTTTTAAACCATGAAGGCGAGCCAATGGATATCACACACAAGCAACGTGCAAACTTTGCGCAAGAGTTGCCGGTGAATATCTGCCGGTCAATTCACTATGCAGAAAGTGAAAGTAAAAACGGAATAATGGAGTAATGAAGGACCTTCCGGCATCTGACACCGCATATTCTCTCAGAGACGATGAGACACGAATCTACTTCAACATATGCTGATAACGGTATATAGCTAACTGTTTTCATTTATTCCCTTAAAATTTCTCTTGTAGCCCGTACATAGTAAAAAATGTGAAGAAACGTATTTCGTGTTAAAAAGGGTGCTTTTGAAAGTCGGTGCTTGAAATAAAAGCTTTTTATTTCATAGGTTTTTATTGATGACTGCAGTGTTAATATTTTGATTATAGGCCTATAATTCATTGTATAATAGACCTGTTTTAAAAAACTTTAAAAAAACATTTTAACTAAGGAGTAAATAGTCTAATCTTTTGTTATCCTTGCAGCGCGTAAGTTATGTGGTAATTATTGTGGGGCAAATTAATTTTAATTTTAATTTAATAGGCTAAAAGTAACTTCATAATAATAATAAGCCTAATAAAAATAAGAATGTAACAGGTCTACATTAATTGGAAATGCCAAATCCTCTTAATAGTGCCAATAATTGATGTTTTTGACAATATCTCTGGCTTTATGTCTGAAACAGCTGCACAAACAGTAGGCTACATTTCTGTGTTGCAACATTAAATAATAACGAAAGTATTAGGATAAAAGTTTATAGTCCGGATATAGACTCTGATGTTGCGGCAGCCGCATTCAAAATGAGAAACTGACGTTTGGAACTCATGTTACGCGTCAAATATAGATTGCAAATGTTACATTATGCTAGTAGGTAGTGACCAGTGACTGTTAAAATGCATTTGATCTCTAATTCATTTAATCATTCGTTCAAAAACGAATCAAGTTCATTCATTTCAAATAATTTTTTACATATTTTTATTTTTAATAGGCTCATTTATCATTAATAGCCCCCCCCATCTTTTGGTACGTTTTGTGATTCATGCTTTTGCTTATTCATATAAGTCTACAACAGGATGGGAAAAAAAATCAAAAACATATGAAAACTCAAAACAATATTTTCCAAAAACATCTTTGTTCGAAACTTTTCAATTACATAAAGGGAAAAAATAAGAACATTTCTTAGTAATTGGAATATAGTGTACAATAAATGCAAACATGTTTCGAATAGTGCATTTAAAATTTTTTATAATAAAACAATATGTGATAAAAGAAAACAAACATGATTTTCTTAATTAAACATTCTGAGTTATGTCTAGGGACATCAAAAAGTATTTTAAGATCCCTATTAGATAATGTATACAGAGGTGCACCTTGCATGACCACACCACCACTGTGGAAAACCATTCGAAAGGTGCTTCTCCTCAGGGCAGCTCAAAGTTCCTGGATCTGATTCATAGCCAGACGTCACGCCTGCCTGCCACCTTTAAATGTTTATGACTGATGTATCAGCAGAGGTTCCAATCTCACAGAGCTAGAACTGCCTTGACAGTATCAGAGGTGCTTCTCGTGTATTTATATTACCCACTACTTCCTAATACAAACCGCTGTCCTCAACATGCCAATCCACAGTGCTCTACAGTCACAGCTGGCTCTAACAAAAGGTATTAAATTGAAGTGCTGCGAGAGATTGCATGTCATGCTTTATAAATATAAACAATTCTTCAATGTGGTCATTTATGCCAATTTGCAGCTGCAGCAGTACGTCATGCTGCACATAGAATTATGCCATAAATATGCGGCAGACTCCCGCTCATTTAATGATTTTAATTTTCTCCCTGTGCTGGGAGCACTTTGGGCTGCTGATCTAATTAGAGCGTTTCAGGGACTAAACAGAGATGGCATACATTATTCTGCTAATCTGGGATAATTTCTGACCAATTTACTATAGATATAGATTAGTACACCTGTAAAGTTTCAGATATGGGGGTTCAAATGTATCACTGATTACATTTATTTTGATACTAATCAATCTAAGCAAAGGCTTATTTCGTTTAGTTGAAATCATTATTCAACCATTCTGTTCTTTTTTTCATCATATATAACAGTGACTCTCGACAAGCTGTGGTTGAAAATCATTGTTCTGTAGCCTATGATGGTCACAAAAAAAGAATGGTTTGACAATGATTTCAACATAATGTTCTATTTTAATCAACCATTCAGTAAACAAGAAGTTAATACTGAGTAGCTTACATGTTCGACACAAACTCGCCAACTGCTGCAGAAAAATTAACCATGTGCATTTCAGAGAAACACACAATAGTGGTGTTTCATTCCTGAATTAATCATTGTTTTTGAACAAATTGGTTAAGTGAATGATTCAGTGACTTATACAACATTAGCTGCTTCCAAAATGAATGTGGGTAGTATAATGAAATCCAGTCACACTACATCCAACCATGTTGTCATTGAATCACAACATCAACTGCATCCCTTTACTGCCATTCACTACTCCTCTCCTGTGGCTTCATGGGATATTAAAGTGTCCATCTGATGTGCACATTTCAGAGTCTTGCAGAAGACATTTGTGTACTATTTGTATACCATATAGTAGGGAAGATGGCATATTTGGACAAAGGGAGTCACTTGTATCATTCCTAAATCAAATTAGCCTTTTAGAACAAATCGGCTGAATGAATGAATCAATTTTATATAGAAATGCCTTTCAGATTTGAACAGATCTATTTAATTTAGGGCAAACATGCAGAACAAATTTTGTTGTCAGACATCCCTAAAAATCAACTGATATGCAACAACCAAGATCTGACCATCAGACATTCCAGTTCACATTGAGTTTCCTTGCTGGAGGAAGAGACAGAGTTTTCTGCAATCAGCGGGCATCTAGATGTCCTTGCACTGACGCTGGTTGTGGTCGGTAAAGTGTTCTTTCAACTGGCTTTGCTGCCTTAAGCCATCCTCATGTATCTGACTCACCGAACCCTTGTTATCTGGCATCATTGTCCATTCCATGAGTCTCTTTAGACTATATTTTATTGTACAGCACAAATAATCTTGATAATGAGCTACTTGCTACTGCAGCGCAGACACCATTGCCACTCACAAAACCAAGGAAGAACAATTTAAAGGTCAGGTTTTGTGTAAAAGCTTTCTTCCTCATTTTCTTTTGTTCTTCTGCGACATGTTAAATGCTAATGCTAAATTCTGAAAGCCCCTGCAGAGCACTTTAAGGTGCACAAAAGCACCTTCAACATCTGAAGGTGGAGTTAAGAAGAATACAGCCAGCCAGTTAAAGTATTGTTAACTGGGAGTAGAATTTCCTTTTTCTGCCTTACCCTTCTGCACGCTATATGAAATCAGCAACTTAGACTTTAAACGGCATACATTATAATTGTAAGCTACTATTAATGAATAGACGTAAATTTCCCTTTATGCTTCCTAGTAAAATATTAAATGATGCATTATCATTCTAAACAAATTGGGTGGCATCTTACCCCATCCTCACCTACGTGGGTCAGTTTTTGATGTCATTGTAGAGGAGGCTCTGTATTACTTTTAGCGACGTCACTGATGCCCTTGAGACTCGTTATGGCTGTAGGATCTTAGAGTTATTGCGGGTGATGTGAATATGAAGTAATTTAGGAGTTTAATCTCTGTGCTTTGTTTTTTGTATGGAGATATATAAGACTGCTTTTTTTAATTACCCATGTTGATAGCTGTAGAACGAATTCATGTGCCATCTTATCAAAAAAATTAAATGAGAGCATTGAAAATATTACATGGAGGAATAATTATGGTGACACAAACAAATTTACCAACACAGAATGATAAACAACGTGCAGAAGGGAACCAATCTATTTATGTGAAATAATTGGTTCATGCCTCAGCATGCAAAAACGGCGGCAAGGCAAGAAAGAGAGAAAGGTAAAGGAAGATTGCATTGCATTGCATTACCGCTTTCCTGAGGTGGGGATGCATGTTTGTATATGTTACACAAAACCACAAGGACATTCAATTCAGTAAGAGTGCAAATATTCAGATAAAATGCATTACAGCTGATGGTAACTGAGAATATACATTACAGAAAATCTGTAACTGACCCCTTAAAGAAATACTATATATAGCTATGAAAGCCGAACACTTCCTGTCTAAATGTATCAGTGTAAATCAAAGGGACCACTTATTTCAGGGTGACCTGATCATCTTCTTATGATTTGTTGTTGGCTGTTAAATGAGAATATAATGACTGGGCGAAAAGCTGGTAATGAGCCGACACCCTATATATGCATGACCAGTTTTTGGTGATCAGAACCCTTCAGAATGAATTTTGGGACTTTGTGAATGTCCTGCACAGTCTGTTGTTTCCAAATCCCTTGTTCTGTAGCGGCAAAGCCTATTATCACCATTATTTAGCCAGCCCAAGTCTTAAGGTCTCCAATTAATGGGTGTCCTAACTTTCTCCTCTGGCTTTTGGGAGGCTGCTCCCTTGTGGTGCGTCACTGGGTTTGTCTTAGGACGAATCTGCTTTGGTCTCCAAGGAAAAGAGCACTTCTGGATAGGACAGCTTTCCGCGTTTGTGTGACCCGAGGTCAGAATGTTTCATATTAACTATGTCCCACGAGACAATTTTTTGCTGGATCGCAAAGGTGTGAAGCTATAGGATTAGGGAGTGGCCAGAATGATCGCGCTGTTCATGCGGATGAGACTGAGTATTATGGTATTGAGCTCTCATAGGCTTTTGGATGCTCTTTCTTGCTCTTGACGGTGTAATTTACATACAATTTCTTGAACAGACCTGACAATTCTCACCTTACTTCAGGGATATGAACAAAAATGGCATATCCGAAAGATTGTTTCTGTTTGAATTTATACTTTCAGTGTTTAGGGCAGATGAGGTGCTAACAATTTTTGCAATCATTTAGAATTTATATTACATTTTTGTCCACACTTAATGGCAAAATGTTAAAATCTGCATGTAGGTCAAAAGTGGGATACAATAAGGCGCATATTCTTTTAAACACTATGCTTGTTTTGTCAAGTAACATAAATTTTAAGTGGATATTTGTGTGTATGTGTGTGTTTATAGGTCAGTTTTGTTTATGGGGACCAAGTGTCCCCACAAGGACACTAAAGCATGAAATCACCTTTGGTAATTCCAGCCAATGGTTCCCATGAGGAAAACAGCCTAATTAAACGTAATAAACATCTTAATGAAGTCTAAAAGGGCAGAAAGGTTAGGATTAGGGGCATGTCCTATAAGTTTAAGTTAGGATACAAAACATATCATTAGTCAATGGAAAGTCCCCAACATGACAGAAAATCAATATGTATGTGTGCACCTTAGGTTGGCCAGGAGGACTGCCACTACCATGAATAGCTAAGAACAGCATGCACTAAATGAAAACTTACTAGTTATGTTCTTTCTAAATACAATCTGACTATCATATTTAAAAAGCCTTTGCTTTTACATACTGTACAGAGATGGAAACTAGCAAAATTGCAATTCCCCTTCTCTGTAAAAGAGTTAACCTGCAATTGTTGCCATAAAGGAACTATTTTTATTATATATTTTTTTAAAGAATTAACCTAATGTATGTTCATTTAATTAACATAAAATATTAAGTTTGACTTACAGTTTTTTTTTCAACTGCTTACACACAAAATCTTTACTTGTCACACAATTTCTGAAACCTGACACTAAAACACCAGAACCACACACCAAATCTGCAAAACCATACACACAACACACAAAAATCTAACAGGAATTAATATTATGGCAAAGGTTTTAGCAAATGTTTTCTTTTGAGATGTGTTTGTGATATTTTGAATGCAGTGCTTAATTTAGCAAAAGATGTGAGACATTTTGCATTTTGTGTGTGCAGTTCTTGGATTTGTGTGTAAAGTTTTGAAGAAAAGAGGCAAAGTTTTGAACATGTAAGCAGTTGACAAAAATTTTAATAAAATATTTTAGATTACCACGTTTTAGGTTAATGTTTTAATGTGTCTGTACACTAGGATTAAACTACCTTGTATAATATAAAAATGCAATCAAAATGTGAAAACCTTAACTGAAGAATCTGAAACGGAATTTAAAAACAAATGCATTTGAAAAATAAATGAGAGCATTGAATTATAATCCACATATGTTTAGATATGCTTACTGTCCATTTGAACAAACACATTTAATCAACATTTCAAAATTCACTATGCAAAGATGATCTAATATGATGCCAAATATTTTAAAAAATCTGTCATTAAGTATTTATGAAAAACCTGTGTACAAAAGTTTCATTGATCAGATCAGAGTGACTTGAGAGTCAAAGGCTAATTTCTGTGTCTCGGCTCTACAAATTGAAAGCTCTCTGTGTGTGTGTGTGTACTTTTTATGCTACATTGTGGGGACCAAATGTCCCCACAAGGATAGTAAAACCTGACATTTTTGACATTGTGGGGACCAGCCTGTGGTCCCCATGAGGGAAAAAATTATTACAAATAGAAAATGATGTTTATCAGAAAGTGTAACAATACAAACAGGTTTTCTGTAAGGGGTAGGTTTAGGGTTGGGGGATAGAAAATATCGTTTGGTCAGTATAAAAGACAGAAGTCTATGGAAAGTCCCCACAATTCACAGAAATAAACGTGTGTGTGTGTGTGTGTGTGTGTGTACTGTTTGGAGGAACAGAGAGCCAAAAGCTTCTGAGCTACTAGTAATCTAGTCTCTGGATTTAACAACTGATGTTGGCTGGCACTGCCATGTGTCTGTTCTGAGCAGGAACAGCTTACACGGATGTTTTCTTGCTGCTGACAACACTTAAATAACTGGGATGGGATTCTGTTATTAGAAATGGGATTTTGCAGTGTAATCATTTCTAGCAGTTAGGGAAACCTCTATCAATTACATTCAGCATTAGATTTTTACATTTTATGTGGAAAATGTGAGTGGTGCATTACTGTGCAAAATCATAACCTACAGCAAAGGGCAAATGGTTGTTAGGGTATTGTGGATGGTTGCTTCCTGGTCTCTATTATATTTTGCAGAAGGTTAGTGCTTCCTCCAGTGATTTTTGTAAGCTGTTAATAACAGAATTTTTCTCTCTTTTTTGTAACAATAAATCCCAAGCAACTGATTTCAGAAAGCATTAAATGTGCTTTTTATTCACAGAATCACATTTTCAATGCAATTACAACAAAATGAACAAGTCAAAGGGTCGTGAGGGACGTTTAAATCGCAAATCAAGCTTTAGTGAAAAGAAAACTGTATATATAGTAACCACAGGTCTAACAATGTAAGAATATGTATAAAGAATGTGTCCCTGAGCGACATGATTCATACTTCCTCATCCCCCATTTCCATTCAAGGATCTTCATGTATAGCTTGTCATTCTGTGTCAGTCTATATCCTTTCCCATCTGTTCAGGCCTCCATCCTGTCTCCTCTTTTTTTATCTATGTGCTCTTCAGAAAAAGCAAGTTAGGCCATTCTAGGGTGTGAAGGCACCAAATTACCTTATGAGTGTTATGTTTCTTTCCGGCAATGTAGAGATCAATGAATCATTCCAATTTTGATCTTGCTTCTCATGTATCACTGCAAGACAACAAAACAGGTCTTCCAAGTCCTTCTGATGATGTTCATGAATCATCTTTTTCATGAGAAAACTACAGCTGCTTGAAAGCTGAAGTGTTTCATTTTTTGATGTTAAAATACTCCTCATATTCCTGCTTAATATGCAGAGAACTATAAATAATCCTTTTGTAGGATGATTTTCCTCAAAAATATATCTGTGCTGTGCTGCTGTCAAAATGCATTGATTTTCACGTGATCTCAGCTGAATTTTCTCACAAGAAAAAAGGTATGCCGAAAACCATTTAATCAGGAACCATTTAACCATCCCTTTTTAGTTAGCTGGCAATGAAATTGACCACATGCTCAGAATCGCAATAGACAAAAAGTCACAGCCTCCTTCTCAAATGTCGCACACTGATTTGGAAGTGGTCTACTGACAGGCACAGTGTAGGTTGGGTGAGACACATCAAAGTAAAAATACAGTATGAAATATTATTACAATTTAAAGACAATTACAATTTTTTGTTTTCTGTTTTAATATATTTTTTTATTAAATTTATTCCTTTGATGGCAAAGCTGAATTTCAGCAGCCATTATTCCAGTTTTCAGTATCACATGATCCTTCAGAAAGAATTTTAATATGCCAATTTGGTGTTCAACAAACATTTATTTATCAATGTTGAAATCAGTCTCTCCTGTCATCTTTGATCCATTTAATGCAAAACTGTTGAGTTAAAGTATTAATTTCTTAAAAAAATATTTTTTTTTACTGGCTCTTTTGATCGGCATGCTTAAAAAAACAACAAATGCCAAGTACTGTTATGAAACTCTAGGTGGCGCAGACTGGGTCATTAATGCAAACTGATGATATTCACAGTGTTAAACTACTTGGCATAAGCTGATTGGTTCATGTTGTATACGCAGCCAATAAACTTGCTGCTTTACATTTAAATGGCTGGTCAGCATTCACTAGAGCATTTCTCATTGCACTTTCAGAGTTCCTCTGAAACCCTCCACCTTCCCCAGCTCTACCTGTATAGATCTGCTACAGGTTATTATATATGCTATTTGTGCAGCAGCAGTATGCCTTAAATACTCACAGCACCGTATCGGTATATGTTTTAGCAGTAGCAAGTTCCTGTGCTTGCTTTGTAGCAGCAGCAGCAATAATCTACAACAACACCAATAAAAAAATAGCAGCAGCAAAGCAGAACTCTTCTGCAAAGACCAAATACATTAACATTGTCATATCCATTACCATGCTAAAATCTTCCAAGAGTTGTCATGATAGAACTTTTGTTATGTCAAAATCCTAAAACAAGACAAAGAAGTAGGGCCCCTTATGGCTTTTGTACATTCCAACAAGACTAACATAACCAAAGGCAACACTTTGGGGTGTCTGTATCTGTTTGTCCAACCAATAGAAGATGGGGGAGTATTCAGGAAACCTGTTTGAAAACAATCCTTGCTATTTTGTTTGGTGATGCTAGTTGTGCAGAAATTACACACTTCAGCTCATATTCATAGTCTAACCTACATTTATCTGCTTTGCTCAGCTCATTAGAGAATGCTGGACTCCCAATGTCATGACAGAAGCGTCCTCCAATTTACAACAAAGAGAAACTGGGCCTCACCGTCCCATGGTTAGCAGTGTTAACGTCAGCACTGTGCCAGCCACTGCTTTGCTCTCATTGGGTGCGGGAAAGAAGAAACATTGTGCCATCAAACCACAATCTCATCTCTGGGGGGCGTCATCCAGGCAGGTGCGCTGTTGAAAATAAAATTCACCAAAGGGGCATGGCATTATTCTTTCTAACTCTGGTGCGGGAGGGGTTGAGGTCGTTGCATCCACTTGCACATTAGCAAGACAGATGAGCAAAGCCTTTCTGCAAGCTTACAGTCTTTGACTTTCACAGATGGCCAGTGTATTTATGGGGTCTCCCTGAATTTAACAAAGGCAGAGTAGTGAAGGAGTGCACATTCACCAAAAAAGTTGCAGAGCTGCACATTGTCAAACTTTTCTGGGCTCGACAGCCCTCACTGAGAGTTTTATTATCACAATGATCTCATGCTGAGAAACTCTGACATTCTTCTGAAAAGAAACCGAGCTTTGTAGAATTACATCATGCATATCTCTCTACCTGAATTTGGCTACAAAGCTAACAGTGAACAATATGGCCACATATTTAGATGAAACCAAGGGGTCAAGGTTTGGTCCTCATTAGCCCCTATTGGTAGATGTTCTACACCATCTGGTTCTAAACATTACATGCACTAAATGTCAAACAAATTCAGATAAATTTGGCATTATTCTTTCTAACTCTGGTGTGGGAGGGGTTGAAGTAATTTTATGGAATTTCAGACAATTCGTACCATATCAAAAATCTCTTACTTTTTGTAAGGTGTGAACAAATATGGGCTATTAATTGCTTTTAACTGTTAAAATGCATGTCTTAGAAAGCAGATGATTTAACAAGACAGAATGTTTTGAATCTAATGCATCCAAAGGGTTAGTCTAAATAGGTAACATTCCTTTATGTCTATTTTAAATGCCAACTGTCCTATTCTATTAAAAACTGTAAAAGCATTCAGTGGAACAGGGGACAGCTAATTTATATAATTACCGCAGAGTAAAAGACATTTTGTAAGATCTGCACGGTGTTTTTTTTTCCAGGGCATTTAGCACACGTTCAGGTAGACAGATTAGTCATAGCCTAAGAAAATGTACTGTGCAGTACACACACTTTTAGACACACAATTTGTTCTGTTCCAAAATATAGCGAGACAGCTATGGAGACAGGATTTCAAGGATATTCCAAAAGTTTGACAGCTTAATTATGCTGCCTAATAAGATTTTAGACAAATTCAGTGAAATTCAAGATGCCAGAGGAAGTGTGAAAATTGCTCATTATAAATACTTAAAAGTAATTTAATACAGTGAAATATTAAAAGATAATATTTGTATAACCTTAGTATAGCCTACTTATATTTATAGATTTAAACAGGAATGGTTGGCACAGAAATTCAGAAATCCCTGTGCGTTTTTGTCTTTTCAGACCAATGCATAAAAAACAGCAGACAGGTTGAATGAAAGTGCAAATACACTCTCTGACAGTTAGGTGGCACTTACACAGTCCAAAATCAGTCACTTATTTTATTTAGTCATTTAGCAGACGCTTTTATCCAAAGCGACTTACAAATGAGGACAATAAAAGCAGTCAAAACTAACAAAAGAGCAACAATATATAAGTGCAAATGACAAGTCTCGGTTAGCCTAACACAGTACACGTAGCAAGGTGTATATATATATATATACAGTGGGGAAAAAAAGTATTTAGTCAGCCACCAATTGTGCAAGTTCTCCCAATTAAAAAGATGAGAGAGGCCTGTAATTTTCATTACACATACACATACACATACACATACACATACACACACATACATGCATACATACATACAAACACACACATACATATATACAGTATATACAGTATATACACATACACTCCCATACATACAGACATATATACACACACACATACGCACACACACACACACACACATATATATTGTATATATGTATATATATATATATATATATATATACACACACACATACATACATATATTATACACACACACATACACACACACACACACACACACAAAGAAGATAAATATAGATAACGTAGAATTAAAATAGAATAGAAAGTGCTAGAGTTAGAGGGTCAAGTAATTCAAGTAACTTACAAGCTGCCTTTAAAGACAGCAGCCAAGGCAGTAGTCAGTGAGGCAGCTAAATAGGTTTTGGAACAGAGCTAATGTCTAAATTTAGCACATCCCTACCTCAGAGTCAGATCTGATTAAGATGATTCTGTTATGAACTGTTGTCCTGTTATTGGGCTTGAGTGGACAATAATTTAGCCTACTGTAGTTCTACTGTAGTGTGTGTCTCTTTCTGAATCTCTCAGGCTCTTGGCTGCATTAGACCTAGCCTGATTATCTTGACTTAGAAAAGGCAGGAAAGCCAATTCATCCTCACAAGAGACCTCCTCTGGCTGATGTCCTAGATCTATAATGCTATACCAAGCATCTCTAATGTCATGACCATACCTGCTCTGAGGTTTTGTCACACAGAAAAGCTCCTTCATCCATGCATCACATTAATTTCCAATCTAAGTTCATTGAAGAATGTGCATCTACCTTAATTTATGTAGATACATAAAATTCTCTGCTGTTTCCATTTTAAATGAACACTAGTGGTAGTAAAATACTTGCACAATAGCATGTTATGACATGAAAACACAAATGTTTTGTACACTTATATATTTTGATATTTGCTCTACATAGCCAGCTCCATATTTTTGGCTTTTCTAACATAGTAAACTTGCTCGGTACCTCACCTGGTACACTTGCAATGTGGATTGCTCAGGTATCAATCCTGTGTCACAATAAAAGAGTTCAAAACTTGTAGAACCAAGCAAAAAAAGGCACGGTTGCTTCAGCAAATGCATTTCTATGCAATGGTTGCTTTGTTAACACTATCAGTTAGATTTAGGTTAGGGTTTATAGGTGGTATGTTATTTTAAAATGCATCAAAGCATTAACCTTTTAACGCCACTCAATGGACATTTAATTTCCTACGACAAACTACATACATTGACCAACATAATAAAACGTTGCCAGATTCATGTTTATCTGTTTCAGAACATTTTCTTTCCTTGGTGGTGTAGATGCTTTTATTTGCCGTACAACATCCTTTGATTGGTGGATGAGGTGTTTCATATTTCAAGGTAGCAGGTGTTATGCTCATGACCCCTCCTGTACATTTCTATGTGTGTAAGAGAAGACATGTTTGGGCATGTTCACATGTGTGTCTGTGTATGAGTGATTGTGGAGGTGCACAAGTAAGTATCATGAGAGCTGTCATGTCCTTGGATATCATGTGATTAATTTCAAAGTTAAAACAGTTAAAACATCAGCGGGGAATTGCGGGAGAAAATATAAATGTGTAGGACAAATCATTGACAGACAGGCAGTATGAGGCAGCATAGATAGACTATGGATGCATGACAGAGGAACTTTAATGAAGAAAAAAACAGTGTGGCACAGTTGGCAAAAATGCAAGAGAATGTACACGGTGAGAACACGGTGGTGCTGAGGTCATCACTGCAACCCAACACACTATAATAGATGACTGCTAAAGATCTCTTGCGTAAACAAAACAGTTCAGCACTGCTCTGTATTGTCTGGGTTACCTATGTGATTGGGAAAAAGATCTTCATTTGTAGAGCAATACATCTATGTTTATAGCTGCACAGGTTAGCTAAAGAGGGTATGTTGTCGGAAAATCTCTGCAGTGCAGGATGAGTCACCAATATTTTGGTCTGTTTTCTTGGATCATAATTCCTTAATACTTAAAAAAAAAAAAAGAGTATATCTGCTAAAAGTTTCTCAAATCTACACACATGGATGTGTTTTTCTGCTGCTTATCCTTACGTTTGTATTCTTTGACTGCAATAAATTCTTTGATTTGTTACCAGGTAAAAGTATAGCACTGCAATGTATCTAAACAAACCCTGTTATCTCATTTTCAAATACATATGATTCAGTGAACACTTTAAAATCCCATCAAGATCAGCCTAAGCAGAGAACGACAAATGTTTCATTAATTGTTTTTAACAATAAAACATTTGACTTTCCTGCAATTGCCAACTGGTACTGTATACAAATATATCTCAAAACATTTCCTTTGATTTAAAAATGATGAATTATACAACAAAACCGTATGACATTATGTAGCATATATCATGTTTGAATAGAGCTGTAATTGTCTGTGAAATGCTGTGTGAATAATGCCATATCTGCTGTAGACATTAATGGATGTGACAAAACAGGCCGTATACTGGCATTAAATAATACTGATTACCCTTGTAGCTGCAGCTTATCTTAATTAGCCAGTATGCTTGCAGATTGATTTTCAGAAGTTCAGTGCTATACTATAGTTAGTAGCACATATTATATAGCATAAAGCACATAATACAATGGCACAGGAAGCAGTGGTTTAAATGTTAATTGACAAAATAATTGGCAAAATTATATATGTGTGTGTGTGTGTGTGTGTGTGTGTGTGTGTGTGTGTGTGTATAGTATTTTACACACAAATAGATAGTAATTTATGTCTCATGTCTCTTCTGCCTCTCTTCAGCTTGGTGCAGCTTTCTCATTGCGGTCCTAAAGCATGGAGTTAGTCTAAGAGGGTGTAATATAGTAAAAATCGTGTGAAAGGAGTCACTGCCTTCAGGACACTATGATTGGTTGATTACCCTGTAATCATAATGAGCTATCAGGCAAATCAGCTTAAATTGGTTAAACCTGGAGGTTTTGGTTGGTTACCTCTCTGCATTTTGCCCCTATAAATTACACTGTTATGCAGGCAAAATGTTTCTCCATTAAGAGACATTTAAAAGTAGCTGTGAAATTTTATTGAATCAAAATTCTCCATAAGTAACATATAAATCACAAAAATGTCATTTTAGCATGGTTGTTATTTCAAAAGGATGATTCTTAGTGTGAAATGGATTATTCACTGCAGCATATTTTTCCTGCTGCAGTGAAGTCTAATATAGAGTAATCAGTCACATGGTATTTACAGTGATTGGCTTAAGGAAATCACCCTTTTAAACATTAGCACTTAAAAAAACAACAGAAATTTGTAAAAAAAAAAAAAAAAAAAAAAGATAGACATGTTTTATTTATATAATATATAATATGGAATAATACACTGTGAAGTGGGGACACTTCATTTCCGGCGATATCGTTGACATAATTGCAAAGATATTATTTAAACTGAGCTGGATGTTGACATCACTGAATTCAATGATGAACTGTCTTTAACTGAAAAATGAGTGTTTACTATTGTCACTTTGCATTATTGACACTATTTTCCTAATTAATGCTGTTCAGTTGCTTTGACACCATCTGTATTGTTAAAAGCACTATATAAATAAAGGTGACTTGACTTGACTTGTTGTAGTTTTTTTTTAAAGAAAATGTAAAAATAAATAAATAAACAAACAAATAAATATTCCACCTCCCCCAGCTCCACCTGTCTAGATCTGTTATCTATTGCCAGTAGCAAGTCCAACAAGATATTGAGAGAGTTCTGGTAGAAAAATAAACCCTTAAGATAACAACTACAATTTTCTACTTTACAATGCGTGAATAATAATAAGTCCTGCAAAATTTTAAATCAACATGAAGCATGCCAGCAGTGCATAGATAACCACCTACAAGACAATGTTTTGGGATCTAGAAATTAATTCCTTGCTGCTGGCATTATGAGGAAAAGCTGAGAACATTGATCTGTTCACATTTAACATTTGACAAAGGATGTTTTGTGTGTTTCTCTCTCTCTCTCTCTATGTGTGTGTGGATCAGGTTTTACTTGACTGTATTTACTGGTTTTACATGAGGACATTAGAACCTGAAATCACCATTGTGGGAGACTATTGTGCATTGTGCCAATGGTAAATACAGCTAAATAAACTACATCTAAACCTAAATGCAGAAAGCTTTCTATGAAATTATAGAAAAAATATAATTAGCTCAATATAAAAACAACAGGTTCAAGTTAATGGAAGGTCCCCATCATGACATAAAAACCAACATACTGTATGTATCCATGTTCACCCATCTTCCAGGTCCCACAGTAGCTTCCAAGTTTCATGAGCACATATTGCCAGTTAAATGTGAAATATGGTCAGGATAAGAATCCATATACCAAAGTTACTATATGCTATCACAAACATGTTGGCCTCAATCCCATCATAATCCCCTCTGACATCTGTAACAAAGTGGCCAGAGTACTTCTAATGGGAGGACAGCTTTGATTGGGTGTTATTCCTTGCCTGAGACACAGGCATTAACCAGCTGGGTGCTTGTCACAACCCCTGCTGAATCGCTTGGCCTTGGCTGGCAGCAGGGCAGCTTTGTCAGAAAGCTTGATGTCCTGATATGGCAGCTCTAAGCCACACATCTGGAAACCAGATTAGGAGAACAGAAACCATTCACACGTAATGCTGAGAGGGGCCAGATACCAGTGCTGGCTTTATTGCCTCTGTTTTTATGGGCACCACGTCAGATTGCTTTGAAATCACTTGGTTGTATTCACAGCTGCACATGACGCCGTCAGAGCCACTCTCCGCCAGCAGAGTGCCACCAGACAGACTCATTAAACCCATTTCACATGCTCGACAATGCACCAGGAGCACGGTGCAATCAGGAATCTTGACCTGGATGGAAACGGAATGGTCATTTATTGCCATGATTTCCTAATTGTAATTCACTTTTATCAGGTATGATGCAGATCAGAGGAATGCAAAGTTGGAGGCATGTACAGACAGGGCTGGGAAGTTTACTTTTAAAATGTATTTAACTACAGATTACAAAATACAAGCTTTAAAAAGTATTCAGTAATGTATTTCGTTAGATTACTCAGGTTCAGTAACTTAATCTAAATACTTTAGAATACTTTGAAATACTTAAGGTATACACAAAGGAACATTAATGTCTTGTTTTTATGCTTTCTCTAAATAAAAGTGACATCTACCAGTCATAAGATTTGCGTTTTCCTTTCATTTTATTTTTAACAACATCAGTTCCCTTTCAGTCGGTCACTCTCGACGTCACGTCGGATGACCGACGAAATTGGGATCTCGCTTAGAGGGACCAATCTACTTCGAGTGTAAACTAAACGAGCCAATGCACATTGGCATGCGATTATTGCATCCAGCTGCTGCTGATCACAGCGTGAGTATAAGTAGGCAGCAGATGCAGCGCATATTCAGCTTTTCGCTTCGGAGCCGAGCGATCACATTGTTCTGCTCCTGACTACTCTACTGAGAGAAGTAGACTGAACGAGTTCAGCGCGCTCTTGGAGAGCTCTTCGTGATGGCGGACGGCGCTTCAGCGGTGGTGGTTTCCCGTGTCGAGTGGGTTGCACACATCAGGCTGCACTACCCCCTGATTGTGTTGCAAATGATCATCTCCCCTGTGCGCCTCAGCACGCTAAAAGAGCTTTTTCCCCTAAAAGAGCAAATTCGGGTGCGTCTTTCTAAAGACGACGTTGCTTGGCAAACTTGACGCGTCTTTATAAAGACGATGTGGGTCTTGCTATAGACAACGTATCACCCAAGCATTTCTGGATGCGGTCGTTACCTGGCGCTGGGTGATGGTCACGATCGCTGCCTCACGTGCCTGGGCGTGAAGCACGCTGAGGCGGCTTT
>NW_015505310.1:1046586-1047769 GCF_001515645.1 Sinocyclocheilus grahami | reverse complement strand
ACGACCTGTGGAGAAGCTGCCTCCGCCTTACACGCTACGGCGTGATTGCAAGTGCACCAGGCCAAGGCACTGAGGGACTTGCACGAGGGTGGTCACGACCCGGAAGTTCGCAGAGAACTCCGCACCGTGGTGGAACTCGCGCCATGAGCGACGAAGGTTACGACTCAGCCTCTGGGTCGTGCGATGTCCACTATGGTGGTCCGGGAGCGCCATTTCTGGCTGGGTCTCTGGGTCGTGCGATGTCCACTATGGTGGTCCAGGAGCGCCATTTCTGGCTGTGACTGGCTGACATGCGCGAGATGGAAAAGACACGATTCTTGAACGCCCCCGTGTCCCAGGCCGGCCTGTTGGCAACACGGTGGAGAACTTGCCCAGCGGTTCTCCGCTGACCAAAGCAGGCTGAGGCCATCAGGTACATCCTGCCCCAGCGTGCAGCTGCTGCCGTCGCCGAGGGCGGCCCCCCTGCCATCGCCGAAACAAGAGCAGTGCTCCTGCGGCTTCCAGCAAAGCTGTGCCATGGAGCCGGTCGCAGGGCAGCCGCCCCGCCCGTCCAGGCCCCCGCCAAACCTGGTGGCAAGCGAGAGAGCAAGAGGCCCGGAGACAGGCGACCCAGAGGTGGAGGGACGTGCTCTTCAGGAGATGGTAAGCACACCACTCCCTCGCCCGGAGGAGGGCCGGGTGGAGAATCTTTTCATCTTTTTCCACCACTGACCTCTCGGTCGGTGGTACCCAAATTCTTGACAAAGAGCAATTCCTCTATTTCTTGGTCCCGCAGGTCTCCAGGCATTCTGTGGTTTGCACGGATGCCTCAACCACCAGCTGGGGGGCCACGTACAACGGGCTTGCAGTGTCAGGGGTTTGGACGGGGCCCCAACTGCACTGGCTGCCTCGAGTTGCTGGCAGTGCACCTTGCCCGGGGCCGTCTGAAAGGGCGCTTATGAGGCAAGCATGTACTAGTCCGCACGGACAAGTTGCGTACATCAACTGACAAGGTGGTCTGCGCTCCCGTCGCTTATCGCAACTCGCCCGCCACCTCCTCCTCTGGAGTCAGAAGCATCTGAGGTCGCTTCGTGCTGTTCACATTCCTGGGCTGACAACCGGCTGGTTTGGGGACGTTTCGGAGCCGCTCAGGTAGACCTGTTTGCCTCTCCAGAAACCTCTCACTGCCAGTTGTTCTTCGCCC
>NW_015505310.1:1045776-1046318 GCF_001515645.1 Sinocyclocheilus grahami | reverse complement strand
GAGGTTCTGAGTGGCCTACCCCAAGAGGTAGTTGACACCATCACTTCAGCGAGAGCACCGTTTATGAGACACGCCTACGCTTTGAAGTGGAACCTGTTCGTTGAGTGGTGTTCTTCTCGCCGAGAAGGCCCCCGAAGATGCCCGATCGTAGTTGTGCTGTCCTTTTTGCAGCAAGGGCTGGAGCAAAGGCTGTCTCCCTCCACTCTGAAAGTTTATATTGCTGCAATTGCTGCTAACCACGACCCCGTACAAGGGAGGATGCTGGGGAAGCATGACCTGGTCGTCAGGTTCCTTAAGGGGGCGGGAAGGTTAAATCCTCCATGGCCGCCCTCTATACCCTCTTGGGACCTGACTCTAGTGCTCACGGCACTACAGCAGGGCCCATCTGAGCCTTTGCAGACGGTTGAACTGAAGTTCCTCTCAATGAAGACTCTGCTCCTGCTGGCATTGGCCTCCATCAAAAGGTTAGGGGACCTGAATGCATTTTCGGTCAACGATTCGTGCCTAGAGTTCGGGCCGGCTGATTCCCAGGTGACCCTGAG
>NW_015505310.1:991655-1045673 GCF_001515645.1 Sinocyclocheilus grahami | reverse complement strand
GCAGCTGGATGCAATAATTGCATGCCAATGTGCATTGTCTCGTTTAGTTTACACTCGAAGTAGATTGGTCCCTCTAAGCGAGATCCCAATTTCGTCGGTCATCTGACGTGACGTCTCCGTTCCCTCCTTCAGGGAATGAGGGTTACCATATGTAACCGAGACGTTTCCACAGCATTTCTATGAACAACAAAAAAAATGTGTCATTTAAATCTACCAATCAATAAAAATTACTTTTTAATACTGGGATTCCGTGCTGTTTCATGCTGCATTCCAAGCTTCAAATCGAATCCAAACACACTAAACATATAAAAGTAGCCAAAACAACTGGCACAGTTCTCCAAGTTATACAATAGAGTTGTTTAATGAATGGACCAAACTTTAAGCGATTACTTCACTGATAATCCTCTCTATGGAGAAGCAATCGGCACAAAAGAATTGCTGAGTCAAAATTGACAGGGCTTATTTCCCAAAGCAACTACGGTCGCAAGTAACTTAAAGGGGTCATATGATGTTGCTAAAAAGAACATTATTTTGTGTATTTGGTGTAATGAAATGTGTTTATGCGGTTTAAGGTTAAAAAAACACATTATTTTCCACATAATGTACATTATTGTTTCTCCTCTATGCCCCGCCTTTCTGAAACGCGTAGATTTTTACAAAGCTCTTCAGTCTGAAAAGCAAAGTGTGCTGTGATTGCCCAGCTATCCAGTGCGTTGTGATTGGCCGAATACCTCAAGCGTGTGACGGAAATGTTACGCCCCTACCATACTGTGATGATGCCCAGTCAGGCCGGAGCGATGATTTAAAAACATGAAAACCCATTATAAACGAGGCATTCGTTGCATCCAGTGGGGACATAATTATGGATTATAATGACTTATACTGTCTTTTTACGCGTTGCGTTGCATCGCGCCACGTAAACATAAAACCATATCTGCATTTGTGATCAGAGAAATGACAAACAACAAGTGCTACTCCACACTGCCCAAAAAACTCGCTTTAAATATACAAAATATTAAATATAAAAACTCTTTAAATATAAAAAACTTGCTTACAATCTGTGAGTCAGAACAGCCGGCATTGTAGTCTACTTTACCAAGATCAATAAACAGTCCTCCATAAAATGTGCTGCACACATCTGAATATTTGGGTTGAAGTGTTCTGGAACAGTGTTGTAAATACAACTTAACCACTGATTTTCTAGTCGTGTCCATTTTTGGAAAGCCAAACAAAGTAGTTTCGCTTTCACAACGAAACACAGCATCACACACGGCGGCCTAGAGTGAGCAGAGGCGGTGGGTTTGAGAACGGCGCGACCGGCGGATTCGACGAAGGAGGCTTGCGGCAACCACATGTGACGACCCCGGGCTGGACTCCGCTTCATCCACGGTGAAAGCTGATCTGGTGATCCACAGCACAAAGTTGTTGTATTTCCTCAGCGACCAGCACGGATCAGCTCCAGGCATGACGAAGCAGATATCATCCTCTTTTGGAAGGCCAAACAAAGTAGTTTCGCTTTCACAACGAAACACACAGTGCCTTCAAGACATGACGGCGGCGGCGGCAACAATACTACAGCAAGAATAAAAGTTACGCTTTCTTTCTTTACGTGAACATTTGGGCGGCGTTATGCAAATCTTCCCAGATAGTGACGTAGGCAAGTGGGGGCGTGTTAGAATGAGCCGTTTTAGGTAGGTGTGGCTGACTCTTAACTTTTATAAAGAATATCTCTTTGGATTTGAGACCTTAGTCTTTGCAACTTTACAGATCTTTATGCACCAAGAGCTTGAAACACTCCAAAGAGAAAGGAAAAATGTAAATCGCATCATATGACCCCTTTAATGTCGTTATAGTTCAGTGTAATTTAACAAACACAGTTCGCTAACGATGCTTTTTGGAAACACACCCCAGATCTATCCAGTTTAATGTGAACCATTCAAACTGGTTTCGTTAAACAAAATAAATGATTAATTTAAAAGATTGAATCAAAAGAATAATCTGTTCACGAATCGGATCATGAACTCGCATTACCGCGCCACTGATAATCTATTCTTGAACATTTCGAATAAATATAAAGACTTCAAGTTCATTTGTAAAGCACAAAATGCTATCGTTTGACTTTATAAACTTTTATTTCATGAATGATTCATATGGATCTGTTAACTGAATGCAAAGTGTGAATTCTAGGGGAATTCGTTGTCATTTTTCAATTAAATTCTTAGAAATATTAAACGTAATGATAACAATTCAACATTCAAAATATGAGAAAATAGAAAAACTGGATAAAATTTTTCAAAGATCAAGAACAACTTCCCTCAAGATGCTTTTTCGGATTAGACGTTGAATCCTTCGATGCTGATAGAAATTGTGTTGCAGGAAGGCATTGCATTGTGCTGAGATGTTACGTCCTTTTTCAGATTTATAAGTAAAATAGTCTTTGTATTTCCAAGAGAGAAATGCATTACGTGAATGGCTTTCTGTTGTGTCATCCATTTTTATGTCGTGATGATGAGGGTATGCATTCTCACTACGAGTTGCTAAATGTACAGGCTGCTGCACGCAGTTTTTGTTTCTTTTTCAACGGAGAATCAGTTGCTTTATTGGTTAAAATCCCCAAACTGTTTACTTAAATATTAAATTAAGAAATGACATTACAATTCAAGGTAATCACTTTGGTAATCTAAAATACTTTTCGGATGTAACTGTAATTTGATTACCACCTATTTAAAATGTAATTATAACGAAATACAGTTACTCATATTTTGTATTTTAAATACATAATGCCGTTACATGCATTTCGTTACTCCCCAGCCCTGACTATACAGATTATGTTAAAGGGATATGTAATCCAAAAATAGAAAATAAAAAAAATCCGGCATAATTTACTCACCTTCATGTTTTTCCAAACCTGTATGACTGTATATGATACAGGTATGAAATATATGAAAATATATTGCAGAACATTGGGGTGCAAACAACTTTTAACCACATTACATATAAATATATATATATATATATACTGTATACATATATTATATTTTGTCTTAATAGAGTAGAATAGAATAAATTATAATTCCAACATTTCCAAAATGATTTTATTAGGCTATTAGAATGTTTCAACACCTCTATCTATCTTTTGTTTGTTCTATTGTACTAGCTATTGTAATATACTATAATATAAACCAATATAAATCCTTTCAATAATACTTCCTTGTATTCAAATTTTAACTGCAGTTTTACAATAAACTAAATTCAAATTGTGAAACTGAATGGAACTGTTGTTCTTAATTCATTTCTGTATTGAATGGTGTATTGTGTAGAAGTTGGAACAGTTCAATCCCATTCTACCTCTCCTTTGCATCACAAACCCATCTATGAAATGGCAAAAGTGCAAAGAAAAAGCAGGCCACTTTAAAAACCACCATGATCATGGTTTTAGTTTATCTGTGGGGGTCATCCTCTCGGGGGAGTGAAACTTATTAATGAAATGCACTGACGCAGAGCATGTGTAAATCTACTGATATTCCAGCCCTTGCACAATTTACTGTAAATAATTTAACAATGTTAAATTACATCCATTACAAACCCATGCAGGACTATCGTTGACGGAGACACGCATGGGCCAAATGAGGCCTGCTATAGGGACCACGCCATTACTAAATATAGCACAGTGATTGGAAACAAGAGCTCTTGTGTGCCAGAAAACCGTGAAAGTGTTTAGTTTAGTGCGTAAGCCCAACAGCTCGGATCAATATGTGGTACTCAGGAATTGTGTTGCAGGGGCATCTCTTTAATTTGATATTTGTACTTTCTGAAGGCACTGGAAGCCCACGGCGTCCCCCCTCAACAGCTGGGACAGATTTAGACCGGCCGTTGGCCCCATTCCACCTATTGATCTCAAGGTATGGAGTTACAAACCTGCTTTCAGGTGTGCATAACACACTCAAAGATGAAAAAGAACTTCATCATCATCTTCTTTTCTTTCTTGTTCCTTCTCCATCACTCCAAATGAAAGATGTGCACTGCATGATTTGAGCTGTTCATCAGCAATATTCTTCCAAGTGAGAGAAAAAACATGAAGTGCTGGTGGCAATCAGTCTCAGGAGGTTGGGAAGAGGGGCATATATTTTGGGGCTGACAAATGATAGAGGCTAGAGCTACGAGGCTGTTTTTTCACTCGAATGCTTTTTTGATAGAGAGCGTAAGAAGCGAGCTCTCCCACGGCCATGTAAATGTCAATCTGCATAAGCTAATCACTGGAACTCTGCTGAGGACTTCATTGCGGAGGGCCATTTTGTTAGACTTGTCTTCTTGGCTGCAATGGAGTGCAAGGGCTCCATGTGAGATTAGACAAGTACCATGGTCTTGATTGCACCAGCCACAGAGAGATCCGGGTAATCATGCTATCCATTCTAATTTCCTAAAACAACACGACAGGTCACAAATGTGATGCAAGGCAATTCAGAACTACAGTGAATGAAGTTGGGAAATGATTGAGCATAAACTTTTTTCCCCTCAAGTAGCAATTACCAAGTGAGTTCATCAACAGCTGTTTTATTTGTTATCAATACAATACGTGGTGGAGAGTGTCAGATTGCAATTTAAAGGTGCAGTATGTTTTTATGCAACTAGAAGGTTGTCTAAGTCACTGTGAACAATGTTCTCATTTCTAAACTGACATTTGTTTATTGTTTTTAATCCTTTTTTTCAGTCGAACAGCTTTGTTGTTAAGCTCCTGGAATGTCTCTGGGTTGGCAGTTGGCACTATTTTACCAGGGTGAACTAACACTTTACGAAATACAAGAAGATGCAAAGTATTATCAATGTGAAGACTAAATCGAATAAATGACTTTGGACACAGCTGTTTTTCTATGCTTTCAGCATTTTCGTGCCAGGGCCCGGGCCACGACTGACCTTTGCCTTGGCAGAGCACACTGGATAGGATCTGTGCCTGAGGATGGGATATAATTGACATGGTCCACTGCTTGAGGGTTTGCTAGTTGGACTGGTATACCATGACAGGCAGAGATCATTTGGGTTAAAAATATAAACAGTCTGTTCAGCCTGCAAGGGACGTATCTGACATTAAAATGTATGTGACATCAGAATTCATGAGGTCGGTTTATGAATGTAGATCATTGTCATCATACAAAATCTTTAATGGAATTCAAATTTTGTCATTGATGGTGAGTGATTTTGTGTTCACTGTAGCACTGGCCACACAGCGTGACGGTGAACTATGATTGAATGTAGTCTAGATGCTGGAGATTCTGGAGGGTACAGGAAATGTATTGCTTTTTTTTTGCATAGTACACCGTTCATAAATTACACAAATAATATATCTGGAACCTATGTAAATACTGAAATTATACATATGCAATAATTGTGAAATATTATTACAAATCTTATAACTGTTTTCTATTTTAATGTATTTCAAAATGTAATTTGTACATGTGATGCAAAGCTGAATTTTCAGCAGCCATTACTTCAGTCTTCAGTGTCACATGATACTTCAGAAATCATTCTAATATGCTGACTTGGTGTTGTGGAAGCTGTGATACATTTTTCAGGATTCTTTGATGAATACAAAGTTAAAAATAGCAGCATTCATTCGAAATTGTAACATTATGATATCTTTACTGTCACGTTTGACCAAATGCATCCTTGCTGAATAAAAGTATACATTTCTTTCCAAAAAAAAACAAAACGTATAGAACAGTGGTATATTGCAGATTAACAGATACAAATATAATATATATTTTTGTAAAATATTGTAAATAGTAAATGGTAGACTAATGTATAAAAGGTGTTACTAAAAAAATATTGTATTAACACCGGGTGCAAATACCATTTGTCTCACTTTATGACTTTGAGTAAATAGCCTCTGCCTTAATTATTTTAGATAAAGTTTATTCAAACATTTTCCCATTGGATTGTAAGTGATTTTCTTTTTATCTGTTACCACTCAATTTGTTCCACTAATAATGTACTGGTTCCTCACTGGCGGCAAGAATCCACTTTACTCTGTTTGCTGACAAACAGCCCCCTGCCACCAAAGGAATTATCTGCCATGCTCAACTGCTCTCTGTATAAGGAGCTATTTCAATAGATGCACTCAAATCATCCAATTTAGTAGGATGTCGGCAGAGTAATGCAAACTGGTTGTGACACTAAAACATTACCTTTTAAATTGATTGTAAGATTATAACTGTTTTCGGCTTCTTTTTTGTAGCCCTCTAGCATTGCATGGAAATGTTTATGACACAAATGCTTGTCATAAATGCTGACATAGCAAAGTATTGGGTAACTAAGCAATTATAATAGTAGATATGTTCAAGTCTAGACCACTGGGTCATGTAGATTTAAATTAAGATGTTAGTTTTAATTAATATTAGTATTAGATAATTTAGGAGGAATGCATACTTAATTTATTTAATAATGCAAATATAGATTGCAAAACAACTGTCCTATATATATATTATATTATAAAAAAATGTGTGATTGATAGGGGCCATAAGAGGCTATATATATACACACACACACACACACACACACATATATATATAGAGAGAGAGAGAGAGAGAGAGAGAGAGAGAGAGAGAGAGAGATTTATGGTGGTGTGTACTTGTGATATAATGCGCTGGAAGTATGTGCTTCAGGAAGAAGTGAGTTTGGCTGGAAAAACAAGCTGTTTCAGCAGAAGGAATTCCATAGAGAAAGTCCTCACACACTACACAGCCACTACCTGAGAGAGCCATCTGTGTCTCGACTAGTCGAGCCCCATGACAGTAGAGCCAGACTGTGTGGTTAGGGGTCAGTCCAGCCCTCTCAGACAAACACAATCACACTCACACGTTGTATCCCTGAACACCTGGTGGAAATGTGCATGTAGGCCAATGTATCGTGTTGGTGTTTGTAATACAACCAACCGCTCTTGTGCTCTCTCATATAGGTGTGCAGTCAGTCAGTGATCTGTTTGTCGAAGATTACAAGTGATTGGTGCAAACACAGCTAGCTGCCTGTGCTAGGACTTCAAGTATTTGAGGACCATGAGTGATTTAAGAGGATCAGCTCATCAGAGGTGACCAAAAGATGAGCTGTTTTATCAGACCAAAATAGAAACACGTGCTGCTGTTTGCAGAGCTCTAAATAATGTCGGCCATGCTGTCAACAGTCCTCATATATTTTTTTGTTTGTTTACCTTCCCTATGAAGACTTATTCAGAGGGATTTATGTGGATTGTTCTATTTTTTATTGTTAACCCAATTTGTGATTAATTCTCTCAGATTAAGGCATTACAAATGGCCTTTTTGTCCTTGAAAAACAAGCAGAATGAATTTAAAAACAACATTTGGACCAATTATTTTATGAACAGTTTACACAAAAATTCTTTATGGTTGTATTTTATTCTACACACCACACAAATAATAGCATGGCAGACTCGACTTCCAATTGATTTCTCTAGAGTTTGATGGTAGCTCTAGATTTCTCTAGAGTTTCAAGGTAATGGCATAAAACTCACAGAATATTGGACAAAAGCATAAAGAAATATAGGATAAAGTTATCTTTTGATTACACTCGAATAATTTATTGATACTTTTGAGTATTTAATTAAATACGAATGTACTTACACTACCAACAATTTTGAAGTCAGTATGTTTTAAATAGAAATTAATAGTTTTATTGAGCAAGACTAAATTGATTGAAAGTGGCATTAAAGACATTTATAATAATGTTAATATTTATTAAATATTTATATTTCAAATTAATGCTGTTCTTTTGAACTTTATAATGATCCTGGAAAAAAAAACGTATCACAGTTTCCACAAAAATATTAAGTAGCACTGTTTTCAACATTGATAGACATAGAAGAAATTGTTCTTGAGCATCAAATCAGCATATTAGAATGATTTCTGAAAGATCATGAGACACTAAAACTTTTAGCAGAGTAATGGCTGCTAAAAGTTTAGCTTTTTCTCAATTAAATATTAAAATGTATTAGAAAACAGCTTTAAATTCTAATTATATTTTATACATCACTATTTTACTGTATTTTTGACCAAATAAATGTGAATTTAAGAGACTTCTTTCAAAAACATTAAAATCTTAATGACTTCAGACTCATGAATGATCAAATCATTTCTGAGCATGTCATAATGCATCATGGGATTGGCTTTTCCATAAAGGATACATGCATTGCGTCAGAAATTGGCCAAAGCAAAGTATCTTAGGAAGCAGAGTAATTAAGATGCCTGCCTTTTGGAACAGATTTTGCATCAGGAGGGTGCATATGATGCCTAAAATGCTGCATCCGTGGGCAGTTCACTGGGTTTTGGAAGAGCGCTTCGGTTTCAACATTTTAGTCTAATGTGGTGTGCCATGTATCAAGTGTTATTTTTCTGTTTTGCAATCTCGTCAATCCACTACATCATACACCTATGCCATAAAGTCTCTCCTATCCCTATCTATGTCCTTCCTGTTTGCATTACACTCCTGTCAAACATGGACGCATCTTCCATTTTGCATGAAGAAGTCTG
Organism: Sinocyclocheilus grahami; assembly: GCF_001515645.1. NCBI lineage: Eukaryota > Metazoa > Chordata > Actinopteri > Cypriniformes > Cyprinidae > Sinocyclocheilus > Sinocyclocheilus grahami. The sequence continues at coordinate 1,037,136 of NW_015505310.1, read as the reverse complement.
TAAAGGATGGATAGGATGTTGCCCTTTGACCTTTTCTACTGCATGCAGCATGATCTCCTCTGTTTCTGAGAGGGGAATTCATCATGCCAGCACCACTTGACCTCAGCACATGCGAGCTTGTGTGGAACAGATGGGACCAGGCAAGGGTTTGGGTCACAGCTGTGCTGGAGGCACTGCCCCCTGCTGATGTATCCTTGAGTCTCTTTAAAAAGCCCTCTACTGAGGTAAACCCCAAACTGCCTGCCAGTGTTGTTGTTGCTTTCTGTACTGTGCCCCCTGTAATGGCAGTGCAACAATGTTTTGGTTGGCATATTAGGGTTAATATGCATATCTATAGAGGTCTGATTCCTTGTTCCCTGCTCTATTTAACAGGAAGTGCCATGAAGTGCCAGCTTACATCGCATATACTAAAACATTGTGTCCAAAAAGCATGCTCTTCAGGATGCCAAAAGTCTGAATGAGCCTTTCTGACATAATTTTTTTGCACCTCAATTTGACTAATTTGACTTTGACTTGGTGGAACAAAACCGGTTTTGCATTCAGACACACACAAATGTGTTAAATGGAGCTGAAGGTATTATATATATTTTTTACTGTAACAGAAAGCAGCTTTTCCATACAATGAAATTGAATGGTGACCATGGCAGATTATTTTCAGTGAATAACTTAAATTTTAGTTCAGTTCTTCACACAAAGCTATGGCTTCAGAAGACTTGAAATTTATGGTGTTTTTTTCCCCCCCCTTTTTGAAGCTTGGCAGCCTTTGGTCCCAATCCAGTTCTACTGTGTGGAAGAGAGCAGCTTAACATCTGCTGAGCATCTCCTTTTGTGCCCCAAGAAAGAATGAAAGTCAAACAGGGTTAGAAAGACATGTGGGTGAGTGAGTGTGATGATGTTTCATAATTTCTGGGTGCACTATCCCTTTAATGCCTCCTGTGTTACAAAATGTGCCTTTTAATCTGCTATGTACTAGCCTTAGCAACAAAGGTTTAAGTATCTGGAATCTAGTCAGGGTTTTGATTCAATTACAGTTGAAGACTGCCTGCTGTGTGATGAATAAAATTCACATCTCTACTATAAATCCTCAAACATCAAAAAGAAGAAATCCGACTACATCCACACCCTCAGTTATGCTGGTCTCACTTCATGCAATTAAGCTCACCTTCTTCTACAGCAATTATCTTGATTTATAAAGATTCTCTCAGATGCTGTTGCTTCCGCCAAATGTTATGTAATGGAGTTTTGAGACAATTTTGTGTCACATAAAGCCTTAAACATTAATTTGAAAATCAGAGCAGTCTCTGTTTGTTTTTCCCTCTGATCTCTGTGGACTAATTTCCAGAATGGTTTGGTTCAGCTAATTAGCAATGGTAGAGAGAGAGAGAAATGGAGGGAGAAAGAGAGGGAGAGAGAGAGAGAGTGAACATGCAAAAAGAGTGGCTAGATGAAGATAAGATGTCCATAATTGATAGATATAAGATGTCCATAATTGTTCATTGGAAAGTGCAGTAATTGCATGTTGAAATTACTTTCTCTTTGTTTTTAGGATGGGTTGCTATAGAGATATTAGAAACTAAAGAAAGAAGAATTCTAGGGTTTATTATTTATCTGCACCTCTACTTTTGTCTCTCAGTTGTAAACTGACTGGGCAAAAAATTTCCAATCTAACACCCAGAACAAAAGATAAATGTGTATATTGGTGGCCATTTTATGGAGAGCTGTAGCTAAATGTACATTCCAAAATAAAATAAAACATAGAATAAACAAAATCAAACAAAACATGAAACACAAAACAAAAACAAACAAAACATAAAACAACAACAAACTAACAAAAAACAAAACAAAACATGAAACAAGCAAACAAAATAAAAAACATGAAACAAAAAAACAAAAAACAAAACAAAAACACATAAGACAAAACAAAGCAAAACAAAGTGGGGGGTTGGGGGTCATGTTCGCCCAGTTACTATGGCTGCTACACCCCTGCTAGCATTGGCACCACTTCAAAGTGATTAGATGTGGGTCCATATTTGTCTGTCCAAATTTTCCAGTGCCAAAGCACATCCTGCCTTCCCTGATGACTAGCCTCATATAACACCTATAGCTGATGAGTCCACCATGGACCCTGATGAAGGCAGAAGGATTGTATCTATAGGCTGCACTTAGAGATGGATGAGGCGCCACGCAGGGACGGTGGTAACTGCCCTACTTCTCACAATGAGTTTGGATTTGAATCTCAAAAGAATTGTTCCTAACCGACCTGCTCATTTCATTATAGTTCCTCATCCCAAGCTTCTACTGAGATTCTTTTGAATTATGGGATAGGATGCACAAATTTCCTATTCCCTCAATGGTGACCTCGTTTGGCTCCAGTTCATACTGCATACCATCATATTTAAATTCATGATCATTAAAGAATAACACTGTAATCTGATGCTATCTTTGAATCCTCAGAAAAAAAAAAACACATGTACACAACATTGCACTCCGGGTTCATGCTTTTCCAATATTTGCGAAGCTTTTGCTGCACACTGAGTACATCAGAAGCAGCTTCTTAATGATGAAAGTCTTTCACTGGCCTTGCAACTTTCCCTACACCCATAAAATTTTAACATTTCTAATTTATTATATATTAATTACCCTCTATTTATGCATTACGTAACAGCTTACGCGAACATCTCTCATGTAAGACCCTCATCATTTATTTACTGCCTTTACAAAAGTGACAGAGTCAGACAGACCATCACACACCATAATGAGATAAAGATTTGACAAAAACTGCTCACATATTCTCCGGGGGTAAAGTGAATGCTATCACTTATTCCGCCTGCTCCGGCCTGATTTTCCTGACTCTCTTTTCCCTCTAAGTATCTCCCGCTGATTGTTTTCCCTGCCGGCCTTGAGTTTTGTCCTCTCAGGTAAGTGTCCATGAGAGACGTGACACATTCAGCCTAATCAGCTCTAACAGGTAAAGGACAAAATAGTCCTTGTTTCTTCAGGAATTTAGGTTTAAGAGTTGAGCCGGAGATGCAAAAATCGAATCAAACGGCAACAGCGAGATCCTCCTCATCGGTGATGTAAAAATACCCCCTGTCAAGAAGCACACCTTGAGTGAGACAGATGGTCTATTGATTTTATTTGAAAGGCTGCCACATGTCCCTCTCTATTACACTGTCCTTCTTCCGGACTTTATCAACAGGATTTTAGTATTATTGTGACGGATACTGAGAGACATATGCACTCTCAACAGCTAGACAAACTGATTGTGTAAGCTAAAATACTGCATTAAAGCGTTATGGTAGTCATAACACACAAGGTGTCACAACCAAAGTGACTTACACCGCACTCAAGCTATACATTTTTTAGCAGTATGCATGTTCAGTGGGAACTGAACCATGACCTTGGCATGGTATGAAACATGCTGAACCAGCTGAGCTTAACATTGATGCCTGAGTCTTTGTGTAATAAAGGTACCCACCAGCTTGCCTGACACTCTATTTTAGTAAAATGCAGTGTACAATGCAATGAATGAATGATGTTTTTCATTGCAAATGAATCAAAAGTTGATACTAACAGATCAGCCATAATCTTTCTTTTAAAGGAACAGGTTACCCAAACATGCAGATTTGCTCATCCTCATGTCATTCCAAATTCATTTACATTCATTTCTTCTGTGCAATACAAGAGGATATATTTTGAAAACTGTTTTAGCTGTTTGTCTTTTTGGAGATTCAGAATTTTGGAGCCCACTGACTTCCACAGTAGACAAAAAGGGAGCGTGAAAATACTCCATACAACTCAACTGCTATATTGCAAGTCTTCTAAAGCCACACAGTCTTTTTTTTATAATAAACAGAGATATTTCAAAATCAAACCAAAACATTGATCAAAGCACACATATACAAATTTAATTAAATATGGTTACAACAAACATGATTGTTCCAGAGATAAAGGATGCTTGAAATGACATCAGGGTGAGTAAATGATTACAGACAGGTTTGGTTCCCATTGACTTCTATTGGATTTTTTGTCCATGCAACGAGTTAAAAGGAACCACAACTGTTTGGTTACCAACATTCTTCGTAATACAGTATATTTGTTTACGCTCCACAAAAGAGATAAATGCATACAATATTGAAATGACATGGGGGTGAGTAAATGACAGAATTTTCATTTTTGAAGATGACAGAAATTTCATCTCTTTCGAAAGTAAACACTTTCAAGATCCATTAGCGATTAAACCTGCCATCTTTTAATTTCGTAAAAGCCTAAACCTTAGAGAAATGTTTGAGTACAATATACAAAAAATCTCTTGATTTTTTTTTTTTACAGTTAACTAAGAGCTGTTCTATTTCTTTAAAATGTGCTGTTTCCAGCAGGGCGCTATTATAATTTGCTTGTAATTTCATCACGTGTTTAGCAGCACTGCTTGTAACACCATTTATCTAACCTTCATTAGCCCACGAAGGATTAATCTATGCTTATTACATTAATATTCACAGGATAGAGACTCTAAATCTATCTGTCTTTTTCTTTCTCAGGCGTTTCTATTGGGAAAGGCCCTGAAAGGTCATATTGAGACCCTCTCACATAAATCAATAGCTGTCACAATTGTAGGGTCTCTGTGAGCCCCCCTCGCCTCAGCGTGCTGCAGTCTGGGCCTGCATATTTCACACTCGCAGAGGTGTCACACAAGCATGTCTCAATCTCTTTTTCTGAGCCCGAGATGAACTGCTGTTCACCTCCTTGAAAAAAGCACTATCACTGTCAAAGCCAGGGATGCAACATGAAAAAGCCAACAGACCACATGCCTGTCAGCCTATCAAAGCCACATGGTAGGAAAACATCTGACAGGACTGTATCTGCACACCTGTGGGAAATCAGAGAGACTCTATTCACAAGGCTAAGCTACACCAAGGGATTATACACAACACAGCAGCTCTATGAGATACCCATTAGGCACGCAATTTAGAAAATGGGAGGATAACGTTGCATTTATATATAATTTTATATTTGAAAAAAGGCTGATAGAGCACAGTAAATGCTATACAGAGGCTCTATTGAGGGTAATGGCCAACTGTTAGCCAGCAGTACAAATTACTTTAAGTGAAGTATTGTACCTCACCATGCCTTTCTTTTATAGTTATTAATGGAAATATAATTTTTATTTTTAAATACAGCATAACACCTATTTTTCAGAAATCCAGAATAGCCTTGCACTGAGCCATGAATGGAAGTATGGTATTGCTTGTATACAGTATACAATCCATTCATTTTTTAAAGTTCTATAAACAATCCAAGAATGAGTAACTTACATTTTACACACAGTTTGGCCAATTATAGTTTAATTTTGCTCCACTAGCAAAATATTTACAAATAAAGCCAAAGCAGGATGTGTACTGACAGTCTGGAACATTGCAAACACTGATAAGCAGAGTAATACAAACACTGAAGTGTCTCAGTGCCTCCTATAACTAATAATACATATAATTAAACTGATTTATGGTTAATTTCAGGGTTGTATGGTTGTATACTGCCATTTATGAAAGCATTAAATTGATTTACAGAAATAAGAACTGAGATACGCTAATAGAATATTGAGCTGTGACACGAATGATTCTTAACTGGATTCTGTAACAGGGGTTTCATCCTGTAGGGAATCGGACACTAACTAAGCTTTTCTGAAAATGAGATTTAAAAAAAGACATGTCAGGTTTTGGATCAAAAATGTCAAGTAAAGCCTGAACTGAGCAAAGAGGTATAGAGACAATCCATTAAATCCTGAATATGCAGAAGATGCTTCTGCTAATTAAAGTAATATAAAAGTAAAAAGGCACGGGAGTTTTTTGCCAGCGTCCCATAAGGTGCTTTGTCTTGGCCAGACAGCGTGGTGCATTTCAGTGATAGCCGGAGTGAGATAGACACATTACACACGCAGATAGCTGCACTTGGACTCTTTGTGATGCCCATGTTTGATAGAGAACACAACACACTGCGTTGCAAATTAATCTCAAACAGCCGTATGGCTGTAAAGGGCAGGAATCACCCAAGCAACTGGAGTTATTTATAGTAATTATAACACGTGTTGTTACATCTGAGATGTGAGCTGATATATTTGTTTTAAATGGGTCAAATGACCTTTAAAATAACTACTTTGATACTTATCTGCAGGTACTATCAATGCACAGATTGTCACAGATGAAATATAAGATAGAACAACCCCTCTGTGTTTTTGTGAAGGAAGAGTACTGAGTATTAGACTCCTTTTTAAGTCGTAATTTATTGTTTTTTACATATATTACTATCAAATCGTATTGTGTTGTTGAAGATGAAACGACAGAACTTACACGCTACCCTTAAAAGGAATTTGATCTATGAAAATGATCAGAGGGAAATATTGATTTCCAATGCCCCCTAGTGTGGTAAGACGCTGATGTTTAATACAAACTTCGAAATCCAAGTTTTCTTTTTTAACAGCGAAAACCAGCAAAGCATATTCATCTGTTAATGGAGGTGTGATCATTTTGAACAACTCTGACTTTCTTGTATACTTAAGTATTAATGTATTATTGCTTAGAAATTTGATTTGAACTCTTCGATGTAATGCAGTTATGTATATTTATACATAATGTGCAAATGTGAACTGTTTGCCTGCAATATAAATTGCAGCACTAGTGCAGAAAAGCAATACTAATTTTTTCACCAACGATGGAGCGAAACAGCATATACTCTGAGATGGCTTCAAGGGAGAATGAGCCGTCACTGTCAAGATAAGTGTGTCTGTTTAGGGGGGAGGAGCAGCAAAGAGCCCAGTGAAGGACAGATAAAACATCTGCTTTGCACAGACAGAACATTTCCTCTTAAATTACCTCCCTACCTGACAGAGAAAATGTGATATCTTACTCTCCCTAACTCCCCAAAGCCTGAAATAAAAGCCTCTAACATGATGAGAACAGTTATGAATAGGACCATATGAGACTCTTATCAAGTGTCCGATTACCTTTGTGCTGAAAACACATCCATTTTCTGTCTCCTGGAACATTAATAACACAACGGAACAATTATACTCGTACAATGTTGCATATGGTACATCATTTTACATAGATGTGTATGCAGATAGGTGCAAGGAGAAGTAGGTGTCTAAGTATGAAACTGTGGTCAGTCTAAAGAATGATGGTAAATATAACAAATATAGTGAAGCCAATCACTATCTAAGTGATATGAAGGTAACTGAAGCCACATCTGTCGTAGACAAAGGGTATTAAAAAGCTACTCTGGTTTCCTAAGAAGCTGCAAAAGAAGTCATAAAATATTCAGCTGGTAAATTACTTGGAAGTTTTAAGACTTGGTAAACAAAGCGCTGCCTGCTTTAATTTAGCAGTTACGTAATTAAGAGATCTTCATAAAATAGTAACAATCAAATCCTATTGTTGCTGTAGTAAGAATAGAGGTTCAAAAGAGCCCAGTGTGTCTCATTTTGCACACACCGTGATTTATGGATTGCTTCTACAAGTTCAACTCTGTAGGTCTGTTTTTTATTCCCCATGGGTGATACAAAAAAATGTTGGGTAAATTACTATTGGTGATACTACAACAAAGTGCGCAACTGAGTGATTTTTTAGCAGTAAGTCTGCAGCACGACAAGCAACGTTTACATCCCAGTGTTTTGCAACTGGAAACTTGCTTTTCTTTATCTTATTTTTACCGTTTAATTTGTCCAACTGGCATCTGCATCATTTAAACTAGATGAACAGCACTGGTTTAACATTTCTTTGGTTTGCTTAATGACTCATGCATAAATTGTAATTTTCTTAAATATAGCATATCTCACCATTTCAGAGCCTATCTTTCATTTATATATCTTATATCATGGAATAAAATTAATGAACACAACAAACATCAACAGCAAGCAATAATCTAATCCCAATTTAACTCACAAAGCTCTGGCATATGCACTGATCACTTAAGAATTTCACCTAACATGCTTCCAGTGCAATCCAGTGATTCCAGTGCAACTAAAACAATTCAATTAACAACCATCATAAATGTAAAGAAAAGTATTGGACGTCTTATGTGAGCAGAGTCTTACCTGCAAATGCCCCTGGTACATATTTAGTGGAGAAGGTCCCAGACTATGGATTGCAGTTAGATGAACGCAAGAAATATGATGACTCTTCTAATGTTCATGCGTGCGAGAGTGTTCTAAAAAGTACTGAAAGAACTGCTCTTGAAATTGAGTCCAGTTAGGGAAGCCGACACACCGGAGCTGTCTCGTGAACCAAGTGCTGAATTGACGCGCACGCGATGGCTTTCTTCACAGACGCACTTAATAAGGCGAGGATGCTTGAGCGCAGCTGCTTGCGAGCTTCACGCGCGCCGGCGAGTCTCTTCACTAAGTTGCTGAGGAGCGCGAGAGATGCGCTGAACGCTCGAGGATCGTGCCTACGTCATAAGCTCAGCCCCGGTGTGGCTCTGTGGGTTTTATCGTAGTTGGTCTGTTTCTTCAGCAATTCCTCCCTCCTTTATCAGACACACACTCTCTCTCTCCTTGTCGACAGTTCGTCCCCTCCTCTTCCCAGCCCAACGGATTTAGGCGGAGCCGGTTCCGTCATTCACAGATGCTCAGTCCAGGTGTTCTCATCGTTTTAATGTTGTTCAGCTAGCAACTAACTTACTAAATCAAGTGAATATAATGTCTCGGTCCTCCTCTTCGTGTGTTGTTGTTCTTCTTAGCTTCGGAGCAAGGAGGCGCCACTTGAATTTGTTTTGTTACATAATACAGTATTCAGTTGCCAGAGGTGTGAACATAGCAGCAGAATGAACAACATGCAAAATAAAAATATATTGTAACTTTTTTTTTTCTAAAGGTAAGAGGTATTTTTGACTTCCCTAAGGAAAAAGCATGTAAATTATAGGCTATGAAATTGTATCAAATTATTGATATCACAAAATAAATTGCACATAATAAAATGCACATAATATGGAACGATTGATCATTTAAAATGTTTTAATTATCAAATACATTTTTATTAATTGAATATTTAAACATACTCAAAATGTGTATATACATACACCGTTGTGTTTTTTAGTATTTTTCCAGTATTTATTTTGAAATAAATAGATTTCTTTGTGAGTATAAAAGTCTTTTTACAGTCATTTTTGATCAATTCAATGTATTTTATATCATATTAATCTTGTATAATTATAGAATATTAATCTTCTTTGTAGTTGTATTTCCCCAAAGATTTTAATTGATTTTAATTAAACGTGAAAGTCATGACTGATTAAGGCCATATTCAAACATGTCATGTTATACAACTTTTCTGTGTCCATCATTTAATTTGTCACAATAATGTATTTTTACTTTTTCAAATCAATTTTCTTCACCAGTTAAAAAAACCAAATCTAACTCTGGCACCACGCTGACTTTAATTTTAAAAAATGATGTTTCTTAGTAATTTAATTTTTTTTAGTAATTTAAAATGTACACAAAAAAATTTATGTTGTAAGCAAACTAAAGATATTAACACAAAGATTCATCCTGACTTCTAAAAACACTGGCATTATATTTTATATCATATTAATCTTGTATAATTATAGAATATTAATCTTCTTTGTAGTTGTATTTCCCCAAAGATTTTAATTGATTTTAATTAAACGTGAAAATCATGACTGATTAAGGCCATATTCAAACATGTCATGTTATACAACTTTTCTGTGTCCATCATTTAATTTGTCACAATAATGTATTTTTACTTTTTCAAATCAATTTTCTTCACCAGTTAAAAAAAACAAATCTAACTCTGGCACCACGCTGACTTTAATTTTAAAAAATGATGTTTCTTAGTAATTTAATTTTTTTTAGTAATTTAAAATGTACACAAAAAAATTTATGTTGTAAGCAAACTAAAGATATTAACACAAAGATTCATCCTGACTTCTAAAAACACTGGCATTAAAGGAACTACATGGTTTGGAGGGTTCTTATCCTATTAACAGAAGTCAATTCTGTTAAAAAAGAGAATCTCTTCGAGAGAATGGAACAGTTCTTAAAATGTAATATTTTATTATCAGAGACTAAATGAAAAATATACGCCCTCTATTCAGTTCATAAAGAATGGTGATTAGATTAATGAAATATTTATAAGAGAGGGCAAGAATAGATATCTTCATTTATTCAAATAATGTGTCTGCAGTAAGATTTTTACAATACTCAATACAAGAGTATGATAAATATGACCGTTATTTAAAAAATGTAAGACTCAGCTCTATTTTTGTCCATTCCATTCTATCTGATGTACGATATTAGCTTTACATACACTGTCATATTATACTGTTGACAAGTAACTGAATCTATATAGGGAAGCTTCATGGGTTGGGTTAGTATTCTGCCCTTAAATAGAGTCTGACAGCTGTCTAAAAGGTATTCATTGTTTTCTGTCAACATAACAGCATAATCATTTATCCCATATGAGAGTCAGAGACCTACCTGTGTTTGCTGTCTGTGTTTGTGTGGCCTGCTGCTTGGTTATAAGGACATGTGATGTCAGTGACAGATCTATGGTGCATGGCTGAGAGGGGTTTAGCTCCAAGTAAGGGTCCCCAGGCCTGGACGGGAATACTGATGTCACTCAATGACACTCCAGGCTTGCAAGCAGACCAGGACCAATGGAAAAAGTGACTGTATCCAGTGACATCACTAGGTCTGGGTGAGCTGTGGAAAAAAACAAAAACAGAATACACAGAAGTGACATCTTTTTTGATCACTCTCAGGAAAAAAGGTACAAAGCTATTACTAGGGTGGTAGGCTACCCTAGAGTACAAAAACTAAACGTTTTTTGTTCCTTATTTACCCTAAAGGGGAAGTCGTGGACTCATAACCCAAAGGTTGCGAGTTCGAGTCTCAGGTCCGGCAGGAATTGTAGGTGGGGGGAGTGAATGCACAGCGCTCTCTTCCACCTTCAATACCACGACCGATGTGCCCTTGAGCAAGGCATCGAACCCCCAACTGCTCCCCGGGCGCCACAGCATAAATGGCTGCCCACTGCTCCGGGTGTGTGTTCACTGCTGTGTGTGTGCACTTAGGATGGGATAAATGCAGAGTACTAATTTCTAGTATGGGTAACCATACTTGGCCACATGTCACGTCACTTTATAAATGGTATGTATTAGTACCTTATTTAATTTATGCTTTGGTAACAACTTAATAGATCTGCATGCATCTGAGTACAATATGCTGCTCTCAGATTTCTATTTTGACAGCATAAATAGAAAGATGAAAATTACAAATGAAAAGTTAGTTTTGTTCAAAATCAGTGATCTAAGGAAAGCACTTTTGCTCAATTCAGCTGGCACTTCTCAACCCACTTCTTGTTTTCTGACAAATACTTGAACTTTGTTTTCATCTTTTTTCTCACATTTTTCATCCATTTTTGCAAAAAGGATACAAAGGAGAATTGTTTTAACAATTATTGCTGCAATAATCATGGTAGGTATTTTGGCTGTCTAACATGACTTTTTGTCATAGATGTGAGGAAAAATATTATTTTGATGAACAGTTGCTCCCTTTATCTGAGTAGTATAATGTAGATTGATGTAATATAAAGCTATTAAACACACTATTCATAAAAAATGTTTCCCAAAAATGCATTCTGTTGCTTCAGGAACAAAAACCCCTCTCAGCCATGCACCAAATCTCTCGTAAATGTCACCAATATGTCACTGAAGATCATTTTAAAACAATAGCTCTCTGGAAATGGATAAACTGATTAGGAGACTGCAGTAATTGTCAGTCGTGTTGTAACTCAGTACGCTGGAGGGATTTCTTAGACGTCCTGTACTCATTAAAAAGGAGGGCATGATTTATTATGGTCTATAATTGCAATACTGAATCATAAACGATTGTTGCTTGTGCATGTTAAATTTGAGTGATCTTTTGTCCTGTTTCCAGTCATGTAGTACTGTAACGTAAGACTGATGATCCTGCTCGATTATTGATCGTAAAAACAAACAGAGAAAGCATCAACCCGATACGAATAGTCCCTGAGTCGAAATTTATGTAACTAAGCGAAAAAGAGGAAGAGAGATGCTTGGACTATCTATCACGGTAATGAATACTGTCTGCCTACCAGACCAAAGTTTGAAAGCTAATTTCATTCACCACTGATGCTTTAAATGAATAGTTATGACAAGTGCAACAGCAGGTCTTGCTTTTACAGCTTGTTATTGCTTTATGTATTTTGTGGGATCTTGTCAAATCCCTCTACCGGCTTTCAACAGTATTTAAACATTATAAGACAGCAGCTGAAGCCATTAATATCACTTTATTACACAGTTTATTTTTGAATCTTAAACTGTAGCTACAAATGTTAAAGGGATAATTCACCCAAAAAAGGACATTTTGTCAATAGTTCCTCATGTTGTTCCTCACCAGTTGTGATTGCCAGAACTTTACCGTAAAATATAGTAATAACATTATAGGTTTTATAGAATTAACCTACATGTACAGTAAAAAAAATATCATATATCATTAACTGATGATATATGATGTATATATTATGCAAATATCGATAAATGATATAATGTAAATATTCTAAAGTAAGTAACTAATCATTTAGCAGTATTTTACTGTAAAATTGCAGGAAATGTCCAGTTTTTCACTCTATATAATAAAGGAATTTACCGTTAACCAATAAACATTTTTTTGGACAACAGAGATGGACAAAAATGATTGAAATATTCTACAAAAAATATATATTTATGTTTTTGTGGTCTGCTGATGAAAGTGAGTGATACAGGTTTGAAACAGCATGACAGGTAATACATACTGTTCCTTTAAATAGAGACCAGGAAACTACAACAGGGACTCTATGTATAGTCTATATATCAGACACAATGAGCTTCTTCTACTGTCAATCAGAATTGGCCCTGTGACCTCCCCACCAGCACCCTGACAGAGCCATAATTAGCTGTCTGCTGTCTATAATACCTCACACCTCAGCACACTCAGATGGCATGTACACATAAAAAGAGTTAAGTGTATCCCCGCCATCATTTGCTTGAAGCCTCCACATCTGACAAACAAACTGTAAACAATGTCACTGTTTTAAATTACATTTTTATCATCTCTCTGCTCCATTTAATGCATTTGAAGTATTTTTGTATTTCTCTGGGGCAAATGACAGCTTTGCTTCATTTGAAAGCAATGATAGTAAGACAAAAATGAAAGTTGGACTGAGAGGGAACTGTGGATCTTGAGGGATTTAGAGCCCATGATCTCATTTCCTAGTGTATTTTTAAAGCCCAGATGATCCATCTTGGGTCCATAAATCTCTCTTGCATTGAAGAGAACCATGAAGCACCTTGCGAAAGCTTGACGCGAGGAGTGCAGCGCTACTAATGAACTTTGAAATGGGACTGAACGGCAAGGGCTATCAATTATAATAACAGCCTCCCCTCTTCCAGACAGAGCAGCATCCGTCCCCATTATGGTCCAACACCTCCACCATGTTTAGCCTCATTAAGCAACTCTCCTCAATAAAAACGAGGGCCAGAGGCCTCATCACACGGTTGCACTGCTTGAAGTTGATAGATTCACATTTTGGCAAAGTCACATATTTATATACCCTGGCATATTTTAATATCATTATGACAAATGTCCTCAAAACTCCTGTAATGTCAGTAACAACGCTCACCGAAAGACATGTTCAACTATAGATTTGAAGTCAATACAAGGAAAAAGGAGACCACTTAAAAATATAGGTAAAAAATTCAACTTTAAAAAGTGTCATGTTGATTTCATAAAAGTAAAGCGCCTAAAAAGGGTAAAAATGTTTTAAGAGAAGTTTAATTTAATAACTCTACAAATGTCATATGCTGTAACAAACAAGTCAAAAGTAATATCATATTTTCCTTACACATTAAATTATTATGGTAACATTTATTAATAACATATTGGCTGTTTATTAATACATATAAAGCACATATTCTGCATGACCATGTCCTACTGTCATGAATCCAGTCCATGAACTTCCATCTGCTAGCCATCAGAGGTCACCCTTTCCATTTTCATTGACTCTCGCACTACACACTGTTGCATATCATCCCGGACTACATATCCCATCATTCATTTTACTGATTGCACACAGCTGTTTCATATCACTCACTCACTATATGACACTCACTCAAACTACCATTCTCTGCTGAGTATTGTTTAGCCTGTACCCTGTTCCGAGTCTCTGTGTTTCCTTGTTTTGCCTTGCCTTGCCTGTTTTCTCGGTTTCTGATCCTTGCCTGTTTCCCTGGATTTATCCCTCTCGTCTCGCCCCTGTGATTCTGTCTGCCGATCGTTGACCTATGCTAGCCCTAGGACTATTCTTGTGTTTTGCCCGCCATATACCTGTTTGCCATTGTTCGACCCTGCCTGTTACGACCACGTCTCTTAAATAAAAGCTTGCAGATGGATCCACACGTCTCACGTCTCATCAGCCCTGTTACACCTACATCCCTAATCCTACCCAATAGCTAAACTTAACAACTACCTATAAATAATCAGCAAATTAAAAAAAAAAGCGAGAACTGGACCTTAAAATAAAGTGTGACCATTATTATTTACAAATTAATAAAAAGTACTTTAAGGGAATTTTTGTTACAAATATCATAAATCATTCATTTATAAATATTTTAAATAAGGTTTTGAGGATTCACACCACACTGTATTCTTTTATATTTATCATATTGGTTGGATCACATGACTTAAACACACCACATTACTTTGATTTGGAAAATAAATGTCTTTCTATTAATTAATAAGCAATGAAGCATTTTATTCTAAGGGAAAAATATTTATAAGAATAAAAGTATTAAAATGTATATTTTTTTCATTATGCTAACAGGACCGTTGTATCAGTTTTACTTTCAAATAAAATAACTTTAAAAAACAACGCATTTTAATTGAGAAAATCTAAAACACTCATAATAGAAATTGAAGATGTTGTATGTATGAACTGCTTTTTTAGTGTATTTTTAAATAAATCAAGCGATATGACAAGAGAAAGACATATCATCGACCCTGCTTTTACATATTTCAGCAATTGATGTAAAGCAAAAACACACAGGTTTACCATCTTTGCTCCCTTCTGATAATCGAAGGCTTCTTTGTTGGCCCTTAGGACTGAGACAAGCTTGTACATGTTGCTGTGATAGAGAGACAAAATTGGACAGGCAATTAGTCATGATTAGTCCTTAGCAACCAGCAATTAATTATCGGGTGACACATTCGTAAGGCCTACTTCAAGAGGTAAGAAAACTTTTTAAGACCAGAGCAAGCAATATTTGACACGGAATTGAGAGCATGGATACCCACATACTGCAAAACATAGATACATTAAACATGGCCAGAGGAATACTCTGCATATGGAGTCTAATCTACATGATAAATTATCATGTCGAGACAATACTCTTTATTACAGCCGCTGAGGAACAAAAGCACACTGCTGAGATGAAAGGGATCTGAAAGCAAGATATTACAGTAGACGCATTACATTAAATATATCACAAAATAATGTAAGATGATATATGTGGCTAGTTTATAAAATTAAAAGTGAAGTGGGTTGCCAACTATGGCATTAATTTCGTAGAGTTTGCAGACTGTTCCAGTGACTACAAAGCAATGGAGAGGCCTCAAGGGACAAAGCTTTTCGCGTAGCCGATGGTTCAGCACGACTGAGGACCAAGGTGGAGCTGGCGGGAGGAAGGAGCCCAATGTAGCCGGTGGGACGGAGCGACAAGGCGCAGCCAGAGGGATGCCAAGGATTCGGGAGGCCAGGTTGAAGCCGAGGGCACTGGCGACCGAGACGGAGATCCGGGGCAGAGCCGAAGCGACTGAGGACCAAGGTGGAGCTGGCGGGAGGAAGGAGCCCAATGTAGCCGGTGGGACGGAGCGACAAGGCGCAGCCAGAGGGGAGGAGTCCAGAGGCGATGGCGGGTCGACGCCCGACCAAGGCGGAGCCTGAGAGACGAGGGAGCCCGGTGGAGCGGATGGATCGACGGTTGACGGTGGAGGCGAGGGAGCTAGGAGCCGAGGTGGAGCCACTGGGTCTATGGGCCGAGGCGGAGTCCGGGCCTCGGAGGCTGGAGGCGAAGGTGAGGGATACTCCGACCCTGGTGACGCTGGAGAATGGCAGTCCCGCGGGGCTCGCACCACAATGATGGTGGGCTGAGGGCGAGCAGAGGGGCTGCCAGCTGACAGCGTTGGAGGAGGCTGGAGCGGGTGGGAGGGTGGGCATTTTCGAGGAGCGGCCACTGGAGGGCGCTTTCTAGGAGCAGGCACTGGAGGGTGCTTTCTAGGAGCGGGCACTGGAGAGCACTTTCTAGGAGCGGGCACTGGAGAGCGCTCTGAGCTGGATTCGGTGGCTGGATCACTCCCCTCTTTGTTTTGGCCCTTTTGCCACGCCAAATTCAGCTCACCCTCAGCCGCGATGCAGGGGGCGGAGCTCCACTCTGCACTCACACCGTCCACGGCTTGCTCCCTTGTGGTGGGCACTGTCGCCGGCTCTCGCACCTGGTCTGACGGGTTGGGCTCATCTTCCGGGGCGATCCCCTGCTCAGTCGCTTGGCTTTGCTCTGGCTCATGGATCGCGGCGGGAAATGGCTCTCCATCATCGGTGGGCTTAGGTTGATGCTCCGTACCATGGGGAGATGGTGGGCTGAGTTCTGGGACCGGAGTGGTGAGATCATCCACGGGGCAGATAGTGAGTGGCGACCCGTTTCTGGCTAGAGTCCACTCCACGAAGGCGGCGAATTCCTCCCGAGGACCATCTTCGGACGACACGTCGTCCTGGTAGCTGGTGATGTTAGCGACCAACAGGAACAGTTTGGTATGGTCCTCGAGAGCTTTGTCTCCCTGCTCCAGCAGGAGGAGGAGGAATTCGGGGCGAGTGAATGGACCCATGGGGAATACACAACTGAAACAAAAAACTGAGTAAAAACAGAAACAAAATGGAGGGGAAACATGCAATTTAAACAGTTTTTTAGGTCGGTTATTCTGTCACGGGCGGGTGTGCTAGAGTTCAGGCAGGACGATGAAGATGATGAATACAATAATATTTAAAGGAGTCATATGATGCGATTTAAATTTTTCCTTTCTCATTGGAGTGTTACAAGCTCTTGGTGCATAAAGAAGATCTGTAAAGTTGCAAAGACTAAAGTCTCAAATTCAAAGAGATATTCTTTATAAAAGTTAAGAGTCAGCCACACCTTCTAACATGCCCTCACATACCTACATCACTATCTTGGAAGATTTGCATAACGCCGCCCAAATGTTCACGCAAAGAAAGAAGGTGTAACTTTTATTCTCACTGTAGTATTGTTGCCGCCACCGCCGCCATGTCGTGAAGGCACTGTGTGCTTCGTTGTGAAAGCGAAACTACTTTGTTTGGCTGTCGTGAAGACGCTGTGTGTTTCGTTGTGAAAGCAAAACTACTTTGTTTGGCCGTCCAAAAGAGGACGATATCTGCTTCGTCATGCTTGGAGATGATCCGTGCTGGTCGCCGAGGAAATACTTCAACTTCGCGCTGTGGATCGCCGGATCAGCTTTCACCGTGGACGAAGCGGAGTCCAGCCCGGGGTCGTCACATGTGGTTGCGGCAGGCATCACAATACGGTAAGGGACGTCACACGCTTGAGGAATTTGGCCAATCCCAAAGCACTGGATAGCTGGCCAATCAGAGCACTTTGTAAAAATCGACGCATTTCAGAAAGGCGGGGCATAGAGGAGAAACAATAATATACAGTATGTGGAAAATAATGTTTTTTTTAACCTTAAACCGCATAAACACATTTCATTACACCAAATACACAAAATAATGTTATTTTTAGCAGCATCATCATATGACCCCTTTATTAAATCCACAACAGATAATCCAGACAGTGTAATCACACGTAGCACAAGGAGTAGAGTAGACATCAACAATAACCGACAAACTAGAATATAAGAGACAGGAACTGATATAGGGCAGATAACGAGGGGCAGACAGGTGAGCACAATGAGGTTATTAACTAATAATGAGAACAGGAACAACCAAATAAGGACACAGAGGGAGAAACTACAATCAACAGTCCACAGGGGTGTGACATAATCAAGCTCTAGAATGACAAAAATGCACCATAAAACTATCATAAAATTGGCCCTTGTGTGTTGTATCCAAAGTCTTCTGAAACCATAAAAAAGAAACAAGCTAAGATAATGTCATAATTCACATAAAATCTTCTTGATATCTGCCTTAGCTTTTTTTGGCACCTTCATGAAAGCAGAAGAAATGTTTTATTATGAACTATTTATTTTTAACAAATCGGCTGATTCCATTCACAAAGCCAGTTTGAATGATTCATTCAGAGATTGGACTCACTGATTTAAAGGGATTGTTCACCCAAAAATGAAATTGTCATCATTTACTTCAAGTTTACCTTCAAGTTGTTCAAAACTGTAAGTTTCTTTTATTTGTTGTGCACAAAAGAATATTTTTTGAAGAATGTTGGTAACAGTTGCTGGTAGTTATGGAAGTCAATGGCTACCGTCAGGTCTTTGGTTTGAACTACCCCTTTAAGAATCCATTTGAATTCATTAGAATTTGTATTCCGGTCTGTTTTTCACACACACACACACACAAAACTTGTTTTACTTCAAAAGACTTGAAATATAGTGCACATGTCGTGCCACTTTTATGAGTTGTGTATGGT
This sequence comes from Sinocyclocheilus grahami, assembly GCF_001515645.1. Lineage (NCBI taxonomy): Eukaryota > Metazoa > Chordata > Actinopteri > Cypriniformes > Cyprinidae > Sinocyclocheilus > Sinocyclocheilus grahami. The sequence goes on along the minus strand of NW_015505310.1, from coordinate 1,018,398 downwards.
GATTTTGCCTCCTTTTTTGAATCTTCGGTCCTCATTCATTGTAACTGCATATTAAAAGAGCAACAAGTACATTGTTCAACATTTTTTCTTTTGTGTTCCATGGAAGAAGGTCATAGTCATAAAAAGTTTGGGACGACATAAGTGCGAGTACTCTAAATAACGACAGAATTATTTTTGGGTGAACTGTTCCTTTAAGGCATTTCCAACAAACAAATAAGGAGTAGAAGCGATGTGATTCAATATTACTATGACCTCCTGTCAAGAGATGTAAAATCAGGACATGTTAAATTAACACACACTAAGCTGTCCTGAACAGCTGTATGCTGTCCATGTAAATTAAGACAAGATTTGTTCAAGTGTTACTCCATCAGCTTTAATTTTAGTGCTTGAATGCAGATGTATGTTACACAACCACACCATAGACTTGAGGCAGAAAATAATAAGGGAATGTTCTCATTAGTGAAGAGGTAGAGAAGGCCAGAAGGTGGCTCAATTATAATACCTACAATTGACACAAAAGTGAAAGACAGTATCGTTATGCACTTGAACTGTGCAAAGCTTTTGGGTCTGACTGCCTCTTAATTTTGGACTGTTTCTGTGACAGTGCCTTACCCTTCAGTTTCATAGCTTTGGCATTCCCAAATCTTATTGCATCTTTCTCACTGTGATGCTGTATAAAGGCATGTAATACCTTTGACGAAGAGACTCTTTTTGTTAGGTGTACAGTGGATAAGGCCCTTAGAACTGTCCAATAATCTAAATAAACATCCAGTAATACTGATAAAATAATCCTAAAAAATGCTAATATGGACTAATAGCATAGTTCCCCCCTCACATTTGGCCGATTTGTTTTGTGGATTAAGGCCTCAACAGAAAAGAAAAAAAGTCACATTTGATTCATTTTTGCAATTTGAGTGTGAATGGTCACTTGAACTCAATTATGTCATGATTCTAAGATTGATTTGCTCTTGGCCTGAATTATGAAATCGTTTATGGCAAAGCACTGTTATGTTTAAAGAAAGAAAGAAATTAATTACCTACTAATATGGCAGCAAAATGATTAATCGCGATAATCACATTCAAAATAAAAAGTTTATGTTTACATACTATATGTGTGTGTGTGTGTACTGTGTATATTTATTATGTATATATAAATACACACACATATATGTATATATTTACATTTATATTTTTGTTTGTACAGTAAGAGTATATATATTTATACTTGTATATCATTTATATTATATATACATATACATTTTTAGATATAAATCTTATTTTTCCTTAACATATACATGTATGTTTGTAATGGGCCAAAATACCAGCAACAGTGTGTGAAGACTTACAGAAAACGTTTGACCTCTGTCATTGCCAACAAAGGGTATATAACAAAGTATTGAGATGAAATTTTGTTATTGACCAAATACTTATTTTCCACCATAATTTGCAAATCAATTCTTTAAAAATCCTACAATGTGATTTTCTGGATTTTTTTTCTCTCATTTTGTCATAGTTGAGGTATACCTATGATGAAAATTACAGGCCTCTCTCATCTTTTTAAGTGGGAGAACTTGCACAATTGGTGGCTGACTAAATACTTTTTTTCCCCACTGTATATACATAATAAATATTCACAGCACACATGTTTGTATTTATATACATTATAAATATTCACAGCACACACACATATAGTATATGTAAACATAAACTTTTATTTCGAATGCGATTAATTGCGATTAATCGTTTTGCAGCCCTAATAAATAAATTAAATAATTAATTGGTAATTTGGTATTTTGGTATTAATTTGGTTATAAGGCTTGGTATTTAACAGGATTTTGGTATTAAAGGGGTCATATGATGCTGCTAAGAAGAACATTATTTTGTGTATTTGGTGCAATGAAATGTGTTTATGTGGTTTAAAGTTCAAAAGACACATTATTTTCCACATACTGTACATTATTGTTTCTCCTCTATGCCCCGCCTTTCTGAAACGCGTCGATTTTTACAAAGCTCATCGGTCTGAAAAAGCGAGGTGTGCTCTGATTGGCCAGCTATCCAGTGCGTTGTGATTGGCTGAATACCTCAAGCGTGAGACGGAAATGTTACGCCCCTTACCATACTGTTGATGCCCTGTCAGGCCGGAGCGACGAGACATTAAAACCCATTACAAACGAGGCATTTGTTGCATCCAGGGGGGACATAATTACTGATTATAATGACTTATACTTTTTACGCGTTGCGTTGCATTGCGCCGCGTAAACATAAAACTCTGTCTGCATTTGTGATCGGAGAAATGACAAACAACAAGTGCTACTCCACACTGCCCAAAACTCGCGTTTGAATCATCAGTGGCAAATCCTTTAAATGAAAACTTACTTACGTGAGTCAGAACAGCCGGCTTGTTAATGTTACTCTCCCAGGATCAGTAAACAGTCCTCCATAATATGTGCTGCACACATCTGGATATTTGGGTTAAACTGTTCTGGAACAGTGTGGTAAATACAACTTAACCACTGATTTGTAGTCGTGTCCTCTTTTGGAAGATCAAACAAAGTAGTTTCGCTTTCACAACGAAACACACAGCGTCCTCACGACATGGCTGCAGCGTCAATAATACTACAGTGAGAATAAAAGTTACACCTTCTTTCTTTGCGTGAACATTTGGGCGGCGTTATGCAAATCTTCCCACATAGTGATGTAGATATGTGGGGGTGTGCTAGAACGAGCCGTTTTAGGTAGGTGTGGCTGACTCTGAACTTTTATAAAGAATATCTCTTTGGATTTGAGACTTTAGTCTTTGCAACTTTACCGATCTTCTTTATGCACCAAGAGCTTGTAACACTCCAAAGAGAAAGGAAAAATTGAAATCGCATCATATGACCCCTTTAACCAAAACTGTGCTGACAGGTTTTGGGTACCAGACAAAATTACGTGATTAGGCATAATATTCCTGGCGTGGAGACTTGATGTAACATTTTTGGTGTTTTTGGCAGGATATTTGCATGATAACAACTTATAAATTGTTCATATTTTCCAAAGTTAGTTCATAAAGACAAGTATATGAATATATGAGTAAGTTGTCCAAATATTTGATCATGTCAACAGGAAATAAATGAGAGAAAGGATGTTTGTTTGTGGTTTGTAATAATGTTCTATTTGAAATGATTCTGCTATAGCTAACATTCTTTGGCTACAGCTTTATACAGCTGTGATGTGTATACATTAATAAAGAAATACTAATAAATATGCAGTGAGATGTTATGCACACTCTTTGGTTAATGAAAAATACATTATTTTCTTCCTACAGTGGGTGGACATGACAGCAATAACAAAAGACACTAGCTAAAGCACTGGATAAATTATTTATATCCACCATGTCAATATACTGAGAATGTGGCACAGTTTTATTGTTTCATAACCAGTCTTTTAATATTTAGAAGACATCTGCAAGTAATGATCTCAGAAATTAACAATAGTAAGCTAATAAAGCTGCAAAAACTTTCAGGCAATTGCAAAACAATAAAGTTTTGAATGTCATGAGAATGTAAATAATATATGAGTAAATAATGAGAGAACTTTCATTTTGCGATGAACTAGCCCTTTAATGTATGTGGTTTAAGGCTTTTCATACCTTTTCAATCGGAAAGGATATCAGGTCATTTTGCAGTGTTCATGCATTACTGAAGGGTTCTGCACTGCCAACTATAAAAGTTAACCCACTTAACCTCCACAAATTGAATAAGCAGTGAATTACTGAAGTCTTCCTTCACACCTTCCCCTGTTATGTGCATTATCCCATGTACCGTCTGCATTACTGTACTCTGGGAGCGGATGGTTTCTAATTCTTCTCCTTCAGTGACTCAGCATCACAAGTGTAATTGGAATTATTGCACAACCAGTTGATCCTTTATTGCACAATCCATAAATTAGAATGTTGCACTGGGGTGAATGAGCATCCGCTTAATGCTAATTATGGTCAAGTTATGCCCCGGCAACTCTCTAGTGCTTATCAGTCACCATTCCAGGTGACCTCACTGAACCCTTCAATGGGACCGCTTGGATCAAGCGGAGGGTTTTACTTGGTGTTGCAGAATAACACAGGGATTAATCTGATTGCATTTTGATTGCCTTTACTTGGTTTCCCAATTAGATTGAGTAGGTTCAGATGGTTTTGGCAATAGATTTAGAAGCCCTGCAGTAAGTATTGGATTTTGTAATGCAAAGTGTGCATCTTAAAATCTGTAATCTTCAACCAAGAAAAAGCTATAAATAGATATTTTATGTATATAAATATATATTATAGCTTTAGTTTTAGTAATTTATTTCAAGTTGTTTTTATCTTACTACAGCAAAATCACAATTAATTCTTGGTTACAAAGGTAAAATTGTGCATTCTTTGTCATGAAAACTATTATTATTATAATACATGATCTAGCTTAGCTCTGTTCAAGATGAGAATGTACAGAAGAGAATGTAAAATCTTTGGTAACAATATACAGTGTATTACTGTTCAAAAGTTTGGGATCACTACTTTTGTTTTTTGAAAGAAGTTAAACCTTTTATTTAGCAAAGATAGCTTAAAAAGTGATAGTAAAGACTTATGTTGTTACAAAAGGTTTCTATTTTGAATAAATGCTGTTCTTTTTAACTTTTTATTAATCAAAGAATCATGTTAAAGTCCAATAAAGTAATATTAAGCAGTACAACTGTTTCCAATATTGTTAATAAATAAGCATATTAGACTGATATCTGAAGGATCATGTGACACTGAGTACTGGAGTAATGACTGATGAAAATTTGGCTTTGTCATAACTTATATATATTTTTAAGTATATTAAATAGAAAACCATTATTTTAAATTGTAATAATATTTTACAATATTACTGTTTTACTGTATTTTTTATTAAATAAATGCAGCCTTGATGAGCATAAGAGACTTATTTAAAACATATAAAAAATCTTCCTGATCACAATAAAGTTCACATTTTAAAGATATTTCACTCCCCTGACCTCAAAGCAGCTGTGAGAGCAGTTCATATGAGATGTCAACTCATGTATCAAACTGACTCCATCAAGCCCAGGTTCAACCAGGTCTGATTTTGCAGTGCCATCATGTAATTAGAACAGACAAATGCCCACTGACACAGCACTGAAATAGAAAACTGAAATAACTGTGAGCAGATCTATAGTTCTTTTCATGGCTCCCCCTCAACATTAACCAAAACTAGTCCCTATCTGGCAGAAAGTACCTCTGTTGTCTTAACTATAATATAGTAAGAGGAACTTTGTTGATATATGCAGAGAAATGTGTTGTACAGCCTTAAAAAGAAGGCACAGCAATTCTGCATCCCTCTGCAGAGCTACAAAATCCATTTGAGGCTGTGTTTTCTGGAAGAGTCTCCATTTTAACTGAATGTAGGTTAAATAATTTAATCATTGTCTCTCTAGATTTTCAGCTTAGAGTTTATTCACAAATAATCTTCAGACTGTTGTGTCTGAGATTTCTTCACATTTCTCAAAAGGCAAGAAGCATTAGAGAGCATCGGGTTTGAGGTGCATGTCATATAATGCTCCTTCAAATCTAATTGCATGCATTCAGCTCGCTCTGAAGGAGTCTAAAGTGCCAGGAAGCATTTATGTACACGGGAACGGTCTATTATGAATATCCAAATATAATTTAAGAGGTTTTGAAATACTAATTCTTAAGGCATCTAATGTAAACACAGAAAAAGACTCCCTTAGCTCGAGCACACAGTGTCTTTCATTTCTTCCTCTTGTGAAGCTGATGTACTAGTTTTGATACAAATGTGTACAAAACAAAACAATGCTTGGATGAAGCTCGCACGGGTATACATAAAAAGCTTAATGTGCTCTAAATGCCTCATGAATTTTTCATTTAGAAAGAATTATTTAATTTTAGGTTGCATCCAAATGCTTTTGCGGTTGGTTCTGTTCTCTGAGACTGTACTTTATGTGAACTTTTAGTGTTGTAATTCATCAAAAAGCAATAAGCCATAATATGAAAACAGAAAGAGTTGGTTATAAACCCACTGTCAATAGACCCTTCTCTAAAGACTTACAATTATATTGGGAGAAGCAGGCTCATGATTATTGTGCATAATAAAATTCAATTCAATCGGGAGATCAAATTATGTATACAAAACAATAATCACATCAATATGCACAGCATTTCATTGCCATAAAATGTCATAATAGAACCCATAAACATGAACTAATCATATTGGCAACTATGTTGTGTGTTATTTATTTCCACATGTAATGGGATTGAGTAATTGTTTTCCATCTTTACCGGTATCTAAGTTGAAGTATCCCATTTACATTTATATTGCCACTTATAGTAATACTGCTCGGTGGGGTCAACCCTGAGTTTATAATGTGTCGTGGTGACTGCTTCACTGGCTTTTTGTGCCAATACGCCTCTCAGCTCTCATCCGTTCACCTCGGTTAAAGCTCATGGCCTTTGGATTAAGCTCATGGCCTAAGGTAAAATCATTTACCTTGGAACAGATTGAACAACTGTACATTTCTAAACTTATGTGTGTTTAAAGATATAGTTCACCCAAAAATAGACATAGACAACAACACAATTACAACGTTCAAGGCCCAGAAAGGTAACATTGTAAGGACATTGTTAAAATAGTCCATGTGACAACAGTGGTTCAACCTTAATTTTATGAAGCTACAAGAATACTTTTTGTGTGCAAAGAAAACAAAAATAACTTTATTTAACTATTTTTGTATGCACTGTGGTACTCTCATGAACGCATGTCGAAGACTGATAGGGGAAAGAAGAAATTGTTGTATAAAGTCATTATTTTTGCTTTCTTTGCACACAAAACGTATTCTCGTAGCTTCATAAAATTAAGGTTGAACTAATTTATGGATGTCCTTACTACCTTTCTGTGCTTTGAACACGGGAGTGGCGGTGAGAAACAAACAAAAAAATGTTTGTTCAGCCATAAAGATTTTTTACATGCTGTATTGGACACAGTTTAAATGAGTTTGGTTAATGTGAGAAAAGGGGAGATGCACTAAACTCAACTTTTACAAATTAGATGAGGTCACAGCTGGGATTATAGATCTATTAAATTGGCATTACACCATGGAGCTCCACAATGTCTAAATTAACATATCTTTCTGACTGTGACCTATTATTATTCGTGGGATTGTTTCCAAGTTTAACTATATTTGCTGCAGATATGTTCATTGCACACACAACAATGAGCTTTAAAGGCATAGTAAATTATTTAATTTGTAAAATGTCTATACATTTTAACTTTCGAATTGTAATTGGTTTCCTACCAATCATGTCTTTTTCTCTTTATTTATTTATTTAAGAACATGTAAGTGTGACCAGCTCTTTTCAGTTGAGGGTATTTCTCTTCTCATCTCCTCTAAGTAATGCTGATATTGAATTTATTCAATTCAATTCAAGTTTTATTTTTATAGCGCTTTTCATGATTCAAATCGTTGCAAAGCAGCTTTACAGAAAATTAAGTTTCTATTTAGTAGTAGCTTATCAGTGGTGACTATGTCATTAATGTACATATGGCAGAAATGTATGGAAAAATCAATTAAAGACGTAATCAAACAGATTATGAACACTATTAACAGCAATTATTATATGTTGCAATCAAAATTTGGTAGTTCTGTATGTTGTTTCAGGGTTGGCATCATCTCTTCTCAGGTGTTCTAGATCCAGACTGAAGCTTGTGTAAATCCTAGTTACCACGGGATATCAATCCAAGCAAAATTGATTTGTTTAGCCCAAGCTAAAGAATAATAATGTGCATTTGATCAGATATAACTGCAGTACAAGATTATGAGATGCATTATTTGAATGCTTGGCCAAAGAGATGTGTGTTTAATCTAGATTTAAACAGAGAGAGTGTGTCTGAACCTCGGACGTTATCAGGAAGGCTATTCCAGAGTTTGGGAGCCAAATGCAAAAAAGCTCTACCTACTTTAGTGGACTTTGCTATCCTATGTAAAAAGTCCAGAGTTTTGTGACCTTAGGGAGCGTGATGGATTGTAGCATGGTAGAAGACTAGTTAGATATGCAGGAGCTAACCCATTAAGGGCCTTATAGGTAAGTAATAATATTTTGTAACTGATACGGAACTTAATAGCCAGTGCAGAGACTGTAAAATTGGGGTAATATAAAGCTTGATTATTAAGGACAATCAGGACAATATGCAGGACAATCACTTAGCAGTGCATTACAATAGTCCAGTCTAGAGGTCATGAATGCATGAACTAGCTTTTTTGCATCAGAAACAGGCAACATGTTTCGTTGCTTGGAAATGTTTCTAAGATGGAAGAATGCTGTTTTGTAACATGGGAAATATGATTTTCAAAAGACAAGTTGCTGTCTAATATAACACCAAGATATTTGACTGTAGAGGAATTAACAATACATCCGTCTAGTTGCAAATTGTAATCCAAGATTCTGTGTACTGTTTTTTGGTCCAATAAGTAATATCTCTGTCTTATCCGAATTTAACAGGAGAAAATTATTGGTCATCCAATCTTTTACATTTTTAACACACTCTGTTAGCTTAGATAATTTAGAAGTTTCATCTGGTCTTGTTGAGATATATAGTTAAGTATCATCAGCATAACAGTGGAAAATAATCCTGTATTTTCTAATAATATTACCAAGGGGCAACATGTATACTGAAAATAGCAGAGGACCTAGGACAGATCCTTGTGGCACTTCATACTTTACTGGTGATAATTGAGATGACTCCCCATTTAAAGAAAAAAACGGGAAACGATCAGACAGGTAGGATCTAAACCATCTTAAAGCCTGCCCTTGAATACCTGTATAGTTTTGTAATCGATCTATGAGTATGTCATGATCTATGGTGTCTAACGCAGCACTAAGATCAAGTAATCCAGCACTCCTGGATCTTGTGTTCTGAAAAACTACTGAAAAAGCTTAGGTCGCTCCCAGAAAAGATTCCAATTATTTACAAAGAGCAGTTTCTGTTCTTTACACCATGACAATGGTCTACTGAAACTTATCTGTCCTCGTCGATACGTGGGAAGCAGGCCTGACACAATGATCATCATCGCGGGTGATGTGCTGCATACCATCTTGATCAGGCTCCTGAAGTCTCTCTTCAGTGTCTTCGTCTGCCGCAGCTTGGTGTCGTTAACCACTGTGTGCAGCACGACTGCGCCAATGCTCTCATCGCCCTTCAGGATTGCGGATATCTGTGCAGAAACATCGAGAACACGAGCACCAGGGAAACAGTGAGTGTGCACATTACCTTCAGCTAACATAGCACGGACGTGGCAGACTCCTGGATCTTGTGTTCTGAAAAACTACTGAAAAAGCTTAGGTCGCTCCCAGAAAAGATTCCAATTATTTACAAAGAGCAGTTTCTGTTCTTTACACCATGACAATGGTCTACTGAAACTTATCTGTCCTCGTCGATACGGGGGAAGCAGGCCTGACACAATGATCATCATCGCGGGTGATGTGCTGCATACCATCTTGATCAGGCTCCTGAAGTCTCTCTTCAGTGTCTTCGTCTGCCGCAGCTTGGTGTCGTTAACCCCCGTGTGCAGCACGACTGCGCCAATGCTCTCATCGCCCTTCAGGATTGTGGATATCTGTGCAGAAACATCGAGAACACGAGCACCAGGGAAACAGTGAGTGTGCACATTACCTTCAGCTAACATAGCACGGACGTGGCAGACGATGGAGTCTCAGAAGTGCAGAAACATCGAGAACACGAGCACCAGGGAAACAGTGAGTGTGCACATTACCTTCAGCTAACATAGCACGGACGTGGCGGACGATGGAGTCTCAGAAGTTCACAGCGTTGCGTTCCGTCTCGCGGAGGGGAGCGAAGTGGTTCCGGGTGGAGATCTCAAAGACTGGAGGTGGCGGAGGGGGAGAGGTCGTCGCCTGGGGCCTGGCTCACGTCTTCCGCTGCGGGTGCACCCAGGGTCTGTAGTGTCCCAGCACCGGAGTGAAGGACATCTGGGAAGATCGCATCCTGGGTGCACGGGGCCTGTGCAGAGAAACACACGGAGTAGAGGTGGTGGGAGAATTAGCAGCGAGCTGTATACTTACCCCGGACTTGTTTCCAGCACGTCTCTCCGCTCTCTCAGCTGGGCCTGCTTCTCCACCAGGTCACGGATCTGCTTCTCCATGGCCTCCAGTAAGCTTCTCCATGGCCTCCAACATGTCCTGACCTGCACTCAAAGGTAGACACACATCCGCCATTAATGGAAGTAACAGTGAGTAAAACAATGGTAATTTGTGTGAATAGAGTATTAGCAATATAAGCGAGATTAGCGGCAACCACGCTGGTGATGCTATCTGGCTATAAGCTAATAGCAGACTCTGGAAATCAAAATAAAACTAGTGATAACAAGGCGCTCTGATTGTTCTTGTTGTAGAATACGATATGGGATATATTCACATGTTTTAGAAATGAAAATTATGGTGTATAAAATTGATTTTAAGATAAAAATAGACAATAAAGAATGAACTTGATGGAGCTCAAACTCAAAACACGCGGCAGCAACAAAGAGGAAGTGACCCAATTTATTGGAGGAAGTCCAATTTATGATCCATATTGTTAGAGTTTTAAATTATTAGTTGGGTTTAAACATAAACATGTCCAATTTGTCAACAAATGGAAGATGCACGTTGTAAAATCTAAACTCATTTGTGTATTTTTACCCAGATTTCTCACCTCCCACAACCCTAATCATCTGCAGAGAGAAACTGCCACCCAGAATACACATGTAATGCCGGACATAAAGGCATCATAGAGGATTGTGAAGATATTTCACTGGAACTTGACTGTATAGTCTTCATACATTTTTTGCTTTATTTGGAACTATTTATGGAAATGAAAACATAAGAATCATTTTAATTTTCATGTCTAGGCGTACTTATATGTTTGGCTTGTCACAAACTGCTTTGAGAACATTCCATTTGAATAGCAAAATTTCTATTTTTGTGGGTGTGTTTGTGCCACTGATTTACATAATTTTAAAATTTAGTTGGCGCTAAAACAATACAGACAATATATGTGCAAATAAATAATAGGTCACAGTTAATTCTTAGGGAACTCCGTCTTTGATCTTTCAAGCAAACTTTCTTTAAAGGGGTCATATGATGCTGCTAAAAAGAACATTATTTTGTGTATCATATGTTTATGCGGTTTAAGGTTCAAAAAACATTATTTTCCACATACTGTGCATTATTGTTTCTCCTCTGTGCACCGCCTTTCTGAAACGCATCGATATTTACAACGCTCATCGGTCTGAAAAAGCGAGGTGTGCTCTGATTGGCCAGCTATCCAGAACGTTGTGATTGGCCGAATACCTCAAGCGTGTGACAGAAATGTTACGCTCCTTACCAAATTGTGATGATGCCCTGGCTGTCAGGCCGGAGCGATGATTCAAAAACATGAAAACCCATTATAAACGAGGCATTCGTTGCATCCTGTGGGGATATAATTATGGATTATGTGAAGTGAGTGAAGTGACATGGGGCCAAGTATGGTTACCCATACTAGGAATTAGTGCTCTGCATTTAACCCATCCTAAGTGCACACACAGCAGTGAATACACACACACCGTGAACACACACCCAGAGCATTGGGCATTTTATGCTGCAGTGCCCGGGGAGCAATTGGGGGGTCGGTACCTTGCCCAAGGGCACCTCAGTGGTGGTATTGAAGGTAGAAGAGAGCGCTATACACTCCCCCCCACCTACAATTCCTGCCGGACCTGAGACTCGAACTCACAACCTTTGGGTTATGAGTCCGACTCTCTAACCATTAGGCCACGACATGTCTGCATTTGTGATCAAATGACAAACAACAAGCCCTACTCTACACTGCCCAAAAAACTCGCTTTAAATATATAAAATATAAAAACTCTTTAAATATAAAAAACGTACTTACGGTCTTTGAGTCAGAACAGCTGGCATTGTAGGCTACTCTCCCAGGTTCAGGAAATGGTCCTCCATAAAATGTGCTGCACACATCTGAATATTTGGATTGAAGTGTTCTGGAACAGTGTTGTAAATATAACTTAACCACTGATTTCTAGTCGTGTCTATTTTTGGAAGACCAAACAAAGTATTTTCGCTTTCACAACGAAACAACATCACACACGGTGGCCTAGAGTGAGCAGAGGCCGGGGGCTAGCGTGAGGAATGGCCGGAGGGTTAAAGTGAGCAGAGGCGGCGGGCTTGAGAACGGTGCGGCCGGCGATTTTGACGAAGGAGCGTCCGGAAGAACATGTGACGACTCTGGGCTGGACTCCGCTTCGTCCACGGTGAAAGCCGATCCGGCGATCCACAGCGCAACGTTGTAGTATTTCCTCAGCAACCAGCACGGATCAGCTCCAGGCATGACGAAATAGATATCGTCCTCTTTTGGAAGGCCAAACAAAGTAGTTTCAGTTTCACTACGAAGCACACAGTGCCTTCACGACATGGCGGCGGCAACAACAATACGACAGCAAGAATAAAAGTTACACCTTCTTTCTTTGCGTGAACATTTGGGCGGCGTTATGCAAATCTTCCCACATAGCGACGTAGATACTGTATGTGGGGGCGTGTTAGAACGAGCCGTTTTAGGTAGGCGTGGCTGACTCTTAACTTTTATAAAGAATATCTCTTTGGATTTGAGACTTTAGTCTTTGCAACTTTACAGATCTTCTTTATGCACCAAGACCTTGTAATACTCCAAAGAAAAAGGAAAAATTGAAATCGCATCATATGACCCCTTTAAGCGGTTCAAATTCATTCGTGTGGATGTGTGAAACAGCTATCCAACTTTCCTTCATGCAAGGCTGTAATAATTTTTAACTCTTAAAGCATCAAATAGGACGTACTGTATTGTTTATAACCTTACTCCAGAAACCAGTAGTTTTGAGCTTGATCATAATTTCTGAATTTCCACTCAGGCATGCCTTCGGAATCAAGATGTTCTGTGAAAAACAGCCATAACAGTGTGTTGCATGCACATTATCACAACTGTGGGTAGATGTTTTCTTAAAACTCCTGCTGAACCTTTCAAGGTCTCATGAGTTGCATAAATAGTGTGTCTGCTATTGTGACTGTAGTGCTTTCCAATTTCAGAAGAGAGCTTTTTTAGTTGAGTTCAGTTTGAATTGGTGAGTAGTTTAGAATGCCTTCAAAATATCTTATATAATTTGAAGGCAAAAAAATTACTGTAGTGTACAGTTAAAACAGAACTGGAACCATTTTCAAGTAGGACTAACAAAATAACATTGAAATGTTAAATGTTATATATGAAAGTAAATAAGAGGCTTAATCTACATTTGAAAGTTGCCTCTTTACTTTTTCATCACACTACCTAACAACTCACTATCAGCTGCAAAAAAGCACAAATGCCATAAAACGTGCATGCAAAACCTAACATGTCAGCGAGAAATGAAAGCAGGAGTAAAATAAATACATTTGCACATGTGGGCTGTCAGAGCTCTGTGTGTCGCTAGTGGTGTAAAAAGAATGACCTCCTTCACTCAACCCAAAATATTTCATCTCAAAGTGCAGCAAGGATGTACATGTATTATTATATCTGACAACACTGAGCTTAAAATAGCACAGGACACAAACAAACAAATGGGGGCTTCATAGGAAATTGTTTTATAGTTTGATTGAAAATAATGCTTTAGTACTTTAGTTATTTTTTAACAGATTTTTTCGTACATTTTCCCTAGAATATTCTACAAGAATAAACACCAGAGGCATGAGAAGAATTCTGAATAGTCTAAAAATTGAAGCAAAGAGGAGAGCCCTAAATCTGTTTTGCATGGAAGCCGGTTTCAATGTGACTTTATATTTCTCAATTCCAACTTAATTTCTCATGATTACAACTTACTTCTTGCAATTATGACATTATATTTCACAAGTGTGACTTTATATCTCACAATGTGACTTTATGTCTCACAAATGCAATATTATTTCTCATAATGTGATTTTGTATTAACATCTTATCTTATCACAATTAAGTGTTTTATTACTCTGAGAACAAGCTTGACATCAGTTGAAGGTGAGCCAAATAAGCACTCCAGGGGTCTTTCTTCCACTGTTAATTCATCACTGTCACTTGAAATTTTTCATGGCTTTTTTATGAATTATATTCATATAGATGGATCACATGTCATCTTGTCTTCATTTCAGTTTTTGCTCAACTTGGCTTGACAGATAGTCATAATATTTCACCTTTGATTTGAAAAGATATCAATGAATGTACAAAATGTGTGGTTAGTGCCCTCGTAGTAAAACCCTTTTGACCTCTCATAATACATTTAGGATAACACCTGCCATTACTTTGCTGGCAAAGCTCTGGTATGTTTTATCGTGGCAGAAGTAAAGCAATGAACAGTTCAGCTCAGCCAAGAATAGGCTAGTGTGGTCATGCAGAACAGCATATTCAGAGACTGATGGGGATTTAAAAAAATTGTCTGGGGGCCAGACAGGGTCACACACCCATTTCCTTTAACTGAGGTGGATATGTGCGCAAAGATTGCCTGTCTGTAATGTCGCCTCTTCATCTTAAGTGCCATTTGACATAAATGAAAATAGGAAATACAAGTATGAACATTATAAATGTCTCAACCGGCTAAAGATTAACAATACTGCTGAATCACTTGCAGCCTGATTAAAACAGCTACTGTTTTGTAACTTAAATGAAGTTCAAACCAAGTTCATAATAATAATCAGAAAGTGATGCTGAATAATTTTTATGGCTGGCTTTCTTTTATGCTGATTTGCATATGTGAATCAATCATCAATGTACTTTATATTCCTGCCACAGGTGAGAGAATATTTCAATAGCAGCACATTCAAAATATACATTCATCTTCATATACAAGCCAAGAAATATTTGTCTGAGGATGCCTTAAACCAGTCAAAAGAGAAGAAATATAATAATAGACCTAGCTGTGATTTTAATATAGCTAATGTTTTCAAAGCACACAGTTATATTTTTATAATATATACAACAATTCTTCATCAGTACATCTGAACTTTGAATGAAACTTCCTGGCCCTTGGTTGCCTTTTTCTAATCTTTGACTTTTCAGCAAATTTTAATTTGGTGAACTATTTCTTTAATATGTTTGCCACCATTGTTGAACATTTTCCTTTTTCTCTCAGACACTAAAACAAAGAAACATCCTGGCCCTTGGTTGACTTTTCCTAATCTTATTAGATTTGTGAATTTGATTAGATCTGTAAATTTGGTAATATGTGTTCTCTCTAAAATAAAAAAAGGATTATAATATTTTTCAAATGCAATTCTCTGATGGGTGAACATAGACTAACTAGTGTAAGTGTTTTTAGTGTCTAGGTTTTTTTTTTTTTTTTTTTTACAATTATCTGTAAAACTGGCCCAAATTGATCCTAAATATAAGCAACATACTTAATGGATATTAAAATAAAAAAAGATATTAAAATTGTGATTATGGTCCGACAGAGGTAAATGCTTATATAATAGGTGTCTAATGGGTCTTGAATAGGTCCTCATACTGGGATCTCTGGGACCTCAAATTTAAATAATGTAAAAAGTACAGATAAATGAGCATAAAATATCCAAAAGCCCAAACCGTCCTTATAAGCAAAACAGAAAAAAGCAGTCTCAGCAACCCTAAGCAGCATAAGCTTTAACCAGATTTTGACCCCTAAGTACAAAATTCATTTGGGATGAGACTTTAGCCAAACTACAGGCTCTTTTAATCTTGCATGAGCTCTGTACCTGCTGAAGAGTGGCGAGACATTGCAAGCTGCATTGCATAAACTGTTGTGTAATACCTTGAGAGGTTAAACCCTGCATGTCTTCTTGTGATCCTTTTTTAAGGGCAAAGAGCCCTTTTTCTTACAGGTTTATAACTGCCTTTGTGCTTCCTCTAAAGCACATCCTATGTTCATGTCTCCTAAATGTCCATTAAATAACCTGCAGCCTTTTGGCAAAAATACTGAGTAATGGGCTTTTCAGGCTTGAATTTGTTAACCCAGGCCTTCTTGAAACCCTGTAAACTTGATCCCGGACGTATTATTTCGCTGTTCATACAGACAGCTTTCAACATTTTACATTATACATGTGTAAATGCTGTGTTTACATGAATAAGAGTCCAAACAGCTGATAAAACCATGATAAAACCACTGAACTGTGGAACATCCATTAAGATGCTAGATATTTCAACAAAGAGTCTCGTCAGCACTTGACCATTTAACAATAAATGACAAAGACCAGAGAGTACAGAAAAGTACAGCAATTATTATATTTCACCTGAGTATTTGTGTTTGCACTCTACCCTTCTCAAATGTAAATTAGAACGAATTAAAACCACTCTCAATCCACTGGTGGAGTTCTTCTTCCAGCGATCCCTGTTTCAGCCCGCTTAGAATTAGAGGCCTCTTGCAAGGGCTTGCTATTAAAAGGACAATTTCAAGACAATTCCAACAAAGCCAAATCAGCAGAGGATGTTCAGGAAGATCCCTCAGCTCACACAAACAAGGGATTTGCACCTGTTGCATTTGTCTCCATGGATACATTTAATGCACCCTAAACAGGCACTGAATGTGTGCAGACTGAGAAACACCAATGCTAGAAATGATTCACATCTGCACCTAATCATTTGCCTCTGTAGTACCATGGAAACATAGCGCTGAGGAAATGCAATTGAATTGCAAGAAAGCAGAGCATAACAATGAAATTCAGCAGATCTGTGGTAATTGAGTATGGCTTAACCTGTCAGATCACAGCGAGTGAGTGAGATTATTCTGTCATTTAAAACAAGATCCAGGTCCAATATACGTGTTTTATCTTTTATCAGGCAGACAGAAGTTGAATAAACTATATAAAATGTAGGCTAATATTATCTGGCTTCGGGTAGACAGAAAAAAAAATGCAATAGACACATCAGACCATTGTGAAATGCACTGCAGTTATTTGATTTTTTTCAAATCATCCTAGTAGGCTATATGTGACCCAAGTGAATCAAGCAAGGAGCCAATCACACAGAACACTTAGATTAAGATTAAAAAGATTTTAAAATAATTTTGTATATTCTGTTACTCGCTAATATGCTAGCGTTACCTCACTTATTATTACACAGATATAGCCTATGTTAAACAATTAAAGTAGCCTAATATGTAGACAATGTTGACTTGAGTTAGTCTATCATGTTATAGGCCTATGTGAGAAGAAAGAGAAACAGTCTGGGATTTGCATCGAATTCTTTTGGTGGTGTAGCTATATAGTGCAAAAATAGCATGAACTATGAAATTAATATTTTAACTTAATTCTCTGATGATCGGTAAAATCCCGGATGATCATGCCCGGCTGTGTGTGTGCTATTATAAAAAAGTGCTGTCAAACGATTAATCGTGATTAATCGCATCCAAAATAAAAGTTTTTATTTACATAATTTATCTGTGTTTACTGTATATATTTATTATAAATACACACACATACAGTATATATTTTGAAAATATTTACATGTATTTACATGCATTTATTTACATTCAAATAATTTATATTATATATAAATATATTTAATATATAAATGTAACATATTTTTCTTAGATATATACATGCATGGGTGTGCATTAATATATACATAATAAATGTACACAGTACACACACATATACTATGCAAACAAAAACTTTTATTTCGGATGTGATTAATCCTTTGACAGCACTATTATAAAAGCAAAATGAAATGCTTTTATAGGCTACTGTTTTTATAGCCTACTGACTACAATGAGTAGCCTGGTTGTAGCTATATTGTTGACAGTTCATTTAAACTTAAACATAGGCAATTTAAACAAAAGCAAAACACAATAGCAATATTTTTATTTTATTTATCATTAGTAAATGATTTAAGAGTCGTTTATTGAATCACTTGTTTCATTTCTGAATAAATCAGTGTTCCTGTATGAATCATTTCAGGGATTCTAATGACTCACTCATATAGACGGTAACTTGTCGCCACCTACTGGCATAACGTTGTAACGAATTCTTTTGGTGGTGTAGCTATATAGTGCAAAAATAGCATGAACTATGAAATTAATATTTTAACTTAATTCCCTGATGATCGGTAAAATCCCTGATGATCATGCCCGGCTGTGTGTGTGCTATTATAAAAAAGTGCTGTCAAACGATTAATCGTGATTAATCGCATCCAAAATAAAAGTTTTTATTTACATAATTTATCTGTGTTTACTGTATATATTTATTATAAATACACACACAAACAGTATATATTTTGAAAATATTTACATGTATTTACATGCATTTATTTACATTCAAATAATTTATATTATATATAAATATATTTAATATATAAATGTAACATATTTTTCTTAGATATATACATGCATGGGTGTGCATTAATATATACATAATAAATGTACACAGTACACACACATATACTATGCAAACAAAAACTTTTATTTCGGATGTGATTAATCCTTTGACAGCACTATTATAAAAGCAAAATGAAATGCTTTTATAGGCTACTGTTTTTATAGCCTACTGACTACAATGAGTAGCCTGGTTGTAGCTATATTGTTGACAGTTCATTTAAACTTAAACATAGGCAATTTAAACAAAAAAGCAAAACACAATAGCAATATTTTTATTTTATTTATCATTAGTAAATGATTTAAGAGTCGTTTATTGAATCACTTGTTTCATTTCTGAATAAATCAGTGTTCCTGTATGAATCATTTCAGGGATTCTAATGACTCACTCATATAGACGGTAACTTGTCGCCACCTACTGGCATAACGTTGTATCCTAACTTAAAGTCAATTGTCAATTGCTGGTAATGATTCTTGTAAGATTTTTAATGACAACTTTATTTACATGAAAGTGTCAGACTTCCTTTTTTTCAAGAGTGGCTTTGTATAGGCCTATATATTTTTTCAAAAAATGTTTTTTGCTAAAGATAAATTGACTTCACCTGCAGTGGATTTTGATCTATGAGAACTGATCTTGCTTTGGTCATTTATTAAAGGAACATTTAACAATGCTCAAAGTAGCTGAGGGACATACTGCTATCTTACTTCTTGCCCACTTCTTGCATCGTGATACTCCAGTTTGCAGATACAACCTTTACAAGGTTTTTAGACATGAAAGGATTGTTAAATGAACAATTAGGTGAATGTTGCTCCTTATTGGAAGTATCTAATACTGATATATCTGAGCAAAGATTAATCTAATCTTCCAGTACACTGGTGTTTTGTAATCTTAGACTTTTTTCATTACTTGGAAATGTTTAAGAGACAGGCCGAAAAAGTCGACAAACACCTTCTACCATGAGAGGAAAGAAAAAAACAAGATCAACAGTTACTACTTCACCAGAGCTCAACTTTTCAAAGTGCACTTTGTTTTCATTATATCTCTTTAAAAACTCTTGTCAGCTTCTACACTTTCACACAAACAAAACAAAAGACTCTCAGGTCTTTTGTTGGCAATCTCTCTCAATACTATAAACATTTAACCCTTCCATTTGTAAAAGCTTGATAGCACTGAATATAGAATAAAATAGTTGATGTAAGGAATAGTTATGTTCTTGTATTTAAACATTTATAACCTTCTAAATACCTATAGCCTATGCGAACATGACCAAATGACATAAATGTTTTGTCTTTTTTTTAGAAAAAAAATGTTTCAATGATAATTGTTGCCTTTTAATATTTAAGCTTTTTTATTTTAGAATATTAAAAATGTCATTAGAAATATGAAATGTTAAAAGTGTACTGTTTTGTGTGCATCTGCTCTGGTCAGGCAGAACTGGCCTTAGAAAAACTATTTTAAATGAAAGAAAAAAAGTCTTGACCAGGGGCGCATCAGGTAGGCTACTCACAAGCGAGACTATGGGTGCTCCAGAGAGGGAACAAAACGTCAAAAACAAAAAGTGGATCCCATTGCAAGAAACAAAACAAAAAAATCCATGTCCAGGCACCCACATAGCAGGCAGAATATAAAAATCCTTTATTGTAAAACAGGGCTACATCTTAAAAAAACACCAACGTGAATCAGCCCAAACAGGCCTTCGTCAGAATGTTCCAGGGTGTTTTGTTTCTTGCAATGGGATCCACTTTTTGTTTTTGACTATTTTAATATGATTTAATGCCATCTCGGTCCTCTGTTAACGCCCTTTTTATAGACTTCGTAATATTTCCACATATTTTCAGAGTTGAAGCAATGCAATAAAAAACCAAGGGCCACTGTCCCTGCATGATGGGCCAATTCTTTGCAAAAAAAATAAATAAATAAAAATATAAAAACATATATATTTGGCCTAAATAAATAAATAAATATATAGCAGATTGCCAATCCAGCCCCGCATGATTCAGGACCTCTTCCTGTGAAATGTTTTGCTAGAAAAGTGAGTTCTATCTTTGGTTCGATAGGCATTTTTAGTTCAAATGTATGGAAACTGTTTGAAAAATAATAAGACTGCACTATATATGTCGTGACGTCGGCGGGCCATTATGACGCGCCATTCTTTAGAACGTTCGGTGAGTGAAAATGCGAGAGAAAACTAGATTCCAATTTGTAGCGAGTCGGCGACTGATTGTGAGTAGCTACACTCTTCACCTTGGATTTGAGTATCTTTCTTTTGATCAATATTTTTCGTGACAGTTTAAGCAGTGGGAAATTATTATTGTCTCTACGGTACAATGAGAAAATAAAACGCATTCATAGTCCGCTGGAACTTTGCTAATAAATCAACAATTATTGGGTCTGAATTTGATATATTTGATGACATTTATGTTCCACTACACAAGTGATATCTAACGACATCTTAAAATAGTTCTAAGTAAAATAGACTAATAATCAGTGTTGGGGGCAACGCATTATAAGTAACGCGAGTTACGTAATCAGATTACTTTTTTAAAGTAACTAGTAAAGTATTCCTCAAAACGAATAAAAACAGTCAAATGCAAACTCATAATATTAATACTTTGATGATCCAAATCAACCATACTAAGCAAAAACGACACATTTGTGTTTCATTTTTGTTATTGCTGAATAGTATTGAACTTTCTTCTCCTGCGTCATATTCTTCATGCAATTTGTTTGAGCTGCACCCTATACTAGTGTACAGACATGAATTTACATTTCCTTCAGCCTGAGGTGTATTCATTTCACTTTTGTTGTGAAAGGGGCTTTTACATTTGTAAAAGAAGAACTTTTTTATATTAAAAACAAACAAGCAAGCCCTGCCCAGATTTAAAACATAACTCAAAAGTAACGTAACACATTACTTTCCATAAAAAGTAACTAAGTAACGTAATTAGTTACTTTTTTAAGGGAGTAAAGCAATATTGTAATGCATTACTTTTAAAAGTAACTTTTCCCAACACTGTTAATAATACGTTATCACCAATAAAACTCTGATTACCAACACAACTTTTCAGTTTAATTAGTCGAGGCCTTTTCCAGAAACCTATAACTGTCTAATTGTGCATGCACTTTGCTTCCTCTGACAGACCGCAACTGGGTGTGTGCCTATTGTAAAAACATAAATAAATAAATAAAAGAAAGAAAGAAAAAATCTGAATATTAATAAACTAAATCAACCAGCATTTAGGGTTTCATGTGTTTACTCAACTCATTTCTTCCCTTTTTCTTTTTCTTACAGAGTGTCACAGATAGTTCACTGTTGCACACAACTGTTAAAAATTATACACATTGTTTTGGATAACCTGTCTTACCATCATCACTTATCCAAAAATCTAAGCATGTCAGTCATGCCTACACAACCCTTCATCCCCATAGATGAGCACGATGAGCTCATTACAGCCCTCCTCGCAGGGCGGTGGTGGGCAGTAATGGAGGTTGAAGACCGTTTACACTCCTCATCTGAAAAGGGTGAGTGTGAACATCTCCCTTCGGGCCAGTGGTGGGGAATAGTGGAGGAAGCACCTGTGCCCACTGCATTCCACAAGGAAGCACCTGTTCTGGCCATGTCCCCTGAGGGAGCCCCTGTGCTCACTGCGTCCCCCGAAGAAACACCTACTCTGGCCAGGACCCCTGAGGGAACACCTGTGATCACTGCCTCCCCTGAGGAAACACCTGCTCTGGCCAGGTCCTCTGAGGGAGCACCTGTTTCTGCTGCATCCTCCGAGGAAGCACCTTCTCCAGCCAGGACCGCTCTGAGGAGAAAATTAACGATCCCTACAAATATGAGGCAGTACCTGACAAGGGATGTCATTTTAACACCTTTGCCATTAAGACCTCCAAAGGGACCTGCTCCACCTGCCAGGGCCCCAAAAGGAGCACCTGTTCCCTCTGGTTCTCCTGAGGGACTATCTGTTCCAACTGGGTCCTCTGAGGAAGCACCTGCTCCAGCCAGGTCCTCAGCAGGTGCACCTGTTCCTACAGTGGCCTCCGTGGAAGCATCTGCTCTGACCGGGTCCCCTGAGGGAGCACCTGTTTCTGCTGCAACCTCCGAGGAAGCACCTGCTCCAGCCAAGGCCCTATTGAGGAGAAAAGAAACAATCCCTGAAAATATGAGGCTGTATCTGACAAGGGATGTCATTTTAACACCTTTGCCCTTAAGGCTTTCAAAGGGACCACCTCCACCAGCCAAGGCCCCAAAAGGAGTACCTGCTCCCTCTGCTTCCCCTGAGGAAGCACCTGCTCCAGTTAGGTCCCCCCAAGGAGCACCTGTTTGTTCCGCATTCCCCAAAAAAACACCTGCTTCGGACAGGTCTCATGAAAGAACACCTGTCTGCTCTGCATCCCCTGAGGGAGCACTTGTCCCGGTCAGGTCTCCTGAGGGTGCACCTGTACCTGCCGCCTCCTTCGAGGAAGCTCCTGCTCCGGCCAAGTCCCCTGAGGGAGGACCTGGGCCCACTGAATCTCCCAAGAAAGCACCTGCTCCAGCCAGGTCCCCTAAAGAAGTGCTTGGGCCCAACAAGCCCCCTTGGGAAGCAGCTGTGCCCATCATGTCCCTAAAGAGAGCGCCCAAACCCACTGCACCCCAACGGGGAGTACCTTGGAAAAGGCTTTGCCCATGGAGTACTGGAGCTTTGGTAAGTCCCTCCTATCTCTCATTTGTACTTTTCAGATTTATTCAGAATATGCAATATCTATTTAAAATCCTTTGTACATTATGTAACAATATGTAGCGATATGTCTTTAGTTTTTGTCTGCAAAACTTTCATGCCCATACATTACATGATGATGTCGGTTATTTCAACAGGACAATGTAGATGTGGTTCAGCCACCTCCACACAAAATACAACGTGTGAGAAAAGACCCTAAAGCCTCTGCAAGTTCCCAGCACACTTTGAGTAGAGGCAGTGCCTAAATGACCAAAGGTTTGTCCCTCCTCTTTCTCAGTTTTACTTTTAGATTTATATAAAAAGCGGAGCATGCCTAAGGATACCATCAATTCACCAACAAAATCTCCACCTCATAAAAGTGTTATATTTTTCATGTGATCAACCAATAGCAATTTTGAACTCTCACGACAAATGTAAAGAAAAAAAAAGTAAATTTACAAAAAAATTTTTTTAAATATGTCTATTAATTTATTTTATATTAAATCATAAATTGTATAAATAAAATAAAATGAAATTGTCATTTTATTTTTTTAAATGTCACTCTTAGTCCTCCATAAAGGTGGCAAAGAAATAACAAGCATGTCTGCATAGTGGGGAAAAAACAGTTGGTTAAATGAATGGGTAATTTATTTTCTATCATGGTGTGTGATTCAGTGTATTTGATATAGACCATTGGTTTTCTGATATACTCAATGCCCTCTTTATCAAATTCCCAAATTCATTTTACGCATCACTTGCAAATTGAAAGTAATTACATTATGGCATATTTCACCCAACAGTATTGTGTTAGTGCATAAAAACATAAAGATTCTGTTACATCAAATGTTATGAGATATAAACAACCCATAAAAGAAAAAAAAAAGATTTAATACTGTATATTAAGACAAAATAAACTGGTTCAAGATATACAACATATAACATATAACATACAAACATTTTAAAAAATGCATATAATCCAAAGGTGGCCATTTTAAAAACATGTAATCCAAAGGTGGCCACCAATCAACTTCTGCACTCTTTCCCGTTACGACCAGAAAACATGTCTATGGTTCATATAACCTGTCTAGTTTAGATCTATAACTAGCTGATTCATTCTTTTGGACCTCAATACACTATTAGACTTCTGTCTCATTGGGCCCTTTATTAACATGCAATTCCCGCAGGTTTTACCTCTGCAGGAGTGAGTCATTGCTCCCCCATTATTATCTCTCTCATTTCTGTGACTGATTTCACAGCGTCAACAATTCTACAAAACTTTTGGGAGGTTATTAAAGACTAAAATTGATACATGTTTCACTACATGAGCCGAGGAGAATCAAAATGATTGTTTTCTCAAATTAAATTAGGATTTTTGCTGCAGTCACATCTTTGATGGTGATTACACGGTATTGTATCAGGAATGTGGAGCTGATTTGTTATCTTCGGTTCTCATTTACTTCATCTGGATCACAGCATGTGCTCTTGCCACTCAAAAGACAGGTGGATGTACTTAAGGCTCAAGCAATTCTCCAAAGTGACTCATTGTAACTGTAATTATTCTTCTTGCTGTCATGACAGGAATGGATCACCACTCTAACAAATTACACAGCAAAATAAACTGCACTTGAGCAGCAGTTTCTTAAAGTTCACTGCAGTACGTTCAGTATTAAGTGGAAAATAATTTTACAATTAATTAATAATTAGATTGCCTGTTTTAATATACTATGAAATTGTATGATGATTCTATGATCATAGAATTTAAAAGCAATTTATGTTAAATTGAAAAACAATTATATGAATGGAGTAAGTGTCAGAGAAAATGCTTTTTATATATTTATGTGTTAAGTTGCTGTGTTTAAATATTCATGAAATGAGTGCATGTTGTAGTAAAATTTAATATGAGAAGCTCTGCGCATACAAATAATATGCAAAAGTGAGTCAAACCTGAATAACTTACAAACCTCCCATAACGTGTGCATGATCTCAGTTAACATTACGAAAGGTAATGATAACCGACTCTTTGAAGTGAATGAGCACTTCTTCCATTATTGTTCCATTACAGGAAATTATACATACTTCAAGTGGATTGCACCTTTATCAAACTAAGCATGGCTGGCTGGGGCAAAGATGAATGAGAATGTAACATAATTTAGTAAATGACTCTTAAAGTGAGCTATTGCACTGACAGTGAGAGATGTACAAAGGCTCTCATGGTTAAGATTTCTTCCACATTAAGGCCAAGGCCTTTTAGTTTCAATATAAAAACAGGCCAGCAACTCACAAAATATTAACAGATTAAAAGAAACTGCACATTTTACTCTGCATATTTGATGTGTTCCTTCTTGAGAGAATATTTTGCTGAAAGACTGTGCACTGTCACAATCAGATTTCCATTTACCTCTGCATTTCAAATGTAGCTGTGAGAATTGATCTCCATATATATGTAACGCATGTAAAACATTCAGAAACGGATTGCATTATCCCATTCAGACCTGTGCTGAGAAGATTTGTAGCTTTCCAGTGTGGTTCTACATGCTTGTATGATTCCGTGCTATTGCTATGGCGATAAAGACAAAGGTTGCTGTGTTATGATTAATTTCCATAGTACACTATCAAAAGGATTTAATTATAACAATGGCATCATGCATTAAGGGATAATTCTTATATCTTTTTAGATAAATCTTTTCTTGTGTTGACCACAAATAGAAATATATTTTTTTAGGATGTTGGTAATTGAGCAGTTTTGGTTCCCAATGATTTCTATCAAAAGATGGAGACATGTCTCATTTCATCTTTAGTCACACAGGTCTGGAACGACATGTTTATATTGTTGAAGTGGGTTTTAAATTACATTAAAACCCCTAATCTCAAATACCTTTGTGTAGTGAAAACCTACACCCAATTTAGGTTGTTTTTATCCCAGTGGCTGGGTAAATATAGGACCCCTTACCAAAAAGTAGTATACTTCAAGTTTATTTTAGCAAGTATACTTAAGTAAAGTTCAAGTTATATTTTTAAGTATACTTTATGTAGTAAGTATACAAATATCAGTGTACTCGTAGTATACTTGTAAGTGTACTATTTCAATACTCCTTGGGACTAAATTGGCCCACTTTCTAGTATATAAAAGTATACTTTAAGTATAACAGTAGTAAACTTTGAGTACACAACTAGTTTACATCAAAATTTTTAGCTTGTACTGCAACTATACTAAAAGTGAACTTATAGGTATACTGATAGTTTACTAATTAAATACTTGTAGTAGCATTTTTAGTACACGTTGAAGTATAATCTCAGTAAACTACTAGTTTAATAGTTTTATACTGCAAGTATACTCATAAGTTTTCTTTAAGTGAACTTTACATCATACTTGAAGTATACTACTATGTCCCTATTTAGGTATTAATTTGTATATATTTTGTTACATGAATATCTGAACATACAAAACATCAAAAGAACAGGGTATCTGCTTGTAAACAAAAACATTTGATTCTAGCTTCATGCATTCTTTTTTTAAACACTTGAATGTGGATAAGTTTCCTGAATAAAAAATAAAGACATAAACAACAAAAAGCTGAAAAAAATACTATGAATTGGATTCAGAATGATCATCAAAACGTAGATAAAGTCGATCAACACCCCAAAG
>NW_015505310.1:989443-991380 GCF_001515645.1 Sinocyclocheilus grahami | reverse complement strand
TAAAAAGTAGACTACAAGTATACTTTCCTATTTTTAGTTTAAAAGTAGTATACTAATATCACACTTGAATAAACTTCTTTTTCGTAAGGGACAGAACACATGCTATGCTAAACTGACCCAGCAAGTTGGGTTGTTTATTTAACCCAGTATAATGGGTTGGTTTCATCAATTCGTTTAGACAGTATATAGCTATAATTAGTATAATTAGTGCTTATAGGTTAAGTTAATTCTCTAAATCTTTGTAAAATACATGACACACAACCACTAGTTTACAAATCCTTTACATTCGAGGAGTATAGTTATTTTATATTATTTTTATTTAATAAAGCACATTTTTAACGCGTATACAATATTGCATACATTTAAACTCGTTTAACTAACATATTAGAAGTAAATATAAACATTTACGAGCAAAAATCAACCGGTCTCTGTTACACCGTTTCCGCTGTAACGGTGCTGGATCTCGTGCCGGAGCTGGGCTCGTGTTCGCCGGGGGAACTGCGAATCTCAGACCGCCACCCCGTGTTTCACTCATAGCCTATATACTCATAGGCTAGCCGAAAGGTACTGTGATTGACTCCATAACCTGCCCATGAATAAACAGTGCACAGCTCTAAGAACACTTTTTAACGCCCAATGCAATTAGATTCAGCATTTTAGGAATAAAATTAGTTATGTTATGCAGTCCATCAGATCAGACGTTTCCAGCACACGAAAAGACAGACTCGTTGAGGTGACTGACATCACGTCCTTGTACTTGTGT
This sequence comes from Sinocyclocheilus grahami, assembly GCF_001515645.1. NCBI lineage: Eukaryota > Metazoa > Chordata > Actinopteri > Cypriniformes > Cyprinidae > Sinocyclocheilus > Sinocyclocheilus grahami. The sequence continues at coordinate 990,617 of NW_015505310.1, read as the reverse complement.
TCCAAAAAATAAAGCATTACAGCACAGTTATGATTAAATAAAACCAACGTATAACCTGTATTTTACCGAAGAAATTCACAAATTCGACTACTCTCTCCTGAAGAGAATGGAAAAATCCCGCGCTCACTAACGCAACGGCTGGGTAAATCCACGGGTGAGGATGGGGGAAGGGTGCTGACTCTGCCACTGGATAACACAAAAACTACCCAACACTGAAAGAAATTAAGAGTATACAGCCCAGCTTTTTTAGTGCAATGCAACAATTCAGTAAACCCAATAAAATTAGATTTGTCCAATCTAGCTAGCAGCAATGCACCTTTGTATGCTAAATATGCTAACTTTATTTACTATATGCAACATGGTGTTTGCAACAGAAACTCTGTTTTTGAAAAAGACATGAAATTAATGTTGAGGCCAAATGTTTGTGTTACATTAACTGAGCAAGAAGCAAAAACAATTTTGTGTGTGTGTGACTGTGATGTATTAACAATCATTAAAACCCACCAACTTCCTTTTCATTCTTAGCCCATTATAGACACTCATTTTCTTAGAGGCTTTTCAGTGACCTTTATCAAAGCTATTGCTGAGAGTCTGAAGACATATGTTAAATACAGCAGCTCTCGAAGCTCAGTCCTGACTCTGCTGACCTTTTAATAAGAATGTGTTTGAAAACCCTCCAGCACTCATTTCTAGATGGCCCGTTCACCCATATTTGACAATAGCTTTGACTAGGAAATACTGTCCTTGTTCGTATGGATGATTTGATCCTTAAAATAACCTCATATTAACCCAGATGTGAGGTTGTCTGGCAAACAGCGCTCTGTGTTCCTAGGCTGTCAAAGTAATGTTCAGAGCCATACCTCTCATTCACTGCTGATAAATTACCATGCCTGCGTTTGAAGTATAAAGGCATCAAAAGCAATCTGGGTGATTAAATTGCAAGGCTTAGAGGATGCGAAACACACACAAACAAAAACGTCTGAATGCTGAGGATGTGATCCAGAGCTATATCTGTAATTCACACCAGCACCATGCATCTGTTTCTGTTATTTCCCACCAGGATCGGATACAGGCCCGGCAGCTGGCTGGAATTTGAACATAAAACAAACATTAGGTGGATTTTTTGCTGATAAAGCAGATTTTCAGATGCTTTTTCTCATCCAACCCTTCCACA
>NW_015505310.1:960130-988504 GCF_001515645.1 Sinocyclocheilus grahami | reverse complement strand
TATTTTGCTATAAAACTGACAGAATTTAAAAGCTGAGACTTTGGAATTTCTCAGTGTTCCCAATTAGGGCCATTTGAATGCGCAATAGGCTATACTCTCAAAATATAATAGCTTTAATTCTCATAATTTTGACTTTATTCTTGTCATTTCTACTTTATTCTCGAAATATTTCGACTTTATTCTATATTTAGTCAAAATATTTCAAGAATAAAGTCAAAATTACGAGAATAAAGTCAAAATACTTTGAGAATTAAGTCGAAATAGTAAAAGTATTTAGACTTTATTCTCATAATTTTGACTTTATTCTTGAAATATTTTGACTTTATTCTCGTAATATTTTGACTTTATTCTCGAAATATTTCGACTTCATTCTCTGTGTTTCGACTTCATTCTCGTAATGTTTCAACTTTATTCTCGTAATTTAGATTTTATTGTCGAAATATAATGACTTTAATCTTAGATTTTTTTTACAGCACTAAAACGTCATTGTACTATTGCATGTCAACAAAATGTAATGTATGTACACACAAACTGTTACTCATCCAAAACATTTATTTCATTATTCAAAACCTATAGTTTTTCACCATGGCAGTCAACCCTGTAAATATTTGTTATATATAATTTTTGTTTTAGTTTTTGTTGATAGTGTCTGTCAGTTGTGTCTCTCTTAATGCTGTTTTGTAAAAGTTTTTCTTTGAAATACTTAACTATTGTAACAATGTGTTACATATAAACAAAACATTCCATGTCACAGATATTAATGGAATATACACGTCTGACAGATTTTGATAGTCGAAAGGATCATTTTGCATCTGATGGCTCACACAATTAAATAAGGTTTAGAAGCCGTGAAGAGTATGACAGTTTCACTGAGAATCAACTCATCAGTTTTGATCAGCAAACCTCTTTTGCACACACACGTGTTTTAAAAAAATTCATTCAAGAATTGAGCCGAAGCAATTGGGAATAACTGTCATATTTTTGTATCTTTGTAAAGAAAAACTGTGAATTTAGGCAGCACAGTTTGCTTGAGAGCTCAATGTCACTGTAATGCTCAGTGAACATTGAACTAATAATTTCTTTCCATTGGCAGAATCAGGACTAATATACCAGCTAATGTTGTCTGAGCGACTGGAAACAAGACAATAATTATAACTGTAACACTGGATGGGACTTACATGGGGAAAGAGGACAAAAATGGTTCTGATGAAAAATCAATGTGCCTGTTTTGATGAAAAAGCTTTCTGTTCTGATTAGTAACAGTTAGCTGCCTGACAAATGGGGGTTTTATCAATTTTACTGTTATCACAGTGGACAGATCTAAATGTAAATCAGCAAATAACATTTCAGAGTTTCACAGATCAGATGCAATGCTCCATACTAGCAAATGTCTTGATGATAAAGTGGTAAAATACGATATGCTGAATGTGTGGATATGTCTGAAAGCTTTAATAGTTTCTCTGTTTCAGAGACGTCTCTGTGGACACTAATCTATCTTCTGTTGTAGACTATAGCTGCATGCAATATGATTGGTCTTTGCTGCTCGATAACTCCAGGTAACGAGCTGTCTAATAGAGAAGTCACAGTCTGCTTATCTTCCAGCTGCAACACTCTCTTTTAATGAGCTTTACCTAATTTCCTGCCTTTTTTATGCGCTCTCCCATTTAGCCACTGCAAGCCCTTTTCACACACTCTATTTCCTGTTCAGCTCCATTTGCAGTCAACATTAGAGCTAATTCTAGCATCATTTCTCCCTGGAAGAGAGAAGTTTAAGTGATAATGGATAATTTGGTCATTTTGTCGGCGATAACTAACCCAAATCAATATAATAAGTTGTGTGCTAAAGATACATACAGGAAAAACTTTGAATTGTTGATGTGCACCTGGACCTTCTGCTCAGGATTCTGAGAGTCACAATGGACTCACACTGGCCGTGCTAGAGCTGTTATACAACTCAAGCATTCCCTCATACAGTATATGAATAGTCTTTATTCTCCATTCACTCAAAAATAAAAATGATTTCATGGGGCGAACAGCAAAAAGGCACACGTGTGGCCAAAAGCACTGAGTGCAATCGACTGGCTGATTTCTCATTAAAATCTCCATATTTCTTTGGTGTTTATCTGAAAGCCAGTCATGGCAGTCAAATAGTAGAACATTTATGTTTAACTACATTTTTGCTAGGGACTTCGGGTGGTTGCTAAGGTGTTTTATGTGAGGGCATTGCTTGGCAGTTGCTAAGGTTTTCTGAGTGGTTGCTAGGATGTTTTTTGTGGTTGTGAGGGCATTGCTAGGCATTTTCTAGGGTCTTCTGTGTTATTAGGGTGGATGGATGTTTATTAGGGTGCTCTGGGTGCTTGCTAGGTAGTTGCTAGGGTGTTCAGGTTGGTTTCTATGTAGTTGCTAGGGTGTTCTTTATGGTGGTGATGTCATAGTCGTTTGGTAGGGTGTTCTGTGTGGTTGTGAAGTCATAGTTGTTTGACAGGGTGTTAAGTGGTTGTTAGGGTGTTCTGTGTGGCTGTAAGGGCGTAGCCATTTGGCATGGTGTTCTGTGTGGTTGTGAGGTCATAGTCGTTTGGTAGTGTGTTCGGGGTGGTTGCTAAGTTGTTAAGGTGTTCTGTGTGGTTGTGAGGGCGTAGACATTTGGCGGGGTGTTCTGGGTAGTTGCTAAGTCATTGTTCGGGTGTTCTGTGTGGTTGTTTGGTAATGTCATTTGGTTCTGTGTTGTTGGGAGGTTATAGTCATTTGGTAGTGTGTTCTGGGGGTTGCTAAGTGGTTGTTAGGGTGTTCTGTGTGGTTGAGGGGGTGTAGCCGTTTGGCAGGGCGTTCTGGGTGGTTGCTAAATAGTTGCTAGGGTGTTCTGTGTGACTGTCTATGCTGTTGTTATGTATGATTGCTAGACAGTTGTTGTGATGCAGTTACTAAGGTGTTTCTAGGTGCTCTGGATAGTTGCTAGGGGTTTCTGTCATCATAGGCAGATTCTAGGGTGGTTGCCAGGGTGTTGCCGTGCTATTACTAGAGTGTTCTAAGTGGTTGCTCAGCAGATGTTAGAGTGTTACTATGCAGTTGCTAAGACATTCTGTCTGGTTGCTTGGTGGTTGCTAGGGTATTGCTTTGTACTTACTCAGGTATTTCTAGTATGTTCTGCGGTGGTTGTTACGATGTTCTGGGCAGTTGCTATAGTGTTCTGGGTGGTTGCTATGGTGTTCTGAATGGTAGCTAGTTGGTTGCTAGGGTGTCCTGGGTGCTTGCTGGATAGTTGCAGAAAGAGAGATAGATTCTCTTCAATCTTACATGTTTTAAAATTGGCCTATCCCAAAAGCAATTACATTTTTTGATGTGATATGATTTTAAAGAGATTACCACACTAAACAACAGGGTGCAAAATATTGCAGTTTCCTGGGAACTGGTAATGCGATTTTTGTCTTTTGTCGAAATGATTTGAACAGCTGCAGCTCTGACATCATAAAACAGCATTACATGTGTGAGGCTGGATTGAGCACTGTCTTTTATGTAATGGCCTCACTGCTCTGAACTGTCACGATAACAACCACAAAAGCAACTCTCCGTTCAAAGAACTGGAATAACATAAAAATTTAAAATGAAGCGTATTTATTGAAAACAGCAGATGATGAAATTTAATTAATGTAATTCTTAAAAGAGTATTGCTTAAAAATAGATCAGTTAGTTCATGTAAATATGTAGGAGCTAAAACATGCCCTGCTTATTTTATATAAAGTGTATAGAGGTTGAAAGAGTGCTTATGGGGTATATACGTCAGTAGGCCTGTCTTAATTTTTGTGAGCATTTTCATCATACCACCTTTGATATGAGACCTAATCATGCATTAAAGATGAGGTGAAAGGTGTAATTATTAACTGAACAGCTCAAGTCTAAGTTTGTCTCCTCCCTGGAAGAGTAATTTGAAGTGATGAGTTTGTGGTGTAGAGGATCTCTGCTCCTGTCTTTCATATGACATCATTCTCCATCACTGAGTCAACTGACACTGACCAGAACAACATTTGACACTTGACAGAATTTGAGTAAGAGTACATTTAGCTCAATGTAAAGCTCAGTTGCTTGAAAAATAATAAAAATGTGAAAGTGTGTTTTCTGGCATAATGTCTCCTTGGAAGAGATTTCCTGTGTTTTAACCTATTAATCAGGAACTTTATAGTGTTTGTGTAATATTTATGCCAGTTTGCAAGTCTAAGAACATGCATAGATCTCCTGTTTTAAATGCAGTGTACAGTGCTATTTGTGGTTGAGCAGTCCGACTGAAAGATGCAATGTCAAATTTAGTATTTTGCTAAAAAATGAAATCCATGCACAAGTATATTTCAAGTTGCTGGGAGAGGCAGAGACAGCAATTTATGTAATAGATTGCATGGGATTTTGCAGACCACTGCAGAGACATAAGATTTACTGTTAATATAAGGGCTTTCTCCTCCCAGTTTCTCATCCATTCACTTTTGGCTGTGATATCTCTGAAATAGCATTATATATCTCCATTGTAATATAGGCTGTAGAATATGTAGTTATTTTTTTGTGGTAATGTTAATGAATGATTAAGTGTCCATGAACTTTACTTCTATATTCTGTTACTTAATTACTTGTTTTTGTTTTTGTTTTCAGTGCAAACTACTACTATGTGTAAGCTAAAATCGTGTATTCATTTCAAATACATGTAATGAATGGAATGAATAGGTGAAATTAATTCATGTCTTGAAACGTTGGAGGTCAAGGCTCTGCAAAAGTGGTTATTTTCTTTGCTTGTGTTATCGCACCATCCCCTGGCCACACTCTGCCATTACAGGTGCATGAAATTATACAATAAAAGAAAATAAATAATAAAATATATTGTTTATAATAAAAACATTGATCTTAATATAGGCTAAGTCTCGTTCTTGTAGTGTAGTGCTGAGTAGAGCAGAGACATGTGGAGAACTCTATACAGATCTCTGTGGTTTTTACATGACCACTCTTCAGTCACAAGGAGAGCATTTTGAGACTAGTTCATAAATTGCACAAATATAGCCATCATTATTCCCTGTGCTGGTTTTTGCTTAGCCGCAGGGCTTCTTTTAGACATATAATTTGCAGACACTTTCTTTTCAATTTGCAATTGCTTTCATTATTTTATTATGAAGTAAACTGCTAAACTGCTTTTATAGACTACATAATTTGCAGACACTTTCTTTTCAATTTGCAATTGCTTTCATTATATAGTAAACTGCTAAACTGCTTTTATAGACTACATGCGAGAAACTATATATATATATATATGTATATATATATATATATATATATATATATATTATTCACTTACTTATTTTTTCATGGAAAAATAATTCATGAATTTACATAAAGTACCCTCTGCTCTACTCTGCACTACACTGAAGGGATGAGCCTTTCTATTATAAAACATTATCATAATACATGTTATTAATGTGTTAATAATTTGAAAAATATAGCCTAACTTTTAGAAAATATAAATTTTATTTTATGTTATTTTTAAATCTCTCGTAAAGTATAAAATGGAGTACAAACAAAGATGGTTGACCCATATGCTCCAGCATCTTTTTGTCTGAACTAACTTACTTGGCATGTTTGTTAACTACAATTCGTGACATCAAAATATTTTACATAAAAAAAGAGAACAATCTGTACGTACACTGGCCTCGTTTAAAGCCCACTGTCCATAAATAGACCGCTATTCATCTGAAATGTATGTATATGTTATCCCCTGAAGCGCCTTATTTATTCCATAGCAAATGATGTACAGATAACTTTTTGTCTCACACGCGCTTCCGTTCTGCTGCGCTCGAAGGACGTTTGAGGGGTTGCCATCGGTGACGCGTCCCTACGCAACCAAACCCCGCCCTGGTTCTTGCATCTCCGCTACGATTGGCGCATTTAATCCAGGCCTTCGAAAACTCGCAAGATGATTGGTCGAACCAGCTATCAGTCTCCCACAAAAATCTATTTACAGTAGGTTGTGAGCGGATCAAGTGTATCCGTTCAGGTTAAAGCTGGATCTCACTGTAACTAAAAGCTTTTCCGAGGTGGATTTTATGTAATTAACAAACTATTTTGTCCAATATTTATTAGCTATTCCTCGGCGGAACGTTTTTATTCGTCTCGTTTCATCTGCTGAAGCTGAAGATCCAGGAAAAAGATGTCTTCGGATGAAGACAGAGCGAAGGAGATTATGAAGGGGTTTAAACTGTATCCTTAAGTGATGATGGGACAGATTAGCCTGTTAGCTACAAGCCTCAAACTCACACAACTTTGCATTATAGCTAGCTATGTTTATTCGGGTGTAAATCTGGATTGGGTAATTCATTTATCGGTTGGGAAACCAGGACTTCAGTATTATTGATGCTGTAAGAGATGCTGGTTACAGTTAGCAAGACATACATGTATATATTTAAGAAAAATATGTTGTTTATATATTAAATGTATTTATATATCATATAAAATACAAGAATATAAATGTATATACATGTAAATATTTTGAAAATATATACTGTATGTATGTGTGTTTATATATATTTATATTTAATAAAAAAAATGTATATTTATGTATACATAATAAATATGCACAGTACACATACATATTTTGTAAAAAAAACTTTTATTTTGGATGTGATTAATTGTTTGACAACACTATATTATTATTATTAACTTTTTAATGAAGGATTTTTATGATGAGCCCTTTTTATTCCTACAGGAACAACTTGGGGATTTGCATTTGTTAAGAAGCATTTATGTGTCGCTAATAATGCTTGAGAGATAGATTAGGATTAGTGATACATGTAGCACACTTATGCAGCCCTGACTGAGTTCTCACGGGGTTGGTAACTACGGCCTGTGCTATGCACCTGTAATGACACATGCTGCCTTGTGTGAGTGTGCTTTACTAGCCTGAAAGACTCATGCAGGTGGTCTGAAGATGAAGAGGTCAGATGTCATTGACACAAAGTAAAGGACATTGTCACAATCCATTGTTTAGCTGACAGATCAGGCTGTTTTTGGACTTCAGGTGTGGTCTGTTTCAGTTAGCCCTGCTGGGCTTGTTTGCGTTTGCGATTTATGACTAATTGCTGCTAAATGTAGTGATTAAATGTTCTTGAATTTAGACATAATTTCAGGGAATATTTAACTCATCATGCCCTTTGAGATTTACTCACTTTTCTCTGTGGAACACAAAAAACAAGCAAGGTATTAAAGTGTGTTCCTAACACAAATCTATTATGTGGTTCAGAAGAGTTGGAATATAGTGCAAGTGTCTTATGGACTGCTTTTATATTGCTTTTTTGTTATTTTTGGAGTTTGATGGCTATTGAACATTCTTCTAAACATCTCTTTTGATGAAAAAAAGTCATACAAGTTTAAAATGACATGAGGTAAAAGATAACACAGTCTTCATGTTTATGTGAACTGTTACTTGTGGCCCAATGAGCCTGACACAAAACTCCAGTTATTCATTTGGAGAAGTTTTATCTACCGTTGACATCATGCAAATTTATCTTCTTGTCAAATGCCATTTTCTAGAAAGTTGGCCCTGATATCAGGAGACATTTTCATTGTTAGTCTGTTCAGCATGCCTTAACGTGTCTTCAGAAACTGGATGAATCTTAGAGATGCAGAGACAGGGAAGGTTCTCTGGCAGGGAACTGAAGACCTCTCTCTTCCTGGGGTAGAACATGAAGGTTTGTGGTTCTCAGCATTACCTTGCATTAAAGATTTAAACTATTGACTTGATTGAGCTATGCCAGTTCTTCTCTTATGTCCACTACTTCACTGCTCTTTTTAGTGATGTCAGTGAGAGGTCAAGATCAGTTTTGAATTTGGTACAGAATGGGCCGTGTCTGGTAACTAACATAGGATTTTGTTTTCCAGCTCGGGTTCCTAAGAAGATCCTGAAATGTAAAGCTGTCTCCAGAGAGCTGAATTTCTCTTCAGTAGAAAAACTGGAAAAATTCCGACTGGAACAAAAAGTTTTCTTTAAAGGCCAGTGCCTAGAAGGTTGTTCTAATTCTTTCTTGCACATTGCACTTTAGTGATAAGGAATAGCGGTGATGATAGTAGCATAAAATTAGAGCTCTCTTTTGTAAAGTGGCTGGTTCTGAAATATCATTAAAATGTGACCCTGGACCACAAAACCTGTCATAAGGGTCAATTTTTTAAAACTGAGTTGTATACACCATCTGAAAGCTGAATAAATAAGCTTTCCATTGATGTATGGTTTGTTAGGATAGGACTATATTTAGCCGAGATACAACTATTTGAAAATCTGGAATCTGAGGGTGCAAAAAAAATCAAAATACTGAGAAAATCGCCTTTAAAGTTGTCCAAATGAAGTTCTTAGCAATCCATATCAATAATCAAACATTACGCTTTGATATATTTACGGTAGGAAATTTACAAAATATTTTCATGGAACATGATCTTTACTAAATATCATAATGATTTTTGGCATAAAAGAATAATTGATCATTTTGACCCATACAGTGTTTTTTTGGCTATTGCTACAAATATACCCCAGCGACTTAAGACTGCTTTTGTGGTCCAGGGTCACTAATGATCTAACACAGAGATGTCTTCTCAAGTAAGGAGCTCCATGACTTTAATCATTGTCCATTGATAAAAAAAAAGGACATAATCCTTTTTGACAGTGTCACCACTAAAATCAAAGAATGTAAAAAAATAAAATAAAATTTGTCACAAAACTGTAGTGTTAAAAAATGGTTAATACACCACCTTTATTTCCTTTAGTAAATTTGGACAAAAGCATACTGAATACTAACCATACATTCTCATCTTTGCTTTTAAACATACATAAACATTCTAACTAAACACTGCTAAAATGTGTCATATATAAACTGTGCTAAACATGTGATCGTGATATTGCATTAATGTGACCTTCGTATCATAGTCATTGTTTAGTTAGATTTTGATTTAATGCAGTCCAAATCACAGGTACATGTAACTTGTGAAACATTTAAACATGTACTTGTACTATTCTTAATATTCTTGAATATCCTGAACAGTATCATTTAAATGCAATGTTCTAAGATTGCTTTCAATAAACCATTTATTACACATTCACCACTAATTCACAACAGTTGGCCATTTACATTTTGATATATGCTTGCCGTCATTTTTTTGTGGAATTAGACTGATATTATATAAAATATAAATTTCCAGACTTGTCAGGTTACTTTATCTGTGTAATGGGAAAACCTTTTGCAATTTGACTTGAATTGAAAAGATTTCTGAAAACCTGACTGTGAAAACAAAGTACTTACACATGTACCTTGTCTTTTTTTTCAGAGTGGTTTTTTGAGTTTGGCTTTGTGATTCCTAATTCTACAAACACATGGCAGTCTTTGATAGAAGCTGCACCAGAGTCACAGATGATGCCTGCAAATGTCTTAACGTAAGAGTTTTCTTGGGGGGGTCTGATAATCTACATATTAGATATTAGTCAAAATTGCTCATGGATTAATCACACATTAAATTTCGTCTCTTGCAGTGGTAATGTTGTTATAGAGACCAAGTTTTATGATGACGATCTTCATGTCAGCACATCCCGGGTACGACTCTTCTACGTCTGAGACATGGAACCTTTAAATTATTATTTTTTTTTTTTACTGTCACTCCAGAACATGGACCCATCACTACAAGTCTGAATAGCCAGAGGAGACACTCTACATACTGAGTATTTCTTCTGAGGCGCTGTGACAACAGCATTAAAGGGAACATTTCAGTAAAACCCAGTTTCAAGACAAATGGTCACACCAGTTTTATGGCAGATAAGGACTTGTACATAAGAGCTATCATGCTCATGACAACCTGGTTGTATATTTTTCTTCTTCTCCTTCTTAAATTCAAACCTGCGATGTACACTGCTTCCTTATCAGCAGTTTTTAAAAGGTTTGCTCCCAGTCTGTGTGGTTATTCATTGTCTCTTTGTTTTTTTTTAGTTAAACTGTAAGATAGGCTGTGTTTTCAAATAAATGATATAATTATGGATTAAAATATTCATATTAATACTTTCTCTCTGGCATTTCTCCCATAAGTCTTTCTCGGCAGAATGAGTGATTTTATAATGAATGTTTTTGTGGCCAATTTTAATGTCACACATTGCATGTCCGTGAACATGACATAAAATAAGTAGAGAAAATAAGAACAAATCAAAAACAGTTCAGATGTTTTAAAACAGTTTGTGCATTTTGATTTTTACATTAATCACATAGAATTAACTAGAGAACAAATCTTTATCCATTTAAAATATCTTAATGGCTGTCATGTGGGCCTAGTTACATCAAATTTGTTTTAAATGAAGTATATAGTCTTGGATATGACCTAGCATATAATTGCTTTATAAAGATTAGCCGTTCTCTATGTAGTAATGTCCAAAACTTGTATATAACCAAGAGTACTACATTACCCAGACTTCCATCCGGTTTGAGCGGAAGTTGTTCGTGACAACCTTGGGTAGCTCTTGCAAGTTTTATTTATATATATATATATATATATATATATATATATATATATATATATATATACAGTTGTGCAGTAGTTGCAGAATATACAAATATGTTAATAATTTGAACAAAATAAGAGAGCTCATGAAAATTGCATGTTATTTTTTATTTAGTACTGTCCTGAATAAGCTATTTCAGATATCTGATGTTTATATACTGTATACTCCACTAGAAAAAATTAATTTATAAAAATGACCCCGTGAATCTTAATACTTTGTGTCATTTCCTGGATGATCCACGACTGTTTTTCTGTTTTGTGTTAGTTGTTCATGAGTCGTGCGTTGTTCCTGAGCAGTTGTTCCTGCCTGCTGTGCAATTATTTCAGAAAGTTCAAACGCTCACTGATGCTCCAGAAGGAAAACCCATGCATTAAGAGCATGAAAACATGAGGGTGAAAACATTTAGAATTTCAAGATCAGGGTAAATTTAACTTATTTTGTCTTCTGAGAAACATGTAACTATCTTCTGTATCCTCTGAAGGGCAGTACTAAATTAAAAAATACGATATTTAGGCAAAATAAGAAAAATGTACACATCTCCATTCTGTTCAAAAGTGTTCACCCCCTGGCTCTTAATGCATGGTTTTTCCTTGCAAAACTGTTTTTTTTACCTTAATAATAAATTGGCATATTAGAATAATTTCTGAAGGACTGTGTGACACTGAAGACTGGTGTAATGGCTGCTAAAATAATCTTTGCTTTTACAGGAATGAATAAAAAAATCTATTAATATAGGAAACATTTTAAATTGTAATAATGTTTCACAATATTACTGTTTTTACAGTATTTTTGACCAAGTAAATGTAGCCTTGATGGGTATAAGAGACTTTTTGGACAAAATATTTTTGAACGTTAAACTTTTGAAATTAATATAATCAATTTAGAGGACTGGTAATGCCATCACTCACACGAATTGTCTTGTTTCTAGTGGAGGGTGGTCAGCGAGCAGTTGTCTTTAATAGAATTGGAGGGATGCAGATGGATACAGTCCTCTCTGAGGGTCTCCACTTCAGGTAATTGTTTTTAATGACTTGTTGAACAGTTTTCTATACTTGTTCTCTTTGAAAGCAAACCAAATTTTTTTATCTCACCATAATAAAAAAGGAAAGCTGTATCTTTAAAAAGTAAAAAAAATAACAACATTGTTCTTATAGGATACCATGGTTTCAATATCCAATCATATATGATATCAGAGTGAAACCAAGAAAAATATCATCTTTAACAGGAAGCAAAGGTAAATTTAACATTTCTTATTTCATTGTCATAGTCATGCTTTTTTTACTTTCATTTCAACAGTCATAATTCGTTCACCTATTATTTAAATGTGGCGACCAAATCTGTAAGTCTTTAAGTTGTTATTTCTTACGTGAATATGTAATGTTGTTGTAATGTGGTCAGACCTGCAGATGGTGAACATCGCATTGCGTGTGCTGTCACGACCGGTGGCTTCCCACCTTCCTGTCATGTACCAGCATCTGGGGAAGGACTACGATGAGCGTGTGCTGCCGTCCATTGTAAATGAAGTTCTGAAGAGTGTGGTCGCCAAATTTAACGCATCCCAACTAATTACACAAAGAGCCCAGGTTAGTATTTTATCACAATCTCTTACTCAGTTTTGAAAGACTTTCACATATTCTAGATATGAACAGTCCATATTCAAAAGAAGGCAGATCTCCAAATTCCAGTCTAAAAATGATTATATTCTTCGCTATCTTCTCCACTGATTTCATGCAGGTCTCTCTGCTCGTCCGACGGGAGCTCTTTGAACGCGCTAAGGACTTCAACATTATTTTCGACGACGTGGCCATCACAGAGTTGAGCTTCAGCAAGGAGTACACAGCAGCTGTGGAGGCCAAACAAGTTGGTAGGTAAAATTAGGCTCTTGTGTGCTCAGTATATAAAAAGTGTTTCTGTTGCTCATGAAAACGTTTATGAAACGTCTGTGTATTTGACAAAATTGCATGTTATTCACTTCATCTGTGATAGAGTATGCAAAAACTGCAAGAGCGTCACGACCGGGAGCAGAAAGAATTTAGAAGTAATAGGCTTTTTTCTGTCCTGTTTTGACCACCCTCATTAGAACGCTCTTATAGCGTGGCGGATTGTAGACTCAAAGGAAACGCCCACTGCTATGATTGGCTAGCAGATGTGTATGTTTGACAGCCTGCATCCTTCATAGATGGACGCTGCTGTGATTTAGGTTAAAACGCATACATACTCAGTACAAATCAAACAATCAGTAATAACAGACAAAGCAATAGTGACCACTTAATAAAACAGTTCTAGTTATTTACACTACATCAAAGTCCTTTTATGGGGATTCTATAGTGCGTTCAACTTCATGCGGCGCTGCGCAGACCGATCGGTGGCTGACTTGAAGCAGTGCATGCCGGTTAGAAATTGTGTCCGACTTGAACTGGCGCCGACGGTACGTCAATGTCACGTGTGGTATCAAAGTACCGCGATAGCGTTTTGAGATCAGCCGGCTGAACTGCAGGAGCACTGATGATGACACAGCTGTTTCACGATTGGCCAAATTCACCATGTGACAACAATGACGTGTGTTTCTAACATCTTCCAATACTGCTCACAAATCTGTTTTTAGAACAGTAAAAGCTTTTTTACTGTAGTCACAATGTTATTTTGAGTCACGTTTATAAAAAAAAAAAAACACTTATAAAAGCATATATACCCCCACTTTATTGGTATTTAAATAGCATATGTTTATGTTGAACTTTATTCTTGAACAAATGGCGCCATATCAAGCAGTATATAAAAAGTGTTTCTGTTGCTCATGAAAACGTTTATGAAACGTCTGTGTATTTGACAAAATTGCATGTTATTCACTTCATCTGTGATAGAGTATGCAAAAACTGCAAGAGCGTCACGACCGGGAGCAGAAAGTGTCCGACTTAACATCTCCGCTTTCAATTCCGCCCCCGACTGCAAGCGGCTACTCTCGCCATTCAGTCTGCGCAGCACTGCATGAAGTCGAACACACCTATAGACTACATGCTCGAATCGGTGGGCGGGGCTAAATCGGCAGCGATGTAGAATCGGTGGGCGGGGCTAAAAAAGTAGCTATAGGCTTGTTTGAGATGAGCAAAATCTGCGCAGAACCGATCACCAGTGATCACTGCGAGATGCATGCCGGTTAGAAAAGTGTCCGAGCTACGTCGGACTTGCTCTGATGTCATGCTGACGTGTGTCCAAGAGCGTCACGACCGGGAGCAGAAAGTGTCCGACTTAACATCTCCGCTTTCAATTCCGCCCCCGACTGCAACCGGCTACTCTCGCCATTCAGTCTGCACAGCACTGCATGAAGTCGAACTCACCTATAGACTACATGCTCGAATCGGTGGGCGGGGCTAAACTGGCAGTGATGTAGAATTGGTGGGCGGGGCTAAACAGGCAGTAATGTTGAACTCACGTGTGCCAAAAAACTCTGGCGACGGCGAGGCAGCTGTGTCGGATTGTGCAGTCGGGCGCAGTTGCTTTCCACTGACTGCGCTGATCAAAAGCATGATGGGAAACCACTGACTGACGTCACAGCTTAATGCTCATTGGTTCAGACACCTGTGATGCTGCGGTTCTCTTCTAAAATATTTAATTTTTTTAGCTGATTTCATGCTAAATGCATTTTATGTATTTAAATTATGCATGAATGTTCCCAAACACTATGACAGTGCGATCTCTGTGTGAGATAATGTGATTGTTGTCATATTTCTATAAAAATACAAAATACATGTTTGTATTAAAGTAAAAATGGATGATTACACCTTTCGTATGGAATTAAATAGCAAGCACTTTCAGTGTCTTGTTCATCATATTTATTTTCATATAAAAGCAACAGAACTGAAATTATATCATGTTTATTAGCAACACAGCATGTAAGTGTGAATAACGCGATATCCGCCTTTGATCTCGTTGGTATCTGCTCCACTTCGAGAGGTCAGAACTGTCTGTCTTGACTGTGCTTATTTCACTCCTCCCCTCACTGCAGCCGCCTACTCTCGCCTACATTTCAGGTGAGGCGAGGCGCATCTCAAACAAGCCTAAAGTAGAAGCAAGCGTTGATCTTCTGCGGAGGCGGTGTTCAGCCACACTATTACATCATAAAGTGGCTCATTCAACAACCTTTCTTTTTGGCATATTGGCTTCAAAATAAGCTGTTTTTAGACTAATGAGAAAGTTTTGAGTTCTGAAACTTACAGGATGTTTTTATTGTACAATTACCTCTTATATGTCAAAAGATAAAGGGAATTTTGATTTCTCAGTTCATGACCCCTTTAAGTGGTTCAAATTGTTTGGAAGGATGCATTTATATGTAAATACCAACATTTTGTTTGTTCATCAAGATTTTAAGAATGTGATTCACTCCACTGGGCAAGAACAGTGAAACACCTGCGTGAATAAGCTGAATGTTAATTGGGGGAATGAGCTGGCTGCGGCGGTGCATTTTTTAACATGGCTTGTTTGCACCCTCCCTTCTTTACACACACACACTGCTAAAAAGACGGCAAGCCCATTGCTCAGTTGGTGTGTCTCCATGGCAACACTGACCTCATGCTGTGACAGGTTGCTATGGTGATTCGTTGTGACATCAAACCTGAGCCCCAGTTGCCATGGCACCACACCTACTGGCTCAGCAGCTATTTCTGTGTGATGTCTGGAGCCAACAGGCAACGGAGTTACAATGTCCCATTTCCATTCGTGATGCTTATTCCTTTGTTCTGCTGCTGTTTTATGCAATTGTGTACAATTGGATCTGCGACGTCAAGTATTGTACGTTCATTGTAAACATTTGAATGATTTTCTTCACTATCACAGTCTTAGCATAGTCTATCATCAAAATCCTTCTGAAGAAAACATTTATTTTATGATTTTATGACATTTATTTTATGATGTCTTTGAGTAAGTCATGGCTTTCAAGGACAAATTAAGAATTATGAACGACATATTTAATCTAAAGATGGCGCTCTGGGTCAACTAATCTCCATCTCCTGCGGCACATCTGAATGAAGGCTTTGACACAATTTGCATACTTCTTACTAATAATTGCACTTGCATCGTACCACAAATTGAATTATGATAATTTTTGGGAATTTAATGGCATACCCCGCTGGTGTACATGTGTTAGGACAGATCGTGGGTGCCGCCCATGCTTCTTGAGGCTCATTAAAGGTGTGTGTAGGGTCCCTCATGGCAGAGGTGTTGGGTACTGCAAAGGCCCCTCACCCATCTTCATTATGGGTGATAAATGTGAACAAGGGCCCCCATAACAGCTCCGCCCCGCTTCCCCCCCCCCCCCCCTCTTTTTTCTTTCCACCCTTCCCCCTTTCACTCTCACTTTGTTCCTCCCGCCTTCCTGATTGTGTGTATTCACCAATACGCCTTGTTCTCTGATACAGTTGAGATTTATTTGTATTTAGAGTTCCAGTTACTCTTGATCGTTCTTCATCCTGATGTGCTCACCTCCTGTTAAGAGTTCAAAAGAAACCACCTCTGTAAAGTGAGCCGTGGAGCCATGTGAAGAGTCAGGAGTGCTTCATGATAATATTTTACAGAGCAAACGCACTAACCTTCCCCCTCTCCTTCTCTGTAGTCTTTAAAGTGCTAAGTGACATTGGGGAATTGTGTCCTAGTTTGACATGCATCATGTGTAAGACAGTCTGCACACATCATCTGTTGCCCTTCAGTTTGATAATGAAGCCGATAATGAACACCACTGGGCCCAACCTAGGCCGGTGCTGAAAGGAAATCACAACTTACAGAGTAGAAAGAAAAACGAAACAACACTCACATTACTCTCATTAGTATTTGTTTCCATGTATGTAATGTTGTTGACCATATTTCTAGTTGCTAGATAGTGATCTCTGACACTTTTGTAGGAAAAATGACTAAGTGGTAAAGGCCTGTTTTCTGTTTTGCAGTAACATTTTCCCTTCTCATACTAGTAAATGAATGCAGGATGTTTTGTGCACACATATGGCTGCAAACATGTCTGAAAAGACGCAGATGTTCATCTAGTTTACATGCAACGTCTTTGACCACTGCGTTGCGACTCATTGTATTTTCAGCATCTTGCGCATGTGTGCACTTTTAAGATGTAGCGTCAACTTAGAAGTTTCGCTTTTGATAGGTAGCACCACTCATCAAAATCCAGTTTCATAACAGCTTTGATTTTTTTTAACACTAAAGGTGCGGTCATATTAGCAAAAAAGGTATATTTCCCATTATCAATAGGGTAGTGACACATGGAACACTAACTCAAGAGGTCACTTCCTAACAAAGGAGCTTTATATTTGTCAACATGTCGAATTTGCATGTTAAACGTTTAACAAAATTGATGCAAAATCTGTGTGGGAAATTACAGATCCTGCAGAATTCAATTGAGAATTTCACCATATAAAGGTAAATGCGACCACGCAGAACACGTTTTGCACTGCTTTTCCGTACATTTTAGACGAATGTGTTTGACTGTTTTTTTTTTTTTGCATCGTCTAGCGCTCTAAAAATACAACATTTCAACTAGAAATAGAAATATTCATATTCAAATAGAAATATGACTTTCAAATTTATTATCGCTTATAACCCTCTGTAGCCTACACAAAAAGTCCTCCATCTGCCTTGAGTTTGGCACGGCTATTTTGAGGACTTCACCTATGCACAGTAGCTCTTTGATGTATTAGAGCAGTGGAGTTTCCTGTTTTTATGTGGTCGGTCTTCCTGTGGTGGGGGTGAGGAAGTATACCTCAGGTGACCTGCTGCAAAGTCAGTATGTTTACCCTGTCACTTCCAACCCATTTCTCAATTTCACCTTGATGGCCCCTTCATTGTCCCCAAGGGAGGATTTTGTTTACAACACCACATTAAAAGATGATAAACCTAATGACTCCTAACGTCAACCCTCGTTTAAAATAGTTAATCTAAGGGAATATGTTTACATTTGTATGTATGTACATGCCACATGAAACAGTAAATACTGGCTAAATCCATAAAAAACTTTTTTTTAGATATCATATCATTACGTAAGACTACATAACCCATTCATAGCAAGCAGACATTCTTTATAGAAGTTTACACTTATTACATGTGAGTTGGGGGGAGTGTGCCTTTGTTCATGGTTGTCCAGTTCATGTATAAATATTCTCCAGTTGATGGAAACCACTCAACAAGAGTTGTGGTGTCTGTTGTACTGGTCTATAAGCATTTCTCCCATAAGGACTGGTTTAGTTTAAGCTTCTTTGTCATATTCAGAGGTTCACATCAGTGTGTTCATTAATCATGATGTCTGTAGGAGGTGCCACTCTCCTTTAGCATCAGCCCTAATGTGCCCACAGTTATCAGCAGAACTCACTCATTCAGCCTTTCCCACTCTCCTCACCACTGGCTTTTCTCAATCACACTTTTAAACCTTGTTCTTATGGATGAGGTGTGCCTTTTTTATGTAATATGTATTTAAAGTACATTAAATAACATTTTCATGGTTAGTGAAATACACTGTAAATGCAGTTTTACAATTTCTAATCAGGCACTGAATAGAGTACCCATAAAGAGGCTTTATCCATAACTTTGTACGACTGTTTTTGTGTCATACACAATGATATTTATCTGCTGTCTGAGTATGTATTGCATTTGTTGAAGAACTTCTCAAATGACGTAGTAAGTTCTATAAAATATGAATACAATCTGCATACATCCTCAGGCATTGTCATCTTACATATGATGTCTGCTTTATCCATGTTGTTACTGTACCTAAAAATAAGGCAATTCAAATTAGTTTTTGGTAATTGAAATAAAGATCAAATTAAATAAAATATAAATATTAGATGGAAAACTTAAAAACATGAATTAAAATTAGAAATGTTGCCTTGTCAGCTAAAATAGAAAAAAATAATACAAATGACAAAATCATATAAAATTATGTAAACTCAAATTAAAGGCACAATATGTCATTTTCGCTGCTAGAGGACGCGTATTCAAAATAAACAAATAGACAAAGCCGTAGTTTGGCGTGACTGAGTGTGGAATCATGGGATTTGTGGTCTTCATCCCCACAGCCGATGCAATCCGACGGGGCTCGGGCAGAAATCATGTTCATGGATGAGCTAATGATTTATTAACGTAGTAGAATGAAGCAGGGTGAGGCTGAAAGCTGTCGAAGCGAAACGAGGCTGCTGAACGAGCGTGACACACGGCTCGAAAGCAGTGGCGCTTTTATTATGCCACAGTCAACCGCTTCCGCTCCTTCCGGTCGTGGGTATGTGGGGTAAAGCAGCGCTGTTTTATCATACTAGATATGTTTGAAAGTTCTGTTATAATGCTACTCTGTGCGGTCATCACCTGTCTAATAAAATGCATAGCATATTAAATCGTCTTTGATGTTTCCATGTTTTCTACAAAACAAAACTGGAAATCGAGGGGTTATGACGTCATTGGCAGGCCACACAATGACACTACAGACACGGTCCGTGTCACTAGTTAAAATTGCTTATTTCTCTGGATTTAAACATTCTTCATTTGGGATAATGTAAGTACACAAGTCAGCAAAAACTATAACATAATATATATGGTTTTTGGATATTTAAATAAAAAATCTTACATATTGTGCCTTTAAAACCATAAAAAGTTTTTAAATAAATAAATATAAATAAATACATTTTTGCATTTAAATTTTTCAAATACAAAATATTAATAAATACTATAATACTATATAAATAATAATAAAATAACACCGGTCATATCCAGGTATTTCTGGCTTACTATTTTATTTCTCAGACTTTACTCATTTTACAATTTTTGCTTAATTTTTTGTGCAAAAGTGGGCGTATTGCATATGCAAGGATAGCATTTTAATAAATGACAAATTCAAATGTGCCAAGTATTTCCTGTTGTAGTGGGAAAATATGTAATTCTCTAAAAAGCACATCATTTTGAGGATTTTTTTATTTTTATTTTATTTTTTATTTTATAACGAACACTTATTGTCTTGTTTTGAAATAAAAAGAAACAGTTGTTCACTTTGCAATTTAGTAATTCAAGTTTTCAAAGGGAAAAGAAAAAAAATGTGATGGCAAAGGAACATGTGAATTCCATTCTTAGAAGAGTTTTAGTTGTTTTTGATCATTTGTGATCAGTGTGAAAGAATTTGGACAGTATCAGCAGGAACGTTCTGTGCATGTTTGTAAATCTCACCCTTCTGTCTCGCTGTTGACAGAAGAATGAGCCAGTCTACCGCAAAACAGGACCAAGTGTGTATGATCAGTCTTAATGTTACAAAACCAGTCAACATAGTGCTGAATCTGTCTGGAAAATGCCACAAGGGCATTGACTGATTTCTAAAATCCCTATGCACTTCAGGCAGGGTTTAGATGTCCTAATATCTCTCATTCAGTGAGGACAAAAAAACTCAAGTTCTTCTGCCAAGCAACTCATGCACAACAGCAGCAGATGTGCTTCAGATTTTCACCCTCTGGTTCTACTGACATTTTACCCTACAATCTGCAGCCTTATGTATCTTCAAAAGCCCCAGAAGTATGTCAGTGCACTAAAACCTCTTTGTATCTAACAGACTGGAAAGAATCGTTATTTAAGAGTCGCTCGTTTGTGACACATCTGAACAAACAATAACGTGCTGTTTCGATTTGCAAGTACATTTTTCTGAGGACCTCCTGATCAGTGGAATCATTCTTCAGGCTTGTAAATGCTCTCATTCCTCCCCCTCTCTCTTCTGCATTGGTATCTCCCACTCACATTGCAAAAGGCTGGAAATTTTGCACACTGCAACCTTTCTGTCGGTGAACATGAATATTTATTCACTGTTTGCATTTGCCCTCTCTGCCTCCCCCTCTCTGCGCCCTCCCTCTCTCCCCTCTCTGTCTGTCAAACTTCCCATTTTCTGCCATTTCTCTTTCATCTTCCTCGCCATTGTTATCTCGCCTTCTCATTTGTCAGGGTTTATATCTGTACCTACCAACACATACTGTACAGAACAAGCAGGTATGATATCAGGCCCTCTGTCAATACGGAAATTTTCAGCTCATTTGTTTCTGGATGAGAGAGACTAAACTGCTAAATGTTTTGGTTATACAATATACATACAAGTTCTAAAGTCCACCTTAAGCTGAGCATTATTAGGTTCTCGCGCAGTTTTGTCTTTAAAGGGGCATTCTCTCAGTTTTAGGTTTTACGTACCTGTCAGTGGATTTCCACACGTTCCATGCTTCACCTCTGTTGCCTGAGAAAAAGTGGCAGCTCAGACAGACATCTGTAGCCATAACAAAGTCTTAGTCAGAACAAAAGAATTTTAATGAGGTAATGTGAGGTTGGATAGGCCTGTGTTATATATTAGAATAGAATCTTCAGTGAGGTAGAAGAACACTACAAGCCCTATTTTTATAAGGATCTTATCACTAGCCACTGTGTGACGAGGAAACCTGATCATTTTTTGGCACACTACACTCACTCTGTACAGTGCTGGTGCCTCCAGGCAAACCGTATGCTTAAAATAAACATTTTCCAGCTAATATGGCTTCTGATGATTTGCTGTTGAAATAAATGGAGCATGGATTTCAATGCTATTTTGTAATGTATTGACACCTTAAATGATACATGTATTTCACGATGGATGTTATTTTGAAATTTCAAGTCTTAGATCCTATTGATGTACTTATTAGGGTGGAAATTAGATTTTAGATTATAAATGAATGTAAATCTAATTTTTTTCCCTCTAAAAGCTTGATGAGTGGCTCTCTTTCTGCCCTTCAGCATTATATCTCTGATTTCTTTCACCAGCTATGTAGCTTCATCTTGCTGCATAAGCCACAATCATTCGGTTTTTGAAAAATCTCTTGACTAGATTATTGCTACTCATTCCTCATTGGTCTGCTGCCATTACCCCTTGAGTGCATCCATAATGGTGTAGCCCAATTTTGGCTCAAATTGGCTTCTCACAGCTCCCCAAATCAGATTTGCAATGCTGTTGTTGGGCTGCAAGGCCATCAAAAGGCTTGGCCCTTATACATTTCATGATCCAGCTATACCAAAAGTTTTTGTTCACAAAAAAAAACATTTCCATTGCCATTTCGTCTGTCCAATGAAAGTGAATGGTAACCAGGGGCTGTTAAGCTGTATAAATGGCAAAAACTCCTAACTGTATGGACCACTTTTATGGTACAATATCCCAAGTCTTCTGAAGTCAGTAGCTGATGATCTGCCAAACATTTTATATATTTATTTTCACAAGGAAGGCATTATTCCATGCTACCCAAGTGATCTATCAACTAGTAAAAACTACAGATCTAAGACACACGTTTGTGAAATCTTTCCTTGAATAAACTGTTGACAAAGCTAAGAAAAGGTCCACACCTTACTAGCCAAACCTTACCTTATCCTATTCTAAATACATACTCTGTGTTATTATAAATGTCATGTTCACACTGGCACCTCATGACTTTAGTTTGGTGTCATTTGCTATTGGTTTTTACGGTCATGCATTTTGTCATATATGCCTTCTGTAGTAAAGCATGTATGATTGTTAATATTTTCTCATTTTGTTTGTGAAGAAACATAAAACCATAAAACTAGCTTTAGAAATCTTAAAAAAGAAAGATTTTTGGCTGATTAGACAGCAAGTTAGGGTGGTTTCACCTTTTAAAAATGAGTTGACTTCAGCTGCTTTGTTGAATTATTACCTCCTTCTGCAATGCACGCAATAAAATGATAAATGCAGTGAGTGTGTGCAAGCCAATAAACACCCCCTTGCATTATTTTCTTTGGCCATTAACTAGCCAGCACAAGTACAGAATTAGGTTTACTGACAGGTAATCAGTGATTACATGTATTTAAAACATACTGAATGACGTTTTTTCTATTTGTGCACAAACATCTAGAAATAATGATGGTGAGGTTTGTCATATTATGACATACAGAAAAAAGATAAAGCGATGACTGCATAAGAATGTCTTACTGATGGCAAGAGATAAAATATTTAATCTGCAGTACTGTTGTTGTCAATCAGATCTATTGTGATTTATAACTGAAGGTGCATGCAGTGTTACTGTAACAGTCTTTTGTCCCTATATCCTGCTTCTCTTGTTGAACTGGTGCTCATCTTTCTGTTCTCTCACAGAAAGCGTTAATGTTTTTCAGAGCATGAGTAATGTCAAGAATGAGTAGGCTTTCTGACTCAGGGGTGTTTTACTTGTAGGATTCTATACTGTATAGTGAAATCTTGTTAGTTAACTGTCAGTCTTTTGCTCATCGTTAAAGGAAGTCTCTCATTTACTCACCTTCATGTTGTTGGTTTACTTTGTGAAATTTAATAGTGACTAGGGACTGTCAAGCTGTAAAAATGACACATACATTTAAATACTTTTAAATAGAACTTTCATTGTCCTTTTTGAAAGCCCCTGATCATCATTCACTTCTCGTATATGGAAAAGAGCAGTATTGACATTCTGACAAATTTCTCCTTTTGTATTCAACAGACATAAAAACTTGCTGGTTTAAAGTGAGTGAGTAAATGATCACAGAATTTTCATTTTTGAGTGAACTATCCCTTTAATATTACTCAAATAGACAGAGAATTAGGGATGTGCTGGGATGATACAAGCCCTATTAAATCAGACGTATGGGACTGAGAGAATCCATGAGAAATAGCTGGAGAAATAAAAAGAGCCAGAAAAGTGCAGCGAGAGCCAGAAAAGCAGGAAGTGGGTTGATAAGAATCATTTTACCAGTAGTTAGTGTTATTGTTCATGATATTTGTGGTTGTTCTTTGGGTTGTGATCATCCATTTATTCATTCATCAGTTTACATTATTTATAAGGCAATAAGGTGTAACACATTTACACAGTTAGAGATTTGATTCTCAAAGTTTAAATGTTTGTGAGTTCTAATTTTTTTTATGAATTATTATTCCAAAAAACTATTTTTTAAATCAAATTCAAACAAATTTGAAAAAGTTCAAACAATGTATAATTAATTAATTGTATATTTTAAATTCTTTGAATAATGCGTGTTTTCAAACTGTTATGTAATATATTTATTGGATTCAGCAGTTTTTAAGTAACTAATAATCTGTTGTGTGTATTTGGTGGAATTGAATTTCACTATGAACGGACAAAACTGAAACTTGCAAACCTTTAAATTCATATTTTGTACATTGTGGGGCTATATGAATGTGAAAGCAGAAATATGTTCCACTTCTGTCACTGTAAAAAAAAAAAAAAACGGTACATTTCCCCTGTATGTATACAGACAGATTTCAGTATTTGATAGTGAGACATAAACAGAAAAACAGACAGATAAAGACAGATAGGAACCCTAAACACTTTTGTATGAGAATCATGGTTCATGGCCCTCATATTATTAAAAAAGAAACTGCACAAAAAGCTTCCTTTTTCAATAAGAAATAGACGAACACAGGTCACTGCTGTGCTCATAAAGCGATTTCATAGAGTCTTTAAGAGTCAGGAGTGTTAAATTCCATGCAGTGTGTCATACAATCGGTGTAGAATGTAGGAAGGAAGGCTGTCTCTCACTTCATTAGAATAACATAACAGGAATTATGTCATCATATCCCCCACCACAAACTCAAATGCCATCAAAAACACCTATTTCATGAATCAGACACAGTCCTTTTAATTGCTAGGATACTTATGCTCAGACTTACTATTTTTCTCCGTTTTTAAAATGCCTAGATATCATCCAGTATTTGAAGAACAGGTTTGTACCTGCGTGGACCAGCATACATCCCAATTCTGAAACCAGACTATATTCAATTATTGCTGACAAATTCCTGGAATTCATGTAAATGCTGTAGTCTCACCTCAGAGTTTTCAGAGTTAATTTTATGGAGCTTATGACTCACCTGGCACCTGTAACAGAAAGAGTATTTCAACATCCACACCCAGAAACACCTAGGCTATTTGTATATTTTACTAAAAGGCGATTCAAGTCAATACAAGCTGAGTGAAACATACAGTCTAGGTAAAGTTTCTGTTTCGCTGCTGTTAGTTCCTCACCCATTTTTAGCTCTATTACAGTGTCAATTTTTGCGGTGGGGGAGTAACATGGCCAGTGCTACTGAGTCCTCCCTTTCACACACAGGCTTGTTTGAGTGGCAGATCACTTCTTTCTATAGCTCTCTTGGCCTGCCGCTTTCTTCAACTAAGACCATGTATGGTCAGGGACCAATTCGAGAGTGGATGGGAGGAGGGACAGCTGGGAACAGTCAAGGCCCCAGTGGTAAAATTAACTTTAGAACAAGTATTTATTTTGAGGACCAGCATAATCAGAGCTGGAAAAGAATGAAAAACAGTGAGGGCAGAGTAATATTTAAGACTCATAGACTTCCACTCTGAACAAATAGGCCAGTCAGACTATATTGTTGTAATAGCAACCTAATGAAGATGTCCAAAAACGTATTCTTCATGATAGAGTAAGCAATATTTAGATGATGTACTAGAAACATTGACATTCTAAACACAGCTGTGAGCCATTTTATATATATATATAAGTCTTAACACAAAAGTTGTCACTGATGATTAATTTGTCTTTAACAACCAAAAAACACACAATTCAAAGGAAAATGGCAACATATATGCCTGGGAATATATTTGAAATAGCATACCTAACCAAAACTTTGAGAATAGCCTAAGTTCTTGATCAAATCCAGTACATAAAAGTATTTGTATTTGGTCACAACTTTAGTCACGTTTTTCTGCAGAGGAACTAAATGCACTTCATTTCTTCACAAATTACTTGCAAGGACATGTATGATGGTGATGCATTGCTTTTTTTTAGTCATAACTCCTTTAAGCAGATAAGTTCAAGTAGATTCTCTTAAGCCCTTGCATAATGAGTTGTGTACCCTTTTCACAGACCTATGACACGTTTCCACAGTTCGGCTATTTATAAAATCTAGCGTTTTTACATTTATATTTAAATAATATTATTTAATTGTTTAATGTAGTACTTAATTTAATTATTATTTAAATAGTAATAAAAAATAAAGTATCTAATATAATGCCTGAGGGAGTGCAATGAATAAATAAAGTTGTCATTAATATCAGCCCTGCTGTCAAGACTGGCTCACTGCATGTTTTCTCTCGACTGTTTGACTTGAAGTGTGGCAGCTTCCTCGATGATAATGGAGCGTTTTAGTAGTTTGTGGCTCTTGCAGCGTAGATGATTCAGACTGATGTACAAAATCTGCTCCGGGTTTTCTGTTTCACTCATTGGTTCAGTGCAGTGGCGCTGTACTGTATCATGTTTCTGTCCTCGCCTCCTCCTCTTGCCGCCATTTCACATAATCGAGATTTTCGTTTACCGTGTCATGGTGGAACTGAGTCCTTCTGCAATAATGAGAGTATATGAGCTACTAATACAAGTGTATTATTATGTCGACGTTGCACCTGCTGCTACATTGCTTACCGGGTTCTCTCTCTCTCTCTTTAATAATAGAAATATGTTAGGCTATGTTAGGCTCTTTATCATCATAATATATTATTATCTTTCTATATAATTCTAATATGTTTTATTCTTTTTTTGTTATTTATTTATTTTGTATCCCCACGGAACACGCTAAAATAAAAATGACCAAGCAGGCATGCATTTTCATTGCAGTTTTTAAACCAACATGTAGTGTCTGCTAAATTATCACCATAATAATTATTCTCACCTGTTAACCGCAACTATCATCAAACAAAGGAATTAACTAAATGGCAGAAAAATATTTTCACTTTTTGAAGGCTACATGTTATGTATTTAATAGTAGTAACAGTAATATTGGTGGAAAGTCTTTTTACTTATTTAGGCTATACTGTGTATTTTCCCCTGCTGAAATTTGATGATGGTTGTTCTATACAAATGCACCTTTTACACACTTTTATGTATTTATATAGCCACAAATGTTTGACATTCCAGAATCGAAATTTGCATTGCTGCAAAACATCTGTCTTAAAACTTCTTCATTTACAAATGTTTTTTTTAGGTATCAAATTAGGTTTCCATAAATATTGGATGCTAGTTCAGATATTCCTTTAGGCTATATACAGAAGGACAATGCTGAAGTATCATGATGGTAGATGGTAGAACTAACTACTTATTTTGTGGTCTAGGCTACAATTTAGTAACATTTACATAACAGCTGTCAGAGTAAACCGAGGCTGTATTTAGTCCATCTAGAGGCCATGAAGGCACCTGCAGACATACTAGTAAAATTGCATTGATTTTTTTTAATGCTCATCTACATGGAACATATTTGGCATGTATAGGCTATTGGGCATTTACAGGTCCAGATAGGACCTACACACATTTGGATGAAAATCATGGTTCATGGCTTTCATGTTATATAAAAAAAACTTCCTGTTTCAATATGAAATACATGAACACAGGTCACTGCTGTGCTTTATCTTTTTTAAATAATGCTCATCAACATAGAACATATTTGGCATGTAGGCCTACAGTTCCACTAAAAATAGTATCTGGACAATTTTCAGTACTTCTTCAGAGCAGTGTTAAAAAACATCGCTTTCACTGTGAAGTATGTTTTTTTGGAAACATTTTCTCGGCAGATGATGCAGCAAAGCATGCTGGTTACAGTATTTTCTAGTTTCTAGCATTTTATGCATCAACACTACACAACACTAATCAGATATATTTTTCAGTAATGCGTAAAATAGAATCTGAATATATTATAAAATCATGTCTTCACATATGATATGCCAAAACAATGACATTTAAAATAATTTACCTGGTGATGTTTTCATACACGGGGCATTGCATTTGAATTGTGCCTCAATGGTTTGTGACTATTTGTTATATTATATTACTATTATATCTTAAGATATTATGATCTTCTATTTATGATCACACAATTGCTGTCACATAATGAGGGACAGAACACTTCATGGATTTGGGAAATAAGTTTTCAGAAAATACCCAATGCAGTTTGCAAAAATGTCCACTAGATCGCAGCAAGTATCTTTGGTTTCTTCCAACTCTTCCTTTGCATCATATATAGGCCTAAGCAAGGTGCTTAAATGGAATTAAATGGTATTGTTATGCTAAAAAATATATTAGCCATGACACTTAAAATGGAGACTGAATTTACACTTATATCTGTAATGACATATGCATTTATATTATATAACTACACACCTTTAGTCTGTTTCTGAAGGAACCTGCAGTTGAAATTGAATTCTTCATCGTTTTCCCATTTGTTTATAGCCTTTTGCACATCAGCACAATCCATCATATTTTGTTGATTGTCAGTGTCATTGACCAGCTGTGTGTTTTTTGCAAAGGTATTCTGTTAGGTACAATGTTAACATGTATCAGTTACACAGAATGTACATTTTGCATGACATTTTATAGAAGTGAATGAATAGTTAAAGCAAACCTTTCAGTATTTATGTCAGATTATGAGAATGACACAGCTGTGGATACCATGTGGTGTATGAATTATTAATTTACTTCTGATGTTTCATGCATTTTTAGAGACTTCCCCCACACATTAAATGTTCTATGGGAACAAAGATGACATTGCATTTGAGAATGACATGATTCATAAGTTCCAGAGGTAGAATTAATTTTATATAAAATGAAGAATTTGGTCAAACATTATTATTTTTTTTTTACAAATTTCAAAAAGATAAAAAAAATTAGCCTTATTTGGTGCTCAAGAAACATTTGTTTTTCATAACTATTGCATAACAGTTATGCTATTTCTTTTCAGGATTCTTTGATAAATAGAAAGTTTACAAATATAGCAGCATTGATCTAAAATAGAAATATTTTTGTTTCTATTA
>NW_015505310.1:920485-960104 GCF_001515645.1 Sinocyclocheilus grahami | reverse complement strand
TCTTTCTTTCTTTCTTTCTTTCTTTCTTTCTTTCTTTCTTTCTGCGTTCAGGAAAGCCCATAAAAATGATTATTGCACTTCTTGGCCAAGTTTGAGATTTTGCTTTAGTGGTCACATCACAAAGGTAATAACTTAAGCAAGACAGACAATTAGTGAGAGGAAGGTGCTCTGGTCAGCAGAGTAAACTCAGTCAGCTGACATCCCTTTTGTTAACCAGAGCAGAAAAGCGCTGTTGTTATGCTGACAGGAGCAACTTCCTGGTTGAGTGGTGTTTGGAGGGGGGGGGGGTATGTTGAGGTTAATGGATGCAAATGGCCTTTTCCACATCTCACTCTTATATCAGATTTCATATGGCATCACAGAACATATGGCAGAATGAGGAATATTACAGATCTCACCACTAGGTGCTGCTAGAGCCCTTTATATAGAAAAGCTGCCATGGTTACTGTGTGCTTCTCTCCCAGGGTGTCCTGCTACCATTGCCATCATGTGTTTCGGAAAGTAGACAGCCAGTCTTACCACAGACAGGTCGCCCTTCCCTATTCCCATACATAAGTTTAGCAGACATCAAATACAGGAGCGCCATACAGCCTCGGCAGCACCTGAGCTCAGAGAGTCTGGCTTTATTTGTCCATGGTTCAAGTAAAGGTCATTAAGCAATGCAGGCCTTTGATACTTCAGTAGATGTAATTTCTGGTTTGTATGAGGTGAGGTCAGTCAGTCCTGTAGATGAATTAATGTTACCAGTCATTCTGGGAAGGTGGACAGGGTGGTATCTGACCCGATCACTGTGGAAATTGCAGCACTGCACACTTTTTCTCCATGAAAGCTTTTTAATTGGACTATGTGGAAAAATAGCAATCGTTTTCTTACATTTGAGTCTGCCGTCATAGGTTGCTGTGATGTTTAAAGCTTGTGAGAGGGACTCTTTCATCGAGACAGTTGCGTCCACACAAAGGCACCATCGACAACTCAGTCCCTGAGGACCTCTTGTGTGTTGACATGTCTTAACTCCTTTCATGAGCGGAGATACGTGTTAAGACAAGGCCCACACTGGTTTGCAGCATTCTTGAAGCATAAGTATGATATATAGTACATTAGGTTAAAGTGAAAAAGGCATGTTTCTGCAGCTCTTGACAAGACTTTCAAACTAATAAAGGTAAGTAGATGTAAATACTTTTTTGGTCATGTAAAATATATAGATATAATTTTGATATGATAGAATTAATATAGATAGATAGATAGATAGATAGATAGATAGATAGATAGATAGATAGATAGATAGATAGATAGATAGATAGATAGATAGATAGATAATTTATGAATAATTCAAATTATTCATAAATTATAACTAATATTAACTAATAATAGTTTCCTGTTTTATGTTTCTTTTATTTTTTCTTGGTTGGACCACATGACTTTGATTTGGCAGACAAAAGTATTCAAAAGTTTTTTTTTAGAAAAATAGTAATAAAAGTTGCCAAACATCTTATAATCAGTTTTTCCTTGTCAAGAATTTCATCATTTAAAAGAGGCCTTTTCTTTGGAGGCTTGCTTCTTTTTTGACTTTATGATGCTCAATTAATTTAATACACAAATTGAAACATGCAGAATTGCATCCAAGTCATTTAAGTGTGAATTGCAAAAGTTTAGGTTAGTAATTATTATTTTTTTAAATATAATATAAGATGTAATAAATTTAATATAATAAAACAGTAATATTGTGCAATACTGTTACAATTAAAAATAACTATTTTCTATTCTGCTGTAATATAAAATATAATTATCCTGTAAATTATAATTTATTCCTTTAATTGACTCCTTCAGAAGTTATTCTATTATTCAGATTTATTAATTTTGAAAATGTTTGTGCTGCTTATTTTTTAAACCGTGATTTTTTGTTTTATTTTATTATTTTCTGTTTTTGATCATTAAAAAAAAAAATAATTGAACGGTAATGTATTTTTTTTATACATTTTTAAAATGATCTAAAATGAGCTTGATTTTTGAAAGATGTAATATTAGATGTATAAATGTTATGAAATAAATATTGTGCAATACTGTTACAATTAAAAATAACTATTTTCTATATTCTGCTGTTTATTTATTTATTTATTTATTCCTGTAATGGCAAAGGCAATATTTTTAGCAGCCATTATGTTGTTAGCATTGTTCGCAGAACAACAAACTGGATGCTAACCAGTCATAATAATTGAACGGTAATGTATTTTTTTTATACATTTTTAAAATGATCTAAAATTAGCTTGATTTTTGAAAGATGTAATATTAGATGTATAAATGTTATGAAATAAATATTGTGCAATACTGTTACAATTAAAAATAACTATTTTCTATATTCTGCTGTTTATTTATTTATTCCTGTAATGGCAAAGGCAATATTTTTAGCAGCCATTATGTTGTTAGCATTGTTCGCAGAACAACAAACTGGATGCTAACCAGTCAGGAGTGGCCATTCAACTGAGACTGCGCTACTGTCAGTCACTGAAGCCTTGTGGATTGCAAAAGCTGATTCCAAATCATCAGTTCTTATTCTGCTGGATCTATCTGATGCTTTTGACACTGTCAATCATCAGAGCCTCCTGTCCGCGCTCTCATAACTGGGCATCACAGGGATTCCACTTCACTGGTTTGAATCCTATCTCACTGGTAGGTCTTTCAGGGTGGCCTGGGGAGGGGAGGTATCCAAAGCAACTGGTCACTGGCATTCCTCAGGGATCAGTTCTTGGACCCCTTCTCTTCTCCATATACACTACATCACTGGGTCCCATCATACTTGACTTCTCCTACCATTGCTATGCTGATGACACACAGCTCTATTTCTCATTTCAACCAGATGATCCAACGGTAGCTGCATGGATCTCAGGCTGCCTGGCGGACATCTCGGCATGGATGAAAGAACATCACCTACAGCTCAACCTGGCAAATACTGAGCTTCTTGTCTTCCTTGCTACTCCAACTCTACAGCATGATTTCACCATCCAGCTAGGTTCTTCTACAATTACCCCATCAACTTCGGTCAGAAATCTTGGTGTAATCTTGGATGACCAGCTGAAACTTCAAAGACCACATTGCAAAGACTGCTCGATCTTGCAGGTTTGCATTGCACAACATCAGAAAGATCAGGCCCTTTTCTTACGGAGCATGCTGCCCAACTTCTTGTCCAGGCCCTTGTCATTTCTGGGCTGGACTACTGCAATGCTCTTCTGGCTGGACTTCCATCATGCATAATCAAACCTCTACAAATGATTCAGAATGCAGCGGCACGACTGGTCTTCAACGAGCCCAAAAGAGCCCATGTTACACCTCTCTTTATCTCCTTGCATTGGTTATCGGTTGCGGCTCGCATCAAGTTCAAGACATTGATGCTTGCATATAGAACAGCCACAGGCTTAGCACCCGCCTACTTAAACTCCCTATTACGAATCTACATCCCCTCCAGAAGTCTGAGATCCGCTAGTGAGCGACGCCTCGTGGTACCATCACAGAGAGGCTCAAAATCACTTTCCAGAACATTCTCGTTCCCCATTCCTGGCTGGTGGAATGATCTTCCCACCCCTATCCGGAATGCTGAATCCCTGACAATTTTCAAGCGACAGCTGGAAACTCATCTCTTTCGACGCTACTTGACTTGTTGAATTTGAACAATGCTTGAAACTTGGTATTATGAGCACTTCCTGTGTCTGTTTGCCTCTTTAAGAAGAATCGCTTTATGTACACAATTAGTCGCTTTGGATAAAAGCGTCTGCAAAATGACTAAATGTAAATGTAAATTATATGCTAATTTAATGCTCAAGAAACAATTATAAATGCTGAAAATGGTCATGCTGCTTTTTTATGATACTGTTTTTCAAAATTCTGTGATTAATTGAAAGATTAATTTTTTTAAAAATTATATTTAATTAATGAGCGTCATGACTTTGACCCGATTATAGTATATTAAGGATAAATCATATCATATCCTCAAGGACACTGATTATTTCGTTCCTCAATCCTCGCACCAAACCTTTATTGTGTTTTTGTGAGAATAGAGATACTGCAGCAGTGCCAGTCTGACCTGGTGTGCATGATCTACCCACTGGTTAACACAGTGTGTTATGCTGCTGGGTCAACAGGCCTCTGCTCCACTGTTTGTTTGTCTTTAGGGAAGTGAGTTGTTTTTGTAAGTCCTCTCTGGGACTGGGTTACCTTTAGGGGTTGTGTTCAGCAGAGGATTGTGTAAACTATGAAAGTATCAGGCATGCGGAGAAATCAACACATTTGGTCTACTGCTAATTCATTAAATTTTTATACTGAAATCAAAGGATGCTTATGCTCTGCTAAAACACAGGTTTCCTTCAGCTTCCCTTTTAAAAAACTGTGTTTTACCTCACTAAAATGATCCATGTCCTGTGTTTCTCTGGCTTGGCAAAGATTACTGCATTTTCCATTTAGCGGTGAGACACACATAACCATTCTGTGACGTCTGCTTGGCCAATGTTGCACACTTGTTTTACCTTATAAATTACCTACCAATGAGGGAACCACATAAAAGTTTAGAGTTGTTAAATGCTCCATTTATGATTCATTAGCTGGATGTTGTTTTTCAGAAGATATCATCAGCTCATATGTAAACTCCAATGTTCCCATGTCTTCCCATAAAGCATGGGACTTAATGGACCCACGTGAGTCCCAGTACAACATTTACTGTGACTCTATATCATCAAAATCAGCTTAGAAAGCTCTTCTGGTGATCGCTGTTACTCCTAAGTATATCAGTGCATTTGGTTGAGTGATATGATGTTATGAGTCTGTGGGGAAATTGGTCTAGCTTGAAACACTGTATTGACCAGGATTTTTCACTGAATGTAATCTTGTAAAAGGATCTTGTTTTCATATCTAGGAGTAATGCAACAGGTAAAACAGTGATAAAACAATCCCTTCTTTTGGTTTCTAAACCACTTACACAAATACTTATTATTATACTTGTACAATACTTGTATAATAGTAGGATGCTTGTCCTTATACTATAAAGCTCCTAAAAGGACATGAGATGGGAAGCATGAGATGGGAGGAGTTTTCTATTTTTCTTTTTCTTTTTTTACACACCTTGAAAATGTTTTGCAGTCTAACAAGAAATGTGGCTTTCCTCCTGAAAATTTTTGTGTTTTCTTGCAAAATGTTTGCGTTCCCCCCAAAACTATTGTGAGCAAACACAAAAGTTTGTGAGGAAAAGTAAAGGTAAAGAAAAAAAAAGACTTTTACAATGCCTTTACTGTTACTTTTGATCAAATAAATGTGTCCTTACTAAAGAAAAGTGTTAATTTATATTTAAAAAAACGGACTATAAACTTTCGAACGGTGTATATTGTTTGATCGTTAAACCATGTATTGTTTGACCCATGAAGGTCAATACTGTATGATATCTGCATTCATGTTATTGCAGTGTTATAAGTGTTTCATTAAGCCATTTTGCAGTATTAGATCTATCCATTTTAATTTCTAAGATTTATTAGTTTATGATAGGTGTTTATCCTTGGTTCTTGGTAAATACACTTTCTCCTCTCTTGAATGTGTCTGTTAGGTCAGATCCACAAAGGGCAACTCAGTTTCCCTTCAAATGAGCAAATACTATAGCACAGGAACAATGTTCTAGTCATGTACCAGAGAGGAGGAAGTGAAGAAAACAAAGCACCTTTATCTGGTCCAAATGCGCTGCCTTCCCACTGAAACTGGCTCTGAGCTCACTGTGTTGCCTTACATCATCTGTGCCTGTGATGTCACACTGGACGCATGACCTCAGGCTAAAATGAATGACCTTTTAATGTACACTCACAGAGTTTCCATCCACTGATACATTCATAGAATAATCAATATGTGTTGGATCACATCTAGTTGGATCGTATCACAATAAAATGTAAAAATAAAAAACATTTAAAAAAACTTTCAGACAGCATATGCATATTCAGTTAAATTCAAGTTTATTTGTATTTGTATATGCTTTTTACAATACATATTAACAGCTTTACAGAAAATACTTGTTTCAATGCAACAATTAAAAAATATTCTGTCATCAGCCAGAGATGAGTGTGTGAAAATGTCCATATTACATTAATATACACCTAAGAAAAGACATGTTATGTGGTTAGTTAACGTCATGTGTTCATTGAGATTACAGCTTGTGCTTGTAATAATTACAATATAAGGATAACGTGACAGTTTTGTATGTAAATCCAAAGCTGACACTTCACAAGCGTTGGCGTCATCTCAGTTATTTGCTGTTAAGTATATATTGGTGTTACATTAATATGGAATCAGTTTTAATATTGCAGCTTTGACCTGAAATGCCCTCAGTCACTGCACTAAGAATAAAAGCATGCAGTGAGGTCTGAGCCCAGCGTGTGTGTGTGATTTAGGGGCATTGCATGGGTTAGTCACAACCTGTCAGTGAGGTTGTGATCACACTGATTTAGAGAGTCTCTGTTGTCAGGCTGGAAATAAACTCTGACCCTCTTGTTGTGTGGCTGAGTACCGCTTCTACACAGTATTTCTTACCTCTAACGCTTCTGTTGGTAGTGTTAGCCAGTCGATGTGCTGGTGCATCAAGTAATGTGTTGAGGGAAAGAGGATTATGGCACCGGATAGTCCTCTGCCATTCCACTTTTTCTAGTCAGGAGTGTCCTTGGTGAATTCTGGCTTGCTTGAAATATGCCCAGGGGCCCACAGGCTTTGTTAGGAAGCTACAGCTGCTGATATGGATAAGCTGTAATCCAATTCTCAGGCCTTAGCACTCATACAGGGTCAGGTGGGACCCCCAACGCCGCAGAGAATCATGGGCAGAGAACGGCCCTATTATAATAGCACTGATGAGGTAATTGAAGATAAATTTAGAGCCGAATGATTTGGTGGGTGGGAGCAGAAGAGATGAGAGAGAGAAAAGAGAGAGAGAGAGATATTTAGAAACATTTAGAAAGGACGATGTGTCTTTTGTCATGCCAAAGATGGTGGGATAACCTGAATAACACTACTTACACTGCATAATTGTTTGTACCTGACCGTTTCTGTAACTAATTTTCAGGATGAAATGTGTTGAGGTGAAATCTTAATTGTGATAAATGTGATTAGAATTGTATGTTCTGTCCGATATGGATCTGTTGCTATTAGATTACTTTTAAAAATCTAACACTCACTTCTAAAAGTCTATCACTCAGTGATACAATTTTAAAATCTAGTTCAGTTTTTAAAATAACTTGATGAAAATTCTGTCATCATTAAGTCACCTTCATGTCTTTTCAAACCTGTATGACTTAAAAGATGTTGTGAGGAATTATTTATTTGTTCATTCATTCATTCATTCATTTTTTTCATTTATTTATTTGTTTTGTCCATACAAAGAAAGTCAATATTCATTTCCCAATTATCTTAAATTTCTTTGAATTTTTATTAGGTAAATTCCTCCTGTCACACCAGTTCAAATTCCATTTCAGCTTCCTGTGGGGCATAATCAAAACATTTCAAGTTCTGACTCGTGAACTGAAAGGGAGCCAATTCCTTAATTCTGAATTATGTCCAATCTCAGTCACTATGGCTGCATCCTCAAACAAACACGACTTCTGTTCACAAACATCCATTTTGTTCTCTGAGACTGACTCTAATCTAAATTCTATGGTTACTGAAATTATAAAATGTTTGTTAAATATATCAACTGATCACATCTTGTGCCCGGAGAGTCTGTTGTTCTAGACACTATTGTGATGAGGCTGTTGGCACTGGTTACTGTGGCAGCAGTCAGCACCATTTCCCTACTGAACACTAGCTGTGCGTACTATCCTCCTGGGCTTTATTATAACATCATTAGTTCTGAAAATTGAAAAGTATGATAGGCTAATAGTCACAAAACCCATCTGGCTGAGCTCTTGAAAATACAAATGGTTGGAGTGCACAGACAGATGAGGGATGAACTGGATTTCAATTCATATAAAAACCTGACACACTTCCAGTCCTTGTGCTTTTAACATAGACAAACCCTGTCAATCAATGAGTGTTACGTCCAGCTATTTGACCTTAAAGGGACAGTTCGCCAAAAAAATGAAAATTCTGTCATCATTTACTCACCCTCAAGTTGTTCCAAACCTATATGAGTTTCTTTCTTCTGTTGAACACAAAATAAGATATTTTGAAGAATGTTTATAACCGTTGATGGTAGCCATTGACTTCCATAGTATATTTTTCCCATACAATGGAATTTAATGGCTACCATCAACTGTGAGTAAATGATGATGGAATTTTCATTTTTGTGTGAACTATCCCTTTAAATGGTGCTTGTATCTTATGATTCCCTTTATAAGTGGAGATAATATGAAAATTATGTGAGAACATGCTTGCACCATTCAAGTGGCATAGTTATTCTTTTTTTTTCTGGCTGGCTAGCCACATGCCGTTAGGTTAAGTGCAATCTGCTGTTTGTTCACACTCAGGGTCAGGAGAGCAAGCCCTGTTAGAATCACTCCATATAACTGCTCAGACACACCATCACACATGTAGCCTAGTGCAAACACGTGGTTTATCTCCTCTAGAGAGTATGCCTGCTCAACAAGCAAGTGAGTAAGTGATTGTGTGCACAGGACTTTCTAGCACCTTGCACCCTGAGTTACCAAGAAGACAAGGAGCTAGTGTTCACAGACATTCAAATCATGCTGCCATATCATCACCCACACATATCAACTGTTTACTTGTCATTGATACTAATGTATGTTTGCATGTAATCTCCAATCATGTGACCTAAGCAATCTGATCTTGATTATACAAGTATATAGTAACAGTGTTGGGAAGGTTTGGGAAGACTAAAAGTTACTGTCACACCCCTGTGGACTGTTGATTGTAGTTTCTCCCTCTGTGTCCTTATTTGGTTGTTCCTGTTCTCATTATTAGTTAATCACCTCATTGTGCTCACCTGTCTGCCCCTCGTTATCTGCCCTATATCCGTTCCTGTCTCTTATATTCTAGTTTGTCGGTTATTGTTGATGTCTACTCTACTCCTTGTGCTATGTGTGATTACCCTGTCTGGATTACCTGTTGTGGATTTATTAAATATTATTGTTTTTGTCATCTTCGTCGACCTGCCTGATCTCTAGCACAACTGCCCCATGACAGTTACCCTATTGAGTAGTGTAACTAATTCAGTTACTTTATTAAAATGAAAGGGTTAGTTCACCCAAAAATTTAAATTAGCCCATAAATTACCCATCCTCAAGTCATCCTAGGTGTATCTGACTTTCTTCTTTCAGACGAATACAGTCGGAGTTATATTAAAAATTTTCTTTGATCCTTCAAGCTGTTTAATGGCATTCAGCTGGTGTTGCAGTTCATCAGTCCAAAAGAAGTTAAATAAAAAGCGGCCATCCATAAAAAAAAAGTGTCTCACACGGCTCCGGGGGGTGAACAAGGGCCTCCTGTAGTGAATCGATGCATTTTTGTAAGAAAAATATCCATATTCAAAAAGTAATTGCGCCAACAGTTGTTGAAGCAGCTCCGGGCTGATGACGTATGAGGTTGGCGTTGCGCATGCGCTGGTGAGTCTCGTGAAAACCAACGTTTGTTAACAGGAGCAAAGGAAGCAAAGTTTCCTTACTTTAGCAAAGGAAAACCAGTCTCCTCTTGGCTTATATCGAAATCCTCTGACATTCTTCTTTACAAATCCTCGTTTTGTACTTCTAATTAGTGACCATTGTTTTGTTTTGATCTCTCCCCTGTGCTTCCGCGTGCGTCACTTCTGACAAGATGCTAGCGCAACGCCGACTCCATACGTCATCCGCCCGGAACTGCTTCCGTGTACAACAGTGAGCGCAAGCTAGATTAAAGTGATTATTATGTTTTAAATATTATTTTTCTTACACAAACGCATTGATTCACTACAGGAGGACTTTGTTCATTATAACAAAATGTTTTCAACTGTTAATCATTTTAAACATTTAAAGCAGTACAGTAGTGCTCAACACTGACTTTCAAAATTCTTCATTCTTGAATCAAGGTTATATTAATTTAATTTTAAAGCAATTTAATAAAACATTTTTAATTAAGTTAAATTAATATAATCTTGATTCAAGAATCTACATTTATTTAGTAATTAAGTTACGTAAGACTGTTACATGTACAGTTAAATAGATGCTCACCAACACTGAGCAATAGTAATATTTAATCATTTTTGAGTAATACCACACTAGGAGCTGTTCACCTGGTTTGAC
This sequence comes from Sinocyclocheilus grahami, assembly GCF_001515645.1. NCBI lineage: Eukaryota > Metazoa > Chordata > Actinopteri > Cypriniformes > Cyprinidae > Sinocyclocheilus > Sinocyclocheilus grahami. The sequence continues at coordinate 949,863 of NW_015505310.1, read as the reverse complement.
CCTGAAAAAAATTATTTCATTGCTGTATGGATAGGCTGATTCAATCTTATGAAGCAATATACTTGATTCAAAACTTAAAACCACGTAAAGCTTTGTAGCATAAATAAAAATTTGTACTTATTTTGTGCATTTTTATATGTTCAAGAAAAATATTATTTTGATGGAGTATCAGTAATTTAACGGATATATTAACATATACCAGATTTTTTTTAAAGGTTATTACTTTTTTCATTTTTTTTTCATTTACTTTTGCAATATAGACTTAGAGGCAATGCACTGACAGAAGCATTAAAGCTGTTTGTATTACAGGAGTTACCGTGTGTGTGTGTGTGTGTGTGTGTGTGTGTGTATGTGAAGATTACTCTGGCCTATTGCCAGCTCTCTCAGTTGAGCGCATGTCTATTATAAGGCGAGTTTTTTTTCCCATTATCCACTGCTCTTTCTTGGATCTGTGTATATGTATGTAGACTGAGGCTCTGTGTATCTGAAGACAGCAGGGTCAGCTATGTGTGCCAGCTCTAGTGTGTTTTGGAATTTAATGAGGAGATTGAAGAGAGATATTATTTTTTAAATAAAGTTCATTCATTTTTACATTTAAACATTATATATTCATCTCAAGAAAAATATAGCATTCTAATAGTAGCCTACAATTTTTCTTAAATTATGTGGAATTAGTAAACAATTCATGTTTTATACTGAACCTGTTTGATACTGATAATCTGAATACTAAAAGTGTATGTGACAATGTTGTTAGATATGCCCTTCATATTTATTTATGATAAGGTAAGTTTGTTTGAGTTTAATGCTTACATAACACCTCACATTGCATGGAGAAATATGAAAACGAAATAACTGTAACATCTGCTGTTGAAATGCTAATGCTTTGCTAGATGATCAGTCTTTGATATGGAGAGGTAAAGGTATTTTTTAAATAGACATTCCTTTTAATATTTCATCATCAAATTTCAGCCCATCCAATCATGTCATAGTGCTTACAGTTTCAGTCTTTTTCATTCACATTTCACTCTAGTAATTTTGGCATTTTTACTTTTATATAGGAAGTCTATAGGATCTTTTAAAAATAATTCAAATCTCTTTTTTGCAACCAGCAATATTCTTAAGTTAAATGTGCCATATGTTTTGACAAATTTTAACCACACCCTTTAAACCAGCTCTGTCTAACAGTAGATTTAGTCTTTTTTAAATTAGATTCATAACACTGACTTTTGTATAAAACCAGAGATATGCCACATGTTATACTGGTTACAAAAGGTTTAATCTGTTGCAGTCATATGCATCTAATGCGTCTTGTGATTATTTAGTCAACAGAAGTCAAATTAAAACCAGATACAATGTCAGTAGAGCACTGTTATTTTAGATAGAATGACTGCAGTGAAAGTTCACTTACCATGACCAAATAGCTGGGAATGATGTAGTGGGATTCCAGTTCATAACTTGTATAATGGAGCCTCTTCCTGTAAAGCCAGAATGTGAGAATTCATCTGTGAGCTCTGCAGCTTTATAGGTCTTGACTGCACATCAGTGCCACCTAGGCTTTAACACAAGCAGATCTGGTTGGTTCTTTCTGTGTAGGAGGGGCTCCTGGACCATGATACAAAGATTGTATCTAAATTAAATAATAATAATTCAAATTCACTTAAATAATAATCTATTAAATATGAATCATATTCATTATGATTTCATATTGTTATCAATTAAAATTCATTCAAATTTGAAATGCTGTGTGCTAGACTTTGATAAAGAGTATATAAATAGTAACATTTGTGTAGGTGTCAGAACAGCAACATGAGCACAAAAGCTGAAGAAAATGCTGGCTTTCAAAGAACCACTGGCCCAATTTTCCTGTTCAAGTACAAGAGTCAGATGACAGGCTCTAATATAACAAACCAAATGCTTCAAGTAAATCCAGCACAGAAGGTGCAAGCTCTTCGCCAATCAGATTGCCAGACTCCAGCGCTCACATAAGGAAAGTGTGCCAGCAAATGACAGGCCTACTGTTGCTGTTTTGCAGTCATGCAAAGCATCAGAAAGGAAGGAAGTGAGGCTCACATTTACCAAAGCTCAGCCAATGAAAACTCATCTCATAACTGCCATCAGATTGTAAACAAAAACCACTGATGTTCATAACCCAATTACCTGCTTAGCGATATACTTTTGGCTTGAAAATCATGTTAGGTAAAAGGTGTTCATTAAAATAAATCCTATTTTTTACATTTATGGAAATTATTAGTTTAAAAATCCAGCTTGTCGTAACATGCATTAAAGGAATAGTTTACCTAAAAATTTAAATTAAAATGAATGCGAATGACCTGCATGACCTTCAGGCCATGCAGGATGAGTTTGTTTCTTCATCAGAACAAGTTTGTTCATTTTTAGCATTACATCAGTTGCTCAGCAGTGGATCCTCTGCAGTGAATGGGTGCCGTCTGAATTGACTCCAGTCAATTAATTAATGTCTTGTGAAAAAATGCATGTTTGTAATAAACATGCATCAAAACCTTGCTTCCTTCTAAAATGTGAGTCCTCTATTCAAAATGCCTTAATGATGGATTTGTTTAATACAAATGCAGCTTTTCACTTGACAATATTAATTTGACGGACTGGAGTTAAGTGGATTAATTGTGGATTATTGTGATTATTTTTTAATCAACTGTTTAAACTCTCATTCTGACGGCACCCATTCACTGCAGAGGATCTGCTGATATGAGCAAGTGATGTAATGCTAGAATTCTCCAAATCTATTCTGATGAAACAAATTCATTTACACCTTGGATGGCCTGAATACATTTTCAACAAATTTTTGGGTGAACTTTTCCTTCAAGCAGTAATAAACTGCTGGAATAATCCTTTAACATGCTCAATTACACATAAAACACACAGAGACACACCGCAGAGCTCAGGGTCATGGGGTCACATGCTGCATGCATCAGCTGCATCGATTTCTGCCTCATTGACTGCAGTCTCCTGGACAGAATTCCTAATTTGTGCTTTCGTGACGCTGAGCATCCAGACGTGGAGTAGCCATGTCGTTCTCGCCTCCATTTTGGTCACCCTTCCAAATGATTTTAAAAAAAGGCTGATATTAGATCTGCAAAGGCTTGTTTCCAAAAGTTCCCAGGAGAAAGAAAGAAAGAGGAAAAGGAGAGTTGAGTGTAAGAACACCTAGCGTGTGGCTGCTCTGAATTAAAGCACTGGCCTCATGCTTCATCCCAGCTGTGGGAAAACTGTGGAACCAGCTGCTGCAGGACGAGTGAAGGCTATATTTAAATAAAAATGAAAAATGAGAGGGGGGGAAATGCTGCAGGCTGTGCGTCTGCAGTCCTGCCCCTACTACATCAGGACGAGAAACAAGGAAGAATCCCAGATCAAATGAACTCTTCCCTTCGAAAGCTCTTTGCTGCCCACAAGGGTTTGAGGAAGCTTTGCTTATATATTCAAGGAACACATTTTACTAAATGTAATTTTTTAAACATATGGAAATGTTTGGTGCGCTACAGTAACTCATGAACAAACCCTCACGTTGTGTACGTTGTGTTATGTTAATAGTGTAACATAAGCATGTAGCGGAAGTGCCTTTTTTCTTCTGTGTCCCCATTGAAATGTGTAGATGGACAGTAAATGAACAGACAAACAGACACATAAAATAGATCTTTTTATAGATCTACAGTTGGGTTAGATGATTATTTAAGACAATTAAATTAGCAGCTGGTAAATGTAGTAATTGTTACACATTATTTATGTTCTTTGATGTTCAAAACATTATGCATCAAGTGAAACACTGTAAAATGTAAAGGAACAGTTCATTTAAATATGAAAATTCTATCATTTACTAACTCTTTTGTTGTTTCAAACCTGCATGACTCATTCTTTCATAGTACACAAAAGATTTTATAGTGACTGAGACTGACTCTGCATAACACTGCCTTTTATTATATTGAATAATTAATGATAGATAGATAGATAGATAGATAGATAGATAGATAGATAGATAGATAGATAGATAGATAGATAGATAGATAGATAGATTTTTTTTATTTAACAATAATTTAAGAAATAAAAAAGAATCAGAAAATATAATAAAAAATAACATCTATAATGGTATAATACTGAAATAATCCAGTTACTGTCCCACATAGTTTGTGCTATTAGATGACCAGAATTATAATAAACAGCGGGTGTCCATGTTTCAGTCTCAAGGCCATTTGCGAATTCTTAACAGTAATAAGATTGTGTAAGCAAACAGGACCATCCAAGAGACCAGGGCAAGTAGGGCTCTGGGCCCCTGGGACTGTGCAAGACCACGTGACCAGCCATACCAGACGGCGGCAAAGCAGGGGGATTTCCAGATTGGTTATTATTGTTGCAGACAGGAAAAGACTCCATTTAGATGCCAGAGATCACTGAGAAAGCCCTCTCACTGTTTGTGGAGGAGCAGCTTTATAGCAGAGGTAATGGAGAATGATCTGCTAGAGAGAGAGAGAGAATGAGGAGAGGATGTGAGAAGGGGAGACGGAGTGGAAGATCATTTCACTGCTCCAGGGGGCGGTCACAAACATTTCACCGATCTTCATATTGATGAGACTTCTGACTGATGCAAAACGTGCTAGATTTCATTAGTAATACATATTTTGTGTGTTTAAGAGTGTCTAACTGAACAATAAATAAATAAATAATGACTCGTGCATCCATAATCTGTAAATAAATAAATAACGTTTACTGCAGATGTTTTACGACAAATCTTTTGAAAAAAGTAAAATAACGATATTTGCCATGCTGATTGACATATTTATGTATATGTTGTATCTCTTATTTATTTTATTTATCTCTCTCTCTCTGTATATATATATATATATATATAATTTTTTTTTTTGTGCAAAATCTCAAATTGGTACTGTTACTAATAAGTTCATCATTTAGTCAAAACCTGAACTAATATTTCTCTGTAGTATCTATAGTCATTTTTAAATAGTACTACTATGGTTGCAAAACTATTATAATTGTTCAAAATAAATTTGATGGTGTCTCTGTGTTGTTTTTAAGAAGAGACATGTTCCTGCTGTGAGCCACGGCCCCTGTTAAACTAGTGCAGCAGCATCCTATATTACATATAATCGATTGATGGATGTAATTTGACACCATCAAACATTCATTCATTCACTCAATCTCTGAAGGAGCAGACAATACCTAACATTTGTGTTTTCTGTAATGACATATTATAGACGCATGAGTCATTTGGTGCTGTTCTGATGGTTAAGCATATGGGCTGCTAACACAAAGGTTGCAGGTTTAATTCCAAGCAGCAGTGACCCAGGAACTGGTGTTAGTGAGATCACAGTCTGCTCTATCATCATTTTGCCCTTGAGCGAGGCACTTAACTTCAGTTTGATCCATATATATATATATATATATATAGGCTATGCAATTACTGTAGTTAATGTAAGTGGATTTGGATGAAAAGTAGCTGCTAAAAGATAGACATGCGATTCAAGATCAATAGATTATACTTTCTATAAATGAACTTTATAGTTAAAAAAGTAACCTATTTTCTCTTTTCTACATTTTCACTTTTTCAATAACATCTGTAGGCCTACTATAGCTTGCTCACTTTAAACTTGGCATTGCTGAACTGGGATTTATGTTATGGCTTGTGATGTTTCTCATTTGCAAGTCGCTTTACATAAAAGCGTCTGCTAAATAATCACAGATGATAATCACCTGTTTGTAATTATACCCCATATAAAACCTTGTGCAATCCAATCCTGAACGTGTATTTGCTAACACCTTTTATGTGTCCTTGACATAGAATGGGAGAAATAAAAGGGATAAGACGGTGAAATCCAGTTCCATGTTTTGTTTAGCACCTAAACGAGGCCCTTCGATTGATTGACGTTGGCAACATCCAATCAGCGCTCGCAAAGCGTCAAGTCTGTGTTCGTTCGGCCCAATCAGCCAATAAGAAGACTTTAAGACGCCATACGGTATTTCAATCGGCCATGTTGGTGAGGTAAAGAGGTACACCATTATATTTTCCCCGCATCGTGCAGATTTTAAATCGCATGAAATATCAAAACTAACACTTCGTTTGATGAGTATCCGTTACTAGCCCGCCAAATCATCCGTGTTTGCGAATGAGAACAATCTCGGTTAAGCATCTTAATAAAATCGCGACTGTGATTTTTGTCTTACTCTAATTGCTAGAACTGACTGCATGTTGTTTTTCGCTCTTCCTTCCTATATTATGCCTAAAACGGTCTGAATAAATCACTCACGGTGATATTTTTACATACCCAATGGAAATATCTGTAAAGGGGCGGGGTTTGAGGACTGTCAATCAAACGTTGAGCAGGTTTCACCAGTGGGGCGTCCACTAACTGCCGCAATATTATATTCATTGAGCGTGACCTTTCTTTCAAATAGAGCAGAAGTTTACGCGCCACTTAAAAAATCAGTATTCTTAGCCTCAACGCTCGTGAATAAATTAAACACGCGTTATCACTGCTGGACAGTTTACAAGACACACCTTTAAGAGAAATTAACAAAAGATTGTTTATGATGAGGGGATGACACGAGAAAGTGATCAGTGACATTTAAGTGTCACACCATGATATGGAAAAACATATATTTGGAAAAATATAAATACATAAAAACTCAATGCTTGTTTGGCTTTCTGTGAGTAAAATTCAATGTTTGAGATGGTTTGGACCATTATATATTTGAGGGCAGTGTAACGTCGTCTTACGTCTTAAGTACGCAAGGTTTTTTTTTTAAGGAAAGGATGATGAGCCCATCCAGGCCATCCATCAAGCGGAGGTTGACCAGGATAGTATGGATCGACAGTTATTCCACACATAAATGAGTCAGAGGTTGGTTTGGAGGCGGAGTCTTACTTTGTAGAAATACTGTCCATTGTTCCATCTTGACCAATCAGAGGAGCGGAGGTTTTGCAACACTGACCAATCACTGAAAAACGCCCGCCTTAAAGCTCCGCCCAGTCTACTATATTAACCGCTCTGCCGCCGTGCGAGCTCGCTACAGACGCTTAATAGTCTTTTTTTTAATTATACACATCTTGTATTTCTCTTTATATTATTTTGTTCCGAGACCCCATTATATTCTTAACATTTAGGAAAAATGGCTGACACAAAAGTCGATACCAGCTCGGAAGTCTCCGCCAAGGTAATGCAACTTAACTTCAGTTATATACTGATTTGTAGAGATGCTGCGTTTTATTAACTTGAATAAACGAACTATATGAAATATGGAATTTGGCATGAAAACAGGCATACAGCATTACTGGAACACCGTTTTGCTAATTGTGTTGGTGTTTTGACCTCTCACTGTCACTTTGAAGACTTTTCGTGGATGGTAAAATGTTAGGTGTGCTGAAGTTGGGCTTCTTTGCAGAGACATTTGCAATTAAAAGGCGTTTTTGTTCGGATTCTACGCGGGTTCTTTGTTTATGCAAGCAGTTTCTCGGTTCCTCTTTAAAAAGTACAGTGAGAGAGATGGACGCAGATGATCATAAGCATAATCTCTGCTCCGCTTATATGGTTTGTTGCACGAGTTTCTTTATCACTTCTTATAGGCTCGATGATTGAAGGTGCCTCGTTCAGTCCGCGAGACGCCGATCTGTCACAAGTTACTGCAGCCCTCACGATTCACGATGCCACTCGGAATAAAGCACGTTCCCCTGGTCTGTGAAATGTGGCTACTTCATGTTTGACCGATATTTCAAGTGTAAGGAAAACGGAATTTAATCTTAGGAGTAGCCTGTAAACATTAGAGCCAACCTACCTCGGTTTAACGGGAGCGTTTGGTCGCGTTGCCTTTTAAGTTCTGTCAAGTTCAGGTTACGCTTCACTTTTTCTTAGTGAAAATGAGAGTTCACCATACATTATTGATTAAACTACTTCGGATATGAGCTTTATTTGGCTATAGTCCGGCTCTGTCGGGATGGCTGATCATTTCTTGAAAGAAAAGAAGTCTCTTGTCTTTATAAGAGTTATCCCGCGAAACCCCGCTGCGGATGCAGCAGTCTGGTTGACTGAATGAGTTTCTGTTGTAGCGCGCGGTCTTGCTCCGGAGGTGAGCTCGAACACCGAAGTTAAGGGACGCTTTCTCGCGTCCAGCTGTTGTATTTTTTATTATTTACATAGATAAACGTATTCTAGACCGACGTCTTTGAGCGTTGCGACGCGTCTCGCGGTTATTCTATCGTTTCGTGCGTGCGCGCCGCGTTTTTAAGACGCAGCGGCTCCGTTTAACTTTTAAAAACGCGTCTCGAGAGCCCTAGTTCCGTTCCTTCTAGCTGCTTGTGAGCGCAAGAACGCGTACTGTGTGAACGGCCCCGTGCAGTCCATCAACGTAAGCGATCGGACTTATCAAGCGTGTGGTGCCCAATCTCTGCTGATGTCACACAAAGATCACTGGACTCGCCTACCAGTTGTGGGCACAACATTTCTGACCCGTTTTTTTCCTTTGTTTAGCTTTTCTTTTCTTTTTTGCAGCGTCCCGGTCTTGATAAGCCTAACGTTACGTCTCTTTAGTTTGCCTATGAAATGCGGAGATGATTTCCGCTTCAGGCTAAAAGGTTGTTGCCCACGCTGTTTGTTTGATCAATATATGGGTCAGCATTATCCTGTAGATAGTGGCATATGTTCATTATTCATCTACGGCTCACTGACGCTCAGTGGTGGCACAGAGCGGCATGTAAATGGTGACGGTGTGAGAAGGCGTTGCAGGCGTGATGTAGACGCTAACCGGCTTAAAAGCGGAGGATTAGGACCTAAATGTATTAATACGAGCGAGCTGCTGAATGGAAGCACATCCTGTGGTATTCAGAGCGATGAAAGTGCGTTTCAAACCATGAAGATGCGGCGTGTTAAATAATTTGATAAATAGTTTCGCTTAAGAATAATAAATTCTCGAGGGAACAACAATATAGTGCTAGAAAAAACCGAATTGTTTAAGGCCCAATAGCACAACGCTATTGTTCCCCCCTTCTGTCTCTTTCGCTTTCTCTCACTCCCTCTCTTTCTCCGAGGTTTTTCTCTCTTTGGTCGAGTTCGCGCTCTTATTGGCGGAGTTAAAATATTCACTAATTGTGATCTGGGAGTTGTAGTTTTTTAGCGGGCGTGTCTTTATCATGCGCAGTGATGTGGATTATAAACTGAACTACAGCGCGCATTGGCGCTAACGCCGTCGACGTATCAAATTACAACACCTCAGTATGGTCTTTAAACCAGGCGGGATGGAAGAGACCGACATCCAATGAATAAAGAGTGTGGAAGTGTCGCGTTTCAAATGTGAAATGAAAGCACGTTCCACGAATAAGAGAGGATGTGAATTCAGCATCGGTCTAGTTTAATTTCCTACATCAGATAAGTAACTGAAGCAATTACAGAGCCATATTTTTTCTTCATTTAGGACCTTAAAGAAAAGAAGCAGGTTGAGGAGGCAGAAAACGGAAAGGATGCCCCTGCTAATGGAAATGCGGTAAGTTTCCACAATTTTTTCTCTTTTCATTGCCCAGTACTGTTCGTAATAGTTTCCAAATGACCTCAGGTGTTACCCATGATAACTCATAATGTTTTATTTTTTTAGGAAAATGAGGAGAATGGCGATCCAGAAAATGAAGTAGATGAGGAAGATGATGAGGTGGCTGAAGAAGATGAGGAAGATGATGGAGAAGGCAAGGCCTTAAATAAACCAATTGAATGATGAGAATGATTAAAAAAAACATCCTGCTGTAGCTCCACCTATGTGTTGGCAACCAAGGCATATAAACACAGATGCAATACTAAGAATGAATAACTACATTACAGGCGACGATGATGATGATGAAGATGATGAGGCTGAGGGTGGCACAGGAAAAAGAGCGGCCGAGGATGATGATGATGATGAGGAGGTAATTTCCACTATGCAGTGAAATCCGTACATAAGTGTGTAAGTCTGACCTTACAAACTGCAGTGTTTTAACTGTTTGGCCACTGTTTTTAGGATGATGTTGAAACCAAGAAGCAAAAGACTGATGTGTAAGAAGCTACTCTGCTGGAAATCTTCGCATCCCTCCTTTCCTTAACTCGTCCACTGGGGGAGGAAAAGCATGGTCATCATCAAGTAGAGCCCAGCATCCGTGTACACACACCTAAATGCAGATTTTGTAGAAACAACCAAGACTTCAAAGCTCTACCTTCTTACGAAATACTTTAAAAGGAAAAATTTGTTTGTATTTTTATTTACATTTTATATTTTTGTACATACTGTTAGGAGGTCAGCCATTTTTGACCGTGATCTCTGGTTACCAAACGGTGCTTTGAAGTTGATGCTTCTCTATAAAATAGATTTTACTTGTGGTTTGACCATGTCATGTTATCTCAAAAGAAACTAAGCAAAAATAAATAAATGAAAAATTGCAGAAAACCATGAAAAAAAACATTAATTCAATGCATTCCAGTAATTTGTGTATGTGCATCAGTTGTATCATACGTAGTTGGATTGTATGAAAGGGCAAGGCCAAAAGAAAAGAATTTTCTTCTTTTCTTTCTTGTCTATTAAATTGCTATCTATTTGTGGCCTGTTTGATGTATGTGTGAAATTTGTTGTGCGACAAACCGAAATTTATTTTGTGAGTTAATTTTTTTTTTTTCCTTTTATGACTTCTCATGAGTTTTTAATGTTGGAGCTGTATGGGCAAGAATAATTGAACCAGCGTTATCTTCAGATGCAGTTCATGTTTTTCATCAGCCTGTCAAAAGTAAATGTACATCAATGTAAATTATTCAGGCCTTTAAGACTCCAAGATCTGGTATAAATTATATTGCGTTAAATAAAATTGACTGTGTGAATTCTTTCATTAATATTTAGGCCACATTGCTCACATTTATATATATACTGTGTGTGTGTGTGTGCATAAAAGTTTATTTGGAAACTAAGATAATTCATGTACATTGCATTAACACTCCTTTTGTAACAAGATGGCAAATTTGTAAATCAACTATATATTAGTGTTCAATGTAGCATTTATGATAAGGGTTCTGTAGAACAGATCAAAATCCCAAAGTCCTCTTAGAAATGAAATGAGCTCAAGTGTTACTGAACTTTGAAGTTTAAATATTGAAAGCTATTTTTAGCTACTGGCTGAATATAGTCATTTTAACAGACCATTTCAAAAAGTGATCTGATTGTATGATAAAAGATGATTAATTTGTAAACATTTCAGTTTAAAATCTAGACATTTTAAAGACTGTTTATTTGGAAACTAAGAAAATTCATGTACATTGCATTAACACTCCTTTTGTAACAAGATGGCAAATTTGTAAATCAACTATATATTAGTGTTCAATGTAGCATTTATGATAAGGGTTCTGTAGAACAGATCAAAATCCCAAAGTCCTCTTAGAAATGAAATGAGCTCAAGTGTTACTGAACTTTGAAGTTTAAATATTGAAAGCTATTTTTAGCTACTGGCTGAATATAGTCATTTTAACAGACCATTTCAAAAAGTGATCTGATTGTATGATAAAAGATGATTCATTTGTAAACATTTCAGTTTAAAATCTAGACATTTTAAAGACTACAAAAGTATTTCATAAATTGCATTTGTGAAGCAGAAGTCTGACAAAAATGTCACAATGTGCACAAAACCAAAAGAGTGCTAGAACTCGAAATAGTGCAAGTGTTTCAGTTTTGGTGGTTTGAAACTCTCAGAAAGGAGCACTATAGGGATAAGCTGATGTTGCACAACTGCTGTCAGGTCTTTGACTGTTGCCAGAGGTAAACCTGACAATCATGAGCACCAGAGACAAACTCTAAAGAAGAACTGAAATGTGACACACTGACTCACTGGCCATTCAAGCCCTGATCTGGTCTCAGACTGCATATCGTGTGTTCATTTGACCATTTTATGCAGATTATATATAGGGAAAACACCATTCTGCCTGTTTACCTAAGACATGGGTGTGTGCTAAATTACTTCCAAACAAGCTGGTTTTAATGAGCAGGCAGCAAATCAAAATCTTGTGGGAAGTAGGGAGTGGAAGTATCAGTGCCACAAATAGGTGGACACACCGCCAGAGGAAACAACAGATGGACAGGGTTCTGGGCCATCATGCTTTCAACAACAAAGGGAAACAAGCACATGTGAAGAAAGCAGAAGATCAAGGCTAGTTTGGGAACTTGTAGAGTGGAATTAGAATGAGGGAGCATAAGTGAAATGCATCTATCTAGGAGATCATGGAGATATAAGGAACTTGGATCAATTCCAGAATCTTTTTTTCTGCTGTGGTCTATGAATGATGCATTTACAACAAGCAATAACCTGCATAAAGGTGGACCCTCTGTATGCAATGTGGTGAGAAAGACGCCATGACCACATTTTAGCAGCATACAAGATGACACTTGCCTAATGAACTGCTAAAAATACTTGTATACAGTACTTGTTAAAAACAACATCTTTGAAAAGAACGGCAGAGAACAAATAGACTAAATGAAACTGTTGATCTCATTCATTCAACTTACCACAAGCTCAGGTAATTATTATGCTTGAATTGTCTAGTTTAGCTAGAGGTGTCTAAATTTTTTACTACGAAGGGCTAAAAAGCAAGTCTGACTGCATGCATTCATACATGCATCTAAATGCTGCATTGTAAGTAGTCAAGTTTATGTTGGTTCAAGGGGCTTTTTCGTAATCTTTAATGAGGTTAGGGCATAAGGGTGTCACTCAAAGAATGATCAAACTAATTGGATTCTAATGAAAAAAGACAAGACTTACATGGGTTCTCATGAGAATCAACAAAGGTTCATCACATCTAAATGATTCTACTGGCTAATGATTTGTCTTATATAATGCCTTAATAAATAGCCCTGTGCATTAGATGTCAGTTTTATTGAAACTGTAACTATCAGACAACATCTAAACCAAGAATAGCAGATGTGTTAAGCACGGTTTTTTTGTGAGCACACATTTGGAGCACATTGATTTTGCATGCAAGCCATTGTTGACTGTGTTCAATGGGGTTTAGAGATCAATATGGGTTCAGAAAGTCTAAATGAATTCCACCATTTGCACACACAATATGTGTCCACAAGCAGATATCAAGGGCCTGTGACAGGTATAGCAACAAAATGAATCATTAATAGTATTCTAAAGAGCATCACTTAAAAATAGTTACAGGTTCTTTAGTATGATTACAGTCAGAACACCTGTAAGGATGTAACTTTTAATGTAACTTACAGTTTGTTTATCAAATTGATTACATTTGGATGTAATCATTGAAATGTTACTTTCTGACATCACTCACATATCACTCAATAAGACATTCAAAGTCCCTCTGTTGCTTGGTGATGTGAAAATCCAGAAGTCTCTAGTCCAGTAGAATCCATGTCGAACAGAACTGCTTCTATTCAAGTGCTGCTCTAAATCTTTGTTGCCTCCTTATGGTTCCATTCATGCAATGCATCATCCCAAGGCCAAGCGTAAGCATCCAAGGAATTCATAATATTGGCATGGTTCAAATTTGTATTGGTAAGTTATCTCTCTGTTCATCTCACTGTTTTAGCAATCCATGGAAGAAGAATAGTGAGAGTGAGTGTGTCAGCTCTGTGTCTTTCTCTCTGTGTGAGTTTCTTAGTCCAGTTAGTGATCTGGCTGCTCCTGGATAAACAGAGCAAGAATTACAGTATCAGACGCTGTGGGTCAGAACTCCTCTGAAGTCTCTTATGCCCCCTTGTGGAGTTTTCAATAACCTGTTTTATATTTTTGCAGTCACCAATGAGAACCAATATAAATGTGAGTTTTTATATAGCAATTTATAGCAATGGCAAATGTGTGAGAATTTATTGTCATTTAGCACATAATATTGTTGTGACCCTGGACCACAAAACCTTAAATCTTAAGTAGCACAGGTATATTTGTAGCAATAGCCAAAAATACATTGTATGGGATGGCAAAAAATAACATGTATTATATATATTATATATTATTTACGTATTTATATATGCCAACATTTTTGATAAAAGCAAAAAAAAAACCAACAAAAAAAACTTTTATGTAAACACAAATGATAGATATATGAGCTGAATATATTGACCTTAAAATTTAAATTTAAATTATGTAGGAGAGACTTTAAATAAAAAAAACTAAACTAAAACTAAAAAAAAATTAAAAAAATAAATGTCACTTTTACTATTTTTTCAGTATGGGATTGTTTTTGACCTGCTATTTCTCAGGAATAAGACTGACTGAACACATGTTGACATTTTGTACACATTATAAGACACACATTGTAACAGTGTGTTACACACATAGTGTGGTAAATACTTGTCACAAAGGAAAACTGCTTTTTTTGGACACTAACCTAATAATTATAATAATTATAATTATAATATATTATTTACGTATTTATATATGCCAACATTTTTGATAAAAGCAAAAAAAAAAACAACAAAAAAAACTTTTATGTAAACACAAATGATAGATATATGAGCTGAATATATTGACCTTAAAATTTAAATTTAAATTATGTAGGAGAGACTTTAAATAAAAAAAACTAAACTAAAAATAAAAAAAAAAATAAAAAAAATAAATGTCACTTTTACTCTTTTTTCAGTATGGGATTGTTTTTGACCTGCTATTTCTCAGGAATAAGACTGACTGAACACATGTTGACATTTTGTACACATTATAAGACACACATTGTAACAGTGTGTTACACACATAGTGTGGTAAATACTTGTCACAAAGGAAAACTGCTTTTTTTGGACACTAACCTAATAATTATAATAATTATAATTATAATAATTTTACAATATACCTGTATTTAAGTTATTAATGGATTTTCAGCAATAGTTTAAACAATAAACAATTATTTTACTTTAAGAAACGCTCTGATGCTTAGTTGTTGTGCTTCTTACAATTAAAGGCTACTATCTTCATCTAGTGGACAATAATTGTTGCTACACAACTAAAATCAGTGTGGTTGATTTTGTGAGTGCAGGTGTTGAACATCATCTAGAAACTCAGTGTAATCTGAAAAGGTGTATATATTAGTACATATTAATACCTTTTGAAAGGGTACAGTCCCAGTGACTACTTTTGTACCATTTTGTTTCTCCTGAGAGTGTATAATGGCTGTTACCTTGCATCATATATGACCATTATTGTTAGCAAAATGTGTTAGGAGTGAAAATCTGTCAACGTTTCTTCACCCTCAAGTTGTTCCAAACCTGTATGAGTTTCTTTCTTCTGTTTAACACACAAGAAGATATTCTGAAGAATGCTGGGACCCAAACAGTTGCTCAAAGCCATTGACTTCTATAGTATAGTTCATACTATGGAAGTCAGTGGCTACCAGCAAATGTTTGCTTTTCATCTAGTGGACAATAATTGTTGCTACACAGCTAAAATCAGTGTGGTTGATTTTGTGAGTGCAGGTGTTGAACATCATCTAGAAACTCAGTGTAATCTGAAAAGGTGTATATATTAGTACATATTAATACCTTTTGAAAGGGTACAGTCCCAGTGACTACTTTTGTACCATTTTTTTTTCTCCTGAGAGTGTATAATGGCTGTTACCTTGCATCATATATGACCATTATTGTTAGCAAAATGTGTTAGGAGTGAAAATCTGTCAACGTTTCTTCACCCTCAAGTTGTTCCAAACCTGTATGAGTTTCTTTCTTCTGTTTAACACACAAGAAGATATTCTGAAGAATGCTGGGACCCAAACAGTTGCTCAAAGCCATTGACTTCTATAGTATAGTTCATACTATGGAAGTCAGTGGCTACCAGCAAATGTTTGCTTACCGGCATTTTTAAAAATATCTTTCTTTATGTTTAAAAAAAGAAAGAAACTCATTCAAGTTTGGAACAACTTGAGGATGACATAATTTTTTTCCTAGCAGCACTGTGTAACTTTATCTGTTTTCAAAATTTGCTAAATGTATATAATGAGCGAGTACATCATGAATTCATCTTCCAAACCGCGTTTTTGTCTTATTCCGAATCACTACGATACAATTATAATACGTACTTATATTTAGCCTGGTCGGGTCGTCACCGCTGCGGAGTAACACATACCTGTGTGAATCGCCATAGACATAAACTTAGAGAAGTAGCTCCGGTTGGAATGTTCTTCCGCGGGATGTGTGCAGTTCTGTTTATTAACCGCTAGAGCGCCAAACGTTACATAGTGCTGCTTTAAGGGTCTGTTTGAGTATTTACTGAAGTGAATCAGCATTTAAAGGGATAATTCACCCAAAAATTTGAATTTTGTCATCAGTGAAATGCAGGAATTTCATACAATATATACAGTATATGGCTCATACAGAAATGTCCACTTTTGCCGCTAGAGCGCCAAACGTTACATAGTGCTGCTTTAAGGGTCTGTTTGAGTATTTACTGAGGTGAATCAGCATTTAAAGGGATAGTTCACCCAAAAATTAGAATTGTGTCATCAGTGAAATGCAGGAATTTCATACAATATATACAGTATATGGCTCATACAGAAATGTCCACTTTTGGTTTGGCAAGATGTCTTAAAATGTATTTATTTTTCTAACATTTAAACTTAGACCACATTATTAGATTACCTTTTGACTTTATGAATACACATAAATGGCAGCTTAATTATTTTTAAAAAATCTTTTTTGTGCATTTATTTAAAGACCACATGTACCTTTTTTTTGTCACTGTTGCTACCTTACTTCAGAATTTTGTCGTGGCCTAATGGTTAGAGAGTCGGACTTGTAACCAAAAAGGTTGTGGGTTCGAGTCTCGTACTGGCAGGGATTGTAGGTGGGGGGAGTGAATGTACAGCGCTCTCTGATTTAAAAAAAATCTTTTTTGTGCATTTATTTAAAGACCACATGTACCAATTTTTTTGTCACTGTTGCTACCTTACTTCAGAATTTTGTGGGGAAGTCGTGACCTAATGGTTAGAGAGTCGGACTTGTAACCAAAAAGGTTGTGGGTTCGAGTCTCGTACCGGCAGGGGTTGTTGGTGGGGGGAGGGAACGTAAAAGGCACTCTTCCTAACACCAGTGAGACAATGAATCACCAGTGACATACATAAGACCAAAGATCCTTATTCTTCAACAATAATTAAGTAGGTGAGTCTAAATTGTTACATTTGGCATGCATTTGGCAGTCAGTGAAAGCAGTTTGCAAAATAACATAAACATAAACTGGTCTTCACTGGTGTTACCCATAAGGAAGGTGACACCAGTGACAGTAACACCAGTGACAATTTTCACGAAAAATGCATGTTACAAAATGACTGCTGCAAGATATCAATCTGATGGGATATACACTTTACTTGCAATAAGTAACATGAAGCTCAGAATACCAAATCCAGAAATGATTTATTCATCAAAAGTGCTTATTGCATCAATCTTTAAAGTTGTGTAACACCAGCCATCAGAATAAATCTTTCAATATAAGCCAACTCTAGTCATTTTTTGTTTGCAATATGCATCTGGAGATCAGTGAACAGACTGTGGGGGGCCTATTGCCTGAAATTTATGTTCTTGATCTATGTATGAATCTTATGCACCATGATGTATATCCCAATAGTGTTTTAAAATGCTCTTTATTATTAGACAATCCACGTGATGTGTTATGTAAAACCCACTGCTTCAATATAAAGGGTTAGAAGTGCTCAGGTCCGGTTACGGCCATGCATTCCATGTCAAGGCTCTTCACTTACATGCCTCCAAAGAAAGCATAGGGTGTGTGCAACTGTAATTATACATAGTCAGTGAGGGATGAAAGCTTTATTTATTTAAAGCAACAGATAAATCAAGAAGTAACTTTCCATAAATCATTAAGAAAATTGAAAGGAAATTCTACATACATGCATATTAGAGGTGAACTGGGGCGTACTATTATTAACTGATGTTATTATTAACTTAAATTTCATGTGCAGTGGTATACAAGAAACACTATGTGAATCAGGTTCTTGGTTATACAGCACAGTAGAAGAATACATTCACTAGGCATAACCAGACACTACAACAAGTCAAGACTTGTCAAACTGTGTGGGTAGCAGAAGTATCTGTCACAACTGTGGAAATACTCCTCAGACTCCTCAATTTGTACACATTTTTCATCAATGGATCATTGTAAATCTGTGAATATTTTCTGCTCGTACAGTCATTCATTGCATAGTTTATTTGTGTCTGAAATGCTCTGGAAAATAACCTCTGACTCTAAAGGGCGTTTAAAAAAGACTCCACTGTTTTTTTTTAATGTGTGGCAGCCTTCACCCCACCCAAGCTGTGGCAATGTGACAGCACCCTGTGACTCCACATCCACCCTTCACAAGATTCAAATGACAAAAGCCATTTCAAACACCAAAACAACTAACAAAAGCCAATCTTAGCCATGCTTTGTCTTCGCTGGTAACAGTATGCCTTTGATAGGATGACACAATGCAAAAGTTGCCATCTCTGCCACCCAGACATCTCTGTGAACATTTATTATTCAAATAGGCTATATGGGGAAGTCGTGACCTAATGGTTAGAGAGTCGGACTCATAACCCAAAGGTTGTGGGTTCGAGTCTCGTACCGGCAGGGATTGTAGGTGGGGGGAGTGAATGTACAGCGCTCTCTCCCACCTTCAATACCACGACAAGGTGCCCTTGAGCAAGGCACCGAATCCCCAACTGCTCCCCGGGCGCCGCAGCAAAAATGGCTGCCCACTGCTCTGTGTGTGTGTTCACTGCTGTGTGTGCGCACTTTGGATGGGTAAATGCAGAGCACTAATTCCGAGTATGGGTCACATGTCACTTCACTTTTCTTTTCTTTTTTTCACTTCACTTCACTATACTATATTCTGGGGTTTATTTAATATTTAGTATTAATATCAAATAACTTTAAAATTAATTTCAAATTGATAAATTAGGTAATATATTTTTACTCCTTCAATGAGAATAATCTAATTAAGACAAAGCATCAAGCATTGTTACCAGAAATGCAAACTCTACAGCTGTATGTCCCATTATTATTTACGAAATCAGCAATCTTGAAACGCCACTCAAATCATAGAAATGGAACTAACTGCTGTGTAATAAAATGACTACAATTATTTCATTTTTATACTTATGGGTGATAGTACTGAAGGCAATCAGTAAGTAAAGCAGGATTTTGATAATTCCAGCTGGCCATTCAAGAGACTATGAACCTCAATCGCAGCCATTTCATCAGCAGAAACAGGCTGATGGATTATGAGTCTTGTTCAGATGTCACCAGATAGTACATCTACCGACATATATAAATAAATAAAGAGGCTATATAGCTAGTCTCCACATATAAAAACTGCACATATAATAAATGTAAACAAAATATATAGGGCTATATTCTGCTGTACTAGCATAGTAAGCTCATATCCTTTGAACAAGACTGGTGTTCTGTGGCTCTTATATAATTTCCCCAGATTTCATTACTTAAAGTGAGGATAAACTTAATAAAGAGCTCTTTCACCGGCTGCTTTCTCGCAGCAGCGGAGTGAAGAAACCTGAGCGCTGATTCCTTTGAGCGCAGAGGGAAGGCAGTAGATCAGTGGATCATGTGATCTGTTTGCATATCAAGGTCGCCATTTTGCAGGAAAGTTTGGGAATTTCGGGAACACTAGAAGAAAGAGGAAGTGTTGCGCTGAAGAAGTTTCGATTACGGACGTGTGCGGATCCAAGACTCCAGTCAGGAGTGAACGGGAACCCGTCTGCGAGTGAACTTTACTTGCACTTCAGCAGGGGTTATTAGTATTTCTGCCTTTTCACTTCCATTGCAACAGATCGGAAGCAGTTTTCCCAAATGTTTGTAATGCGATTTGTTGATTTACTACTGCATGCACTCGTCTGCAGAAAGTTGAGCAAAGTTGTATGAAAGTGTCCACGGGGTCCTGCCGCATCTGTGACAGGGTTATGAGTGAAGTGGTCGCTTACAGTTTTTATTGGATTGGAGGACTATTGATATTGAGCTTTCACATGTCAGCCTGACCCGGTCAGTGATCGCCGGTGATTGTTGATCACTACGAAATCAAAGTGAAAGTGATCAGTCATTCATTCCAATGGTTTACAGCAGTCTGTGAGACTTTGAATCTTTGAGTCTTGATCATGCCAGTGAGAAAGAAAGGTAAGCTTTCTTTAAAATGTGTATATATTTAAAATGCCATGTAGCCAATATTTTAGTATATAACTTATAAGTTATGAGAAAAAACAATGCATTTTCTAAATATATATTTTAAGCAACTTTGTTGTGTTTGGCCAGTGTTTCTCAACAGGGTTTTTATAATGTGTTTTTCAGATGCTCAGAGGGCACTGCTGCTTCTGGACGAATACCAAACTAAACTCCGTCAGACCGGAGACCCTCATCTCAGACGTTCAATTGAGAGAGTCATCAATATTTTTCAGAGTCAACTCTTCCAGGCTCTTATAGGTACGTTGCTGCAAGAACAAACTTCACAAAGTCCTTACTAAAACCAAATGACCTTTGTTCAGTGTTATTCATTCATTTCTAATAATGAGAACCCTTTTCCTCAAGGAAGTTTCTTAACACTTGTCTTGTTGTGCTAAGATGGTGGAACAGGTTTGACTTCACCATTATTTGACATGTTTGACATTTTCAATGATGTATTACAGCAACGTTGTTTTTTCTAATAAAGGTGTTTGCATGTAGCAATTTAAATATGTTGTTTTGCTCCTGAAGGACACTTGGAGAAAATTGTAAGGTTTTCGTTCTCATGGAAAGCATTATAAAATCTTAAAAAGTTTTACGAATGGAAACTTTTTTTTTGTTTTTGAAGTTATGCGTAGTTGTACAATATTTCATCTCTTTTGTAAAATAATTCATCTATTTTACCATTTTTTTTCATCGGTTTCATCTATTTTTTTTTATTCAATATTTCATCTGTTTTTGTATGCATAGTCGCTATATCATTTTTTAAAGACCTTTTCCAGTAATCACAAAACATTGTAAAGTAGTGGGATTCCATTTGTCAGAAAGTGTCTTGGCTTGTATTTGCTGGGAATGGAGTCTAAACATTTGGTGTGCAGTAATTTCAAGTAAATTGTCAATTTAAGAAAATCCTTTGAGTTTGCCTTTTTAAGCAGGCTCTTTTGGAAGTTAATAATGGAAGAGGAATTTGGTGGTGATAAGCATTTTACTATTGAAAAAGTCCAACAGAACATATCCAGAAATAGCTATAAAGATAACTTGGAATGTTTTTGTATATTTGATTTATACTGGCTGCTATGTGGACAGATTTAGTGGGCATCTTCAAAAAAAGGTTGTGGTGAGGTATTTGATAAATGGATTTTGTAGTGAATTTGTGGCAGTGTACAGCAAACAGCTGAAAATGTACTGGTAATTTTCTACCAAGACATTATCCATTGATTTTACAGACATTTCCGTTAACTCTAAAACAATGCAGTGCAAAACTCAAAATGATAAAACGCTTGGAAAAAAATCTATATGTATCATATTAATACAGTACATTGTGCCCTGTTTTAAATTTTTAGAGTGTAGCATGGCCTACCCTGTTGTAATTTAGAACATCTTTATATTCCCCACTGGACAAATCAAAGCACAGTGGTGCATACTTACTTGAGTCTTTCAATCCTTAATTAAGAGGCATTTGACATGCATCATTGCTTCGTTCAGTTTCCAGTAATGCTGTGCTCAGATGGTTACAACTCGGTGCATCCCTACTATAAGGTTTCCATGATTTGAACCCCCACTCGTTTAGTTTGTCAATCTGCTGTACTGCACACAGAAGAACTCGGTATGTTACATGCATGTTGGCTGCTATGTGTGGGTAAACATGGCATTCATTGCAGCCTACTTTTAAAAAATATTATAAAGATGAATGCAGTATGCTTTTGCAATTAAATTTTGTACTGTTGTATTGAAGGAAGCATAATGGTAAATAGATGGCTCATTCTTGGTGCAGCCATTATTTTTGGTGTAAAATTGAGTAGCAGTATGTAACCATTTATCCATGGTGCATTTATCCAAAGCAACTTGTAAAAATTGTGTTGTAATGCATTTCAAGGACAGTCCCTTCAGAGCAACATGCCTTTTTCAAGTGGTCAATTGCAGCATCCAGCAACCATCTGGTTACCATCACTGAACTTTTACTGCTATACCGGCTAGACCTTTTTGACTCGATGTCCCATTAAAAATATACAACTGAACTGTAATTCAGAAATTGAAAACATGTTCATTAGAGAACATATGTAAGTCATAATTTGTATGATATGTCTTTAATGTATTTTTGAATAAATTATTAGATCCAAAAACACACACAAGTGTGACCCTTTATAGTGGCTGATAGTGTTAGAGTAAGACTGAAGCTGTCTGAATTTAATTTGGGCTTGGCGTATCTGAAATCTACACCTAAATGTGCACTAGTACTTATTTTATCATTAGTTTTTATCATGGTTACTTCAGAGAAGTGTCAGGCTACAACAAATTCCGGTCTTTAAAAGCAATGTTATGGCTTGAAGCCATATTCAGGTTGTAATTTTTAGGTTAAACATCATTAATGTATTTACACTTGGTAATGTTTTTATGGATTGGATTATCGATTTACACTTGGCCATGCAAATGCATTTTCATAAAAGTTTGTATCTTTGATTCTGTGAACATTTGTTGGGATTATAGTTCTGCTGGTGGCTTATTAATCACATGCATTTGACTATGCAACCTCATAATTCTTTCAGATATTCAGGAATTTTATGAAGTGAGCCTCCAGGATAATGAGAATAAGCCCACAGAGCCGTCAAGCCTTAAAACCAGAGAACCCTTTCTTCCTGTTAATGAATGGAATCTCACTGGCCCTCCCAGTACCACTGCACCAACAGAAACTGTGCCCAGTGTCAATGCCCAAAGCAAAGAGGTAAGCAGAATATTGATGTGTATGCTGCCTCTCAGAACTGCATCTTTGCTCTAGGCATTACGTGGATCTTGAATGTCATTATTGGTTTTAGAGTAATTGCTGCTGTTTATGACAATTATTGGTGCATTCTTTATTCTGTGGAAGCAGGTGTTATTCATCCAATGATTCATTCAAAAACTGATTAATTCTGAAACGAAACTGAACTACCGTGTGGTTTAAACACTTGCAATAGTTGCTACTTATGTAGGAACTATTTTCATTGGCAGATCAGTGTTATATGTGAATGTTATATTGCTTAACTAAAGAACTTGAATTGTATTTGGTGTCTATATTTGTACAAAGGTTATGTATAAGATTATTCAGAGACATTCTTTTGTCATGTCATATAATGTCAGTTTCAAAAGTCATGGTAATGATTCAGCTTTGGTGAACCTACTTCAGAAGGTCCAGTACTTGTTAAACTTGAGTTTGAAAGATAATTGAGGATGCAATTGAAGTTCATGATGCTAAGTGTGTGAAGTGTTAAATTTCTGACCAATTTAAATGTGCTACTCTAAAATAGTACATAGGAGTTCTGTGGCACTCAATGTAGAACATTAAGAGTTATCTTATTTAATAATGTTAATTTCTCATTTAAATCTGATAAGGGTTGGGGATGCATTTTTCATTTAAATTGTTCACATTCTAAAGAGTGGGAAGATTTTACTTCTTTTGGGATTGGAAGTGATCTGCCACGCTGTGGATAGAGAGCGTTTTAACAATGCATAACACTCTCATTTCTATGAAGTCTCCGATGAATCAGATGAGTGTTTGAACGTAGATGAATTGCATGTCTCCACTGGAATAGAGGATGTAGCTTTGTGGTGTTTTATTATTTCTTAACTTATGTTTCTCCACTGTGATTTTGAAAGCATGTAAGAAACAGGAATTGGGTATAACATGCCTTGAAAAATATTTCTGAGTTTAATGCAATACTCGTACATAAACTTATAAAATAAAATGTATTCTTTCAAACATTTTAGGATTTTATAATATTATATAACCTAATATTAATATTCCCTATTTGTATAGTCTACTTTGTATTTTTGCTTTTTCTAAAGGTTCATATGTTTGTTTGGGGAAAAAAAAAAATCTCGGATACATTATATCTCAGCATATCACGATCAAAAATAAATCTGCTACTTGATTAGTAACAGATGAATGAGTTCAGCTTTTACATCTTGTTTGCGTATCACCGTCATTGTGATTTGTGTGTTGAATTTTAAGGACCCCATGTGCTAAAATGTGCTAAGACATCTAAATGTTAAGATGCACAAACATTTAGGGATTTTTTCCCTGTTTTATTAAGTCCACTGGTTGATGTTGAAACGGCAGGGCAGAGGCGTTTTACGCACTCGGTTACCCACACAGCGACGTGCGGTTGGAGCGCGCGGTCCAGAGGTGAGCAGAGCACATTATGCTGCTCGGACTTCCCGTGGTGCTCCTATCAACTTTGAACGCGAGTCAATATGAGTGCAGGCGTCCTCCTCCTCAGCATCCCCGACACACTGCCGCGGAAAGGAAACATGAGGTGATGCATACTTGACTTCTGAGTATATGGACGCGTACGTTTGCTCAACTGAGAGTAAGTTCCAGTCGTACGCGCAATGCTTTCGTGCATATACATTCGCATATTTTAGCGGCAGGTTTAGAGCAGCTGGAATGAGATGCTAAGAGGTCGCACTCTGAAGAATGGACTGTTTATGTATTGTTAGCACAAAGGTAAGACATCCAAATGCATGCTTGCAATGCTCTCCGTGCTGTTTGTCCAGAGTATGTTTCCTATACAGATCATTATGATAATATATGACTGTAAGATTAAGATGGACAAATGTGCAACTTCAATAATCAGTGGTTACAGTACTACGGCTAGGATATTCAAATGAGTATTCACAAAGTTTCTTAATGCTCTGTCTGTCTGTTTATCTTGTTCTAAACATTTTACATAATAGTAGGAAACCACCACATACTAACCCAATAATATAATTGTTTTGATAAGAAATTATGCTGTGAAAGGTGATCACACTGTGCAGTGTGCACTGATTAGGCTGTTATTAAGTTAGAAAGTGGTATTCGAGCTTAATTGTTGAATATTTAAGAGGTGTAGCTATAGAAAGAGTTACACAACCACATTTTATAACAAACTGATTCCCTTAAGTTTTCAGGACTCATAAAGGAATTGAATTGAAAGCGGTTGAGACATGCTATGAACAAAGGAGCAGTCAACAACTGGTTGTCTATCACATCTTTAACATGTGTATTTGCAGATCTTTGCTGTCAATCACTTGTGTTAGAACTGTCAGCCTCTTTCAGATTAAGAAAAATGGTACACTGTCAACCCTAACAGTCAAATTTATTAAATGAAATGAGTTCATAAATTTACTAGTTGTCAACTCAATAACTGATTATATTAAGCAGAGCTCAAACTTAATAAGTTACAGTATATTTCTATCTTCCAGCATGCTTTTGTTTGAAATTAAATAGGAGAGTAAATTATATAAGTTCACAGTACTCATAACCATTGGTTTCTAAACTTAAATGAATTGAGGCAATCAGTTTCCTCAATTGAAATGTGTTATCAGAACTCATTGGGTTTTACAGTGTAGTGTGGTTGGAGAGAGAATGAATCAAAACTCTTCTTGAGTGACCAAGTGAAGGGAAAAAAACTAGACGGCATTTTTTGGCTGCACATCTGAGAGCATGAAACCAGCAGGAGCTGCCTGACACTTTGGAATAAAAATTGGAATAATAATATTAAAAAAAAAAATGAATCCTTAAAGATGCATTACAAAATCTTTATCTGTTATCTCTCACAACAAGGTTAATGCCAGTTCGAGATGGGGGAGCAGTTACCTGTTGATACAGACATTATTTAATGTTTTTCTGTGTGCTGCTGTATATTTAGGACAATATTTCTTTCTGTCTACTTATTTATATAAAGAATATTTAAGGATGAGGGCTCCCATTTCAATCTGGCACAAATGTGTGTCACTCTAGAACAGTGATCATTAGATTCATTTTAGGGTGTTCTTACCTGTATGTGATTGGAGTACCCTTCAGTGGGTGAAATTTGTAAAAGGTGTTTAAAAGGTAAAGCTGTTTATCATTCAATGCCAATTATGATCACTCATCACCATAACAG
This sequence comes from Sinocyclocheilus grahami, assembly GCF_001515645.1. Taxonomy (NCBI): domain Eukaryota; kingdom Metazoa; phylum Chordata; class Actinopteri; order Cypriniformes; family Cyprinidae; genus Sinocyclocheilus; species Sinocyclocheilus grahami. The sequence continues at coordinate 923,766 of NW_015505310.1, read as the reverse complement.
AATGCTGGAGTGTTTTTAAGACCCAGCCATCTGGAAGTACTGAAAGAAATTAGCATAATGAGATCATACTCTACTACTGATTTTACTGATTTTATCCGTCACCAGAATTTATTTAACTGGCTAAGTGTGTTTAAGCGCACACCTGCGTCAAAGAGTCCTCTAGAATTCAACAGTTATTATCGCAGGTTTGCAAGTAAAGAGAATGCTTGCTGAGTGCAGAGCACTTGCAGTGTCTGAACACTTACAGGCATGCTCTTGAAATGTGCTAAAATTATGGTTATATAATCTGTGGAGTGCATTATATTTGTCGGTAGTGGCAAAAGCACATCATCTGTGCTGCTGTAAATGCACAGCCATGACCAGCCCTCCACCTGAAGGCAAGGCCCAAGGGTCTCTTTTAAAGCCTTGCATGCTTAAGCTTCCATAGACTCTCCCATGTTCTCATATAGGCAACAAGTGACCATCTCCAGTACTTCTTTACCATGGGAGACATGAGTTGCATTTGTGATTTGATCATTTTTATTGTCTTAATTGAGGCGAGACAGAGTTCCTTTCTAGATAAACCTTGACATTTAAAATCCAGTGCATGTTCTCGCACATGCATATTGTTTTAACATGAATGTCATACAGTGTTCAGAGTAAGCATTTTTAGTATGTATTTTACTCTCCCTCTTTTATTTGTTTGCTTTTTACTGAGTGGTTTGCCCTTTTCAAGAGCCTCTCTTTGAAGAACATAATAAGCATGGTTTGCAGAGAGCAGCAGACTGTTAGTTTTATGTGACTGGTGGATGTGACTAAACTTAAAATATGTTTAAGTGCCCCTGATTTCAACCATAGAAAGGTACAGTCAATTAGGTGTTGTATTCTGATTACTTGGAGGCAATAATTTATACCTACATGTCATATTTTCCCCCATGAAGCCGATTTATAATGTTTGTCAAGGCGTCTAGCATGGAAACATTATTTTGTTCTATGTGACCAGTGTTCTCCCATCTCTTTAACTAAAACATTAGGTGTTTTGCGCCAAGATTTTTTTCATAGGCGTTTTGAGTGAAACCTGACAGTCAGTTGTCGTTATGCTCTAAAATCAGTGGAAATGTGGGTAGGGCTGGACGATATGGCCAAAATTTATATCATGATATATTTCTTAATTTCGGTCGATACGATATAATTCCGATATCGATATGAACACCATTAAAAAAAAAAAGCCTCATAATAACTGCCAAGAATGCCCAGAACAGATGTCTGTACCTAAAAACTTCTGAAAAATGAATTTTCCAAGTCTAGGAAACCTCCTCCTATAAAACTATATAATATTTAAGAAGAAAAAAACAGCCCAAATAAATGAATGTTTACCTTATATCAAACTATTGGCTGACATACACTACCACTCAAAAGTTTTTGAACAGTAAGATTTTGAATGCTTTTTAAAGAATTCTCTTCTGCTCACCAAGCCTGCATTTATTTGAAAAATACAGCAAAAACTGTAACTTTTTAATTTTTTTTACTATTTAAAATAATTTTTCTATTTGAAAATATTTAAAGGTCCCATGACATGCTGCTTTTTGGATGCTTTTATATAGGCCTAGGTGGTCCCTAGTACTGTATCTGAAGTCTCTTTCCCGAAGTTCAGCCTTGGTGCAGAATTTCAGCCACTACGAGCCAGTCCCACAATGAGCTTTCCTTAGGACGTGCCATTTCTGTGTCTGTAGCTTTAAATGCTAATGAGAAGGAGAGAGGCGGGGCAAGGTGCTTCGCTCGTTTGCAAGCCATGATGTCTCTCGAGGGAAAAAAAATATTGCGCTCGCCTCGCACGGTAGTAGCTCATTTTCTCATGGGCGGGCCAAATTCTCTGGGCGGGCAAAGCAGAGAAAGGGGAGGTAACCTTTCCCCATATGACGACATAAAGGGAAGCTTCCAGATTGGGCCATCTGAGCTTTCATTTTCTCAAAGGCGAAGCAGGATACCCAGGGCTTGGTTTACACCTATCGCCATTTCTAGCCACTGGGGGACCATAGGCAGGCTAGGGGAACTCATATTAATGTTAAAAAACCTCATAAAGTGAAATTTTCATGCTATGGGACCTTTTAAAAATGTGATTTATTCCTGTGATTTCAAAGCTGAATTTTTAGCATCATAACTCCAGTCACATGATCCTTCAGAAATCATTCTAATATGCTGATTTGCTGCTCAAAAACATTTGTTGAAAACAAATTAGTAGATTTTTTTCAGGTTTCTTTGATGAATAGAAAGTTCAGAAGAGCAGCATTTATCTGAAATAGAAATCTTTTGCAACATTATAATCTTTTTGATCAATTTAAAGCATCCTTTCTAAATAAAAGTATTATAAATAAAATTGCAGCGCTAAATAAAATTTCTATAATTTCCACAAAAAAAAATTTATACTAACTCCAAGCTTTTGAATGGAATAGTGTATAATGTTATAAAAGCTTTTTATTTCAGATAAATGCTGATATTTGGATCTTTCTATTCATCAAAGAATCCTGAAAAAAAAAACTCAACTGTTTTAAATATTGATAATCAGCATATTAGAATGATTTCTGAAGATTTAAAATAACTGCTTTCAAATAGAAAGCAATTATTTTAAATAGTAAAAATGATTCAAAATTTTACTGTTTTTGCTGTACTTTGGATCAAATAAATGCAGGCTTGGTGAGCAGAAGAGAATTCTTAAAAAAAAAAAAAACTTAAAAAATTTTACTTTTAAAAAAACTTTTGACTGGTAGTGTAGGCTGATTATTTTTATAGATTGAAACAAATGTGCTTCAGCCAGGATAAAGAATATGAAAAGTGCTGCAGAAAACAAAAAAATTGAGCAACAACAAAAACATGTTGCTGGAGACGGGCTTATCAAAAATGCAAATTCATTCTCTGCCAGCAGGAAGCACTTTTAGAGTAATCAAACTAGCGGTTTCCCTGGTAACGGCTGTAATCAAAGCAGCTCCACTCGTGAACGCTACTTTATCAGATAAAAATTAAAATGTCATCAAAACTTTTCTGAAGACAGTCGGTTTCCTTCAGAGATACATTCATATAAAACACCCGCACCGCGTTTTGATTTTGAAATGTGCAGTGCTCATGTTTATTCAAAGAAATCAAATGCCACAAATATATCAATGTATGGGTAATACAACACTGGTAATGTATATCGAAATATCAGAAATGTGTTTAAAAATCATATCACCATTATTAAAAAAAAATTATATCGCGATACATATTGATATTGAATTATTGTCCAGCCCTAAATGTGGGCTAGTTCT
>NW_015505310.1:914553-920340 GCF_001515645.1 Sinocyclocheilus grahami | reverse complement strand
TAATATATATATATATATATATATATATATATATATATGCATGCATGCTATTGTGGGCTATAGTCCCACAAACAAAAAAATGCATTTAAAAAGCCTTTAAGTTTTCAAATCTTAGATGTTTATTAAGGTCCTTCTATTATATATTGAAACCCACAATAATATTTAAAATATTAGTAAGCTTAAAGGGTTAGTTCACCCAAAAAAGAAAATTAGCCTGTGTTTTACTCACCCTCAAAGCATCCTAGGTGTATGTGACGTTCTTCTTTCGGAGTTATAATAAAAATTGTCCTGGCCCCTCCAAGCCTTTCAATGGGGCTAAGCGGTTGTCTGATGTCAACAGTTCCGATTCAGAAGACGTGAAATAAAGTGCGTGCATCCGTAATAAAATGTCCCTCACATGGCTCCGGGGGGTGAATAAAGGCCTCCTGTAGTGAATCCATGCATTTTTGTAAGATAAATATCCATATTTCAAACATAATAAACACTTTCCTATCACTTCCACCATCTGTCATACGTGGAAGGCTTTCCGGCGGATGACGTAATATGTTGGCGTTGCGTGAGTAGTGACGAGCATGGAGACAAAGTATAACAAAACACCAGTAACGAATTAGAAGCACAAAACGAGGATTTGTAAAGAAAAATGTCAGAGGAGTTAGACATAGGCCAAGAGGAGACCTTTTTCTAAAGTAAGGAAACTTTGCTTCCTTTGCTCCTGCATATCTCCTGCGCACAACGCCCTATGTCCTACGTCATTTGCCTGCATGTCTTCCGCGTACCACAGTCAGCGGAAGTGCGAAAAAGTGTTTATTACGTTTGAAATATATTTCTTACAAAAATATGATTTATTATGATTACGATAAATCACATGCCATTGTCATGTGCATCTCATCAGTAAAGCTGGTTCTGTGATTAGTAGTAAATCTCCATCACGTGCTTTCAGATGGAGTGGCATTTAATACAGCTGTAGATCACTGACAAGCTATGCAATATCGCGTTCATAATCGCTGATGAATCGCCTTCAATTATGAACGCGATATTGCATAGCTTGTCGGTGATCTACGGCTCTGTGTAGTAAATGCCGCTCCATCTGAAAGCACGTGATGGAGATTTACTACTAATCACAGAACCGGGTTTACAGACGAGATGCGCATGACAATCGCATGCGATTTATCGTGCAGCCCTAAATTTTTTTTATAATTTTGACTGCATTGATGAACCTGTGGTGGTTTCTGTGCTGGGGAAGAAACGTAAGCTATTAATAAGATTAGTATTGACCAAGTTCAGAGGCTGTCATATGTGGATCAACTTACTTTGCTGTGAATTTTCAACAGTTTCAATATGAAAAATAACTTTATATTGATTCAATGGATTTATTACATTTTGGGAAACAAATAATCAGTTTTTATAACAAATCTTTGAAAATCAAAATCTGGATTTGAATTTATGATATTATAACCTAAGGATGCTATGTGAAAGTTTGAAAGAGAAAATTTTCATCTTGCCACTTTCTTGGTAAAGAGAAAACACTTTTACTCAAATTAATCAAAATGGATTTATAGCGTTTTGGAACCAAACTCTTCAAATATTAAAAGATAAAAAAATATACATTTTATTGCAGCATGTTATACTATCTTTTAAATTAGATGGTGTGATCATATCGGCTTAAAATCGGCCATCAGACACTCTGCTCTCTAAAAGATCAGCACTGACATCAGCTGTCAAATAGTCCATATTAGTCGATCACTAGCTCCAAGAGAGTTTTGTTGAACACTATACAAAGCATGAGCATGGGTGGTCCGGGAAGGGAGTTTTCCGTTAGAGTATGTTTACACTGTAAATTAAACACTTTAATTTTAAACTCTTGTTGTTATCACTCCCCAGATTCATAACTGAGTAAATCACCCTGTTTTGTCAAACTACTGTTTCTGTTCTATTTTTAGCTAATGTGTTCACTCACTGGACAGATTCCTGCAATAGTTGTGAACCTGTACAAATGTAATCATTACGGATAACCATCAGAGCTCACAATGTCCTGGGATTGTGGATTTTAAGAGGTTCTTTTTAGGGCTCTGCCTGGGTTCATTTGTGTTCTCTTGCTTTGCAGGTTTGTGCGCAGAAGATGTGTTCTGAATTTACACCGTGTTTTTTTCCTACCACCTCAGAAGCAAAAACTTGCTGTTAGCACTTAACTTTTGGAGCTTTTATAAATATTATGTGTGTGAAGGCCTAGAGATTTTCTTATGTTCTTAGTGGTCCTCCACAGCTACTTAGGGGGTCTTAAGAGTTCTGTTGACAAGCTTGTCTTAATTTGTTAATTACACGTTGGGAATTAGATTAAACAGAACTTTTTGATACAAATTTAAATGCATGTATGAAATTACAGTTTATGAGGTAAATACTTTATTATTGTGTCTTGAAGTTTTTTGAGTGGAGTAAAAGTTTCCTTGGCTTACCTTTTAAGCTTTAAGTAGCTTAGCATTTATCCCTTAATTGTCTTTGGAAAGACCTATTTTTGACTGTAAGAGAATTTGATCTTTGTCTTGGTCAGCTGAAACACACTTGAGTAGTTACAAGAATAAGCTGTGGAAATGTTAATGAGTAGTTGCATTACTCGAGGTCATTGTGTGGTGACGTTCAGTGAAGACTGGAGAGGACGACCCAGGCTAAATGGAGGATTCAGATGATGAATTGCTTGTAAAGTATCTTGCTTTTAAAATAATTGCTAATGTGTCCCGCTGTAGCACTTTCTGTCTTTGAGTGCCATTTATATAGAGAAATATTGCTTGGTTATCCTGTTTTATGTATTAGTTTGGTCCGAGTAAATGTGGATGCTGGTTCTATGGCATATTACAAATAATATATGAGACCAAAAGATTTAAAGCCTCTTTGGAAATTTATATTTCTCAGGATCCGTTATGGCTGTAAATTGTAAAAATGGACTAAAGTGGAGAATCTCTTGATAATGAAGACTGGAGTAATGCAAATCTTGTTGTTGAGAATTGTGTTTTATTAACCAGATATATTTAGCTATAAATAAAAAATGGCAGAGTGGGAATATTAGTGGTTTTTAGTGATATTTTACAAGATTTGGGTGAGTGACACCATGAAGAGGAAGTGATGTCGCTGTTTGTTCCAGTTTGAAGCTGTTTCTCTTTCTTCTGAATATAGGTCTCGTTAGAAGTATGATCAGAGGTTTTACATGAGTCCTGCCTCTCACAGCCCGTTTCTTTCTTCGGGGAAGACTGTCAGCTGAAAATGTAGCACAAACTGACATTCTTATGTTATGCATTTGCATTTCAAACAAGTTATTTAAATGTTAAATATGGTCCTATTTTCATAACTAATGCTGTATCACCTGAAAAATTGCTGTTAGAATAATTAGTTATAAATCAAGTGTCTTGTGTGTTCTGTCCTGAATATGATCATTTGGCAATAGTTTGTTGAGGTTGAATGACTGTCACTGTTCAGAGATTTTATACAGTAGGGGAGGGGAGGGCGATATCACAAAAATATCATATCCCTGATGTGATACTACCATATGAACTATCCCTTTAATAAAAGCTAGTCTGCTATGACTTTAAGACCTGCACGCATCTGTTTTTCTCTCAAATGTTTATTTTCAGTTTAGACATACAGTAACTGACTGTTTATATGTAAACCTTGTGTGTTTTTGACAGTATTCGCGCAATCAGACGTGAAAGCTAACTTAGTCCAGTAATCAGGTGCTGTTTGGTAGGCTTTTTAGTATGCGACTGTGTGTTTCAGGTGTACGCGTTTAGAAAAAGCCCATGTCAGAACAATGCGCGAATGAAATGTTTAACCGGCAAGGCTTTAAAGCACATGCAAGTAATGGAATATTGTGATTACGAATAAGTGCAGTGTCACTCTACCGCATTTGATGTCAATGTATGTCGCGTTGTACAGTATATTGGGACGGAGGTGCCAGAACTGCAACCGATAGAATATGTGCTGTAGCGCAATACTACGATATTTCTTCAAAAGCAGATTGTGAGACATTTTAATCATCCACAATCAAAAATCATAATATCGCACACTCCTCCCTACAGTACAGTGTGGTTGTACTGCTGTGTTGATGTCAGCAGGGGTTGCAGTGGTCAACGAGGTGAGGTATGTGTGTCGGCGTCTAGAGCTGCTGGGGTGACAGCAGGTGGGAGCCGGTGGGCACAGTGGCCGAGTTCTGCACTCGCACTTCCACGCTTAAGGAGTCACTGCCCTCACATGCACCCTTTATTGCTGGACACTGTAGCTAAAACATTATATCTTTTTTTTTTTAAAGGGTTAGTTCACCCAAAAATGAAGTTCTGTCATTAATTACTCGCCCTCATGTTGTTCCAAACCCATAAGACCTCTGTTCATCTTCAGAATACAAATTAAGATATTTTTGATAAAATCTGAGAGCTCTCTGACCCTGCATAGACAGCAACACAACTGTAATATTCCCAGGTCCAGAAACATAGTAAGGACATTGATAAAACAGTCCATGTGACATCAGTGGCTCAACTTAAATTTTGCAAAGCTACGAGAATACTTTTTGTTCGCAAAGAAAACAAAAATAACAATTTATTCAACAGTTCTTCTCCCTGAGTTACCGTCTTCAAACATTTTGGAGAGTATCACGACGCATGTGCGCGCTTTCCCCAGAACATAATCAACGTAATCCGCACTGTTTACGTTCAGGAGAATACTCTGGTGATACTCTCCAAAATGGCGGAAGATGGAAACTTGGGGAGAAGAGTTGTTTAATAAATTATTTTTGTTTTCTTTGCACACAAAAAGTATTCTCGTAGCTTCGCAAAATGGAAGCTTAGCCACTGATGTCACATGGACTGTTTTACTGATGTTCATACTACATTTCTGGGTCTGGGAACTAGTCTCGCATAGCCAGACCTTCAGACTGACGGCAGAAGGTCTGGGAACTTTGGCTGCTTTGAATGGCCAAGGCCCGCCCAAGAGGCCATTTGACTTGACAGGTAAAGCAACCAATCACATTTCGTTTTGTGCCGCGTCATGTTTATGGCCGTGGAAATGTCGCCACAATAACAGACTGGTGTGTAAAACTCTCAGACATATTTTAAAGGGGTCATATGATGTTGCTAAAAAAGAACATTATTTTGTGTATTTGGTGTAATGCAATGTTTATGCGGTTTAAGGTTAAAAAAACCTATTGTTTTCCACATGCTGTGCATTATTGTTTCTCCTCCATGCCCCGCCTTTCTGAAACACGTCGATTTTTACACAGCACATCGTTCTGAAAAGCGAGGCGTTCTCTGATTGGCCAGCTATCCAGTGTGTTGGGATTGGCCGAATACCCCAAGCGTGTGATGGAAATGTTACGCCCCTTACCATATTGTGATGCTGTGTCCCGGTGCGACGAGACAAAAACAATAAAGCCCATTATAAACTAGGCATTTGTTGCATCCAGTGGGGACATAATTACTGATTATAATGACTTATACTGTCTGTTTACACGTTGCGTTGCATCACGCCGCGTAAACATAAAACCATGTCTGCATTCGTGATCGGAGAAACGACAAACAACAAGCGCTACTCTACACTGCTCAAAACTCACATTTGAATCTTTAGTGGCAAATTCTTTAAATATGAAAACATACTTACAGGCTGTGAGTCAGAACAGCCTGCATTGTAGGCTACTCTCCCAGGTTCAGGAAACAGTCCTCCGTAAAATGTGTTGCACACACACGAATATTTGGTTTGAACTGTTCTGGAACAGTGTTGTAAATACAACTTAACCACTGATTTCTAGTT
>NW_015505310.1:867533-914458 GCF_001515645.1 Sinocyclocheilus grahami | reverse complement strand
ACAGCTGTAGATCACTGACAAGCTATGCAATATCGCGTTCATAATCGCTGATGAATCGCCTTCAATTATGAACGCGATATTGCATAGCTTGTCGGTGATCTACGGCTCTGTGTAGTAAATGCCGCTCCATCTGAAAGCACGTGATGGAGATTTACTACTAATCACAGAACCGGGTTTACAGACGAGATGCGCATGACAATCGCATGCGATTTATCGTGCAGCCCTAAATTTTTTTTATAATTTTGACTGCATTGATGAACCTGTGGTGGTTTCTGTGCTGGGGAAGAAACGTAAGCTATTAATAAGATTAGTATTGACCAAGTTCAGAGGCTGTCATATGTGGATCAACTTACTTTGTTGTGAATTTTCAACAGTTTCAATATGAAAAATAACTTTATATTGATTCAATGGATTTATTACATTTTGGGAAACAAATAATCAGTTTTTATAACAAATCTTTGAAAATCAAAATCTGGATTTGAATTTATGATATTATAACCTAAGGATGCTATGTGAAAGTTTGAAAGAGAAAATTTTCATCTTGCCACTTTCTTGGTAAAGAGAAAACACTTTTACTCAAATTAATCAAAATGGATTTATAGCGTTTTGGAACCAAACTCTTCAAATATTAAAAGATAAAAAAATATACATTTTATTGCAGCATGTTATACTATCTTTTAAATTAGATGGTGTGATCATATCGGCTTAAAATCGGCCATCAGACACTCTGCTCTCTAAAAGATCAGCACTGACATCAGCTGTCAAATAGTCCATATTAGTCGATCACTAGCTCCAAGAGAGTTTTGTTGAACACTATACAAAGCATGAGCATGGGTGGTCCGGGAAGGGAGTTTTCCGTTAGAGTATGTTTACACTGTAAATTAAACACTTTAATTTTAAACTCTTGTTGTTATCACTCCCCAGATTCATAACTGAGTAAATCACCCTGTTTTGTCAAACTACTGTTTCTGTTCTATTTTTAGCTAATGTGTTCACTCACTGGACAGATTCCTGCAATAGTTGTGAACCTGTACAAATGTAATCATTACGGATAACCATCAGAGCTCACAATGTCCTGGGATTGTGGATTTTAAGAGGTTCTTTTTAGGGCTCTGCCTGGGTTCATTTGTGTTCTCTTGCTTTGCAGGTTTGTGCGCAGAAGATGTGTTCTGAATTTACACCGTGTTTTTTTCCTACCACCTCAGAAGCAAAAACTTGCTGTTAGCACTTAACTTTTGGAGCTTTTATAAATATTATGTGTGTGAAGGCCTAGAGATTTTCTTATGTTCTTAGTGGTCCTCCACAGCTACTTAGGGGGTCTTAAGAGTTCTGTTGACAAGCTTGTCTTAATTTGTTAATTACACGTTGGGAATTAGATTAAACAGAACTTTTTGATACAAATTTAAATGCATGTATGAAATTACAGTTTATGAGGTAAATACTTTATTATTGTGTCTTGAAGTTTTTTGAGTGGAGTAAAAGTTTCCTTGGCTTACCTTTTAAGCTTTAAGTAGCTTAGCATTTATCCCTTAATTGTCTTTGGAAAGACCTATTTTTGACTGTAAGAGAATTTGATCTTTGTCTTGGTCAGCTGAAACACACTTGAGTAGTTACAAGAATAAGCTGTGGAAATGTTAATGAGTAGTTGCATTACTCGAGGTCATTGTGTGGTGACGTTCAGTGAAGACTGGAGAGGACGACCCAGGCTAAATGGAGGATTCAGATGATGAATTGCATGTAAAGTATCTTGCTTTTAAAATAATTGCTAATGTGTCCCGCTGTAGCACTTTCTGTCTTTGAGTGCCATTTATATAGAGAAATATTGCTTGGTTATCCTGTTTTATGTATTAGTTTGGTCCGAGTAAATGTGGATGCTGGTTCTATGGCATATTACAAATAATATATGAGACCAAAAGATTTAAAGCCTCTTTGGAAATTTATATTTCTCAGGATCCGTTATGGCTGTAAATTGTAAAAATGGACTAAAGTGGAGAATCTCTTGATAATGAAGACTGGAGTAATGCAAATCTTGTTGTTGAGAATTGTGTTTTATTAACCAGATATATTTAGCTATAAATAAAAAATGGCAGAGTGGGAATATTAGTGGTTTTTAGTGATATTTTACAAGATTTGGGTGAGTGACACCATGAAGAGGAAGTGATGTCGCTGTTTGTTCCAGTTTGAAACTGTTTCTCTTTCTTCTGAATATAGGTCTCGTTAGAAGTATGATCAGAGGTTTTACATGAGTCCTGCCTCTCACAGCCCGTTTCTTTCTTCGGGGAAGACTGTCAGCTGAAAATGTAGCACAAACTGACATTCTTATGTTATGCATTTGCATTTCAAACAAGTTATTTAAATGTTAAATATGGTCCTATTTTCATAACTAATGCTGTATCACCTGAAAAATTGCTGTTAGAATAATTAGTTATAAATCAAGTGTCTTGTGTGTTCTGTCCTGAATATGATCATTTGGCAATAGTTTGTTGAGGTTGAATGACTGTCACTGTTCAGAGATTTTATACAGTAGGGGAGGGGAGGGCGATATCACAAAAATATCATATCCCTGATGTGATACTACCATATGAACTATCCCTTTAATAAAAGCTAGTCTGCTATGACTTTAAGACCTGCACGCATCTGTTTTTCTCTCAAATGTTTATTTTCAGTTTAGACATACAGTAACTGACTGTTTATATGTAAACCTTGTGTGTTTTTGACAGTATTCGCGCAATCAGACGTGAAAGCTAACTTAGTCCAGTAATCAGGTGCTGTTTGGTAGGCTTTTTAGTATGCGACTGTGTGTTTCAGGTGTACGCGTTTAGAAAAAGCCCATGTCAGAACAATGCGCGAATGAAATGTTTAACCGGCAAGGCTTTAAAGCACATGCAAGTAATGGAATATTGTGATTACGAATAAGTGCAGTGTCACTCTACCGCATTTGATGTCAATGTATGTCGCGTTGTACAGTATATTGGGACGGAGGTGCCAGAACTGCAACCGATAGAATATGTGCTGTAGCGCAATACTACGATATTTCTTCAAAAGCAGATTGTGAGACATTTTAATCATCCACAATCAAAAATCATAATATCGCACACCCCTCCCTACAGTACAGTGTGGTTGTACTGCTGTGTTGATGTCAGCAGGGGTTGCAGTGGTCAACGAGGTGAGGTATGTGTGTCGGCGTCTAGAGCTGCTGGGGTGACAGCAGGTGGGAGCCGGTGGGCACAGTGGCCGAGTTCTGCACTCGCACTTCCACGCTTAAGGAGTCACTGCCCTCACATGCACACTTTATTGCTGGACACTGTAGCTAAAACATTATATCTTTTTTTTTTTAAAGGGTTAGTTCACCCAAAAATGAAGTTCTGTCATTAATTACTCGCCCTCATGTTGTTCCAAACCCATAAGACCTCTGTTCATCTTCAGAATACAAATTAAGATATTTTTGATAAAATCTGAGAGCTCTCTGACCCTGCATAGACAGCAACACAACTGTAATATTCCCAGGTCCAGAAACATAGTAAGGACATTGATAAAACAGTCCATGTGACATCAGTGGCTCAACTTAAATTTTGCAAAGCTACGAGAATACTTTTTGTTCGCAAAGAAAACAAAAATAACAATTTATTCAACAGTTCTTCTCCCTGAGTTACCGTCTTCAAACATTTTGGAGAGTATCACGACGCATGTGCGCGCTTTCCCCAGAACATAATCAACGTAATCCGCACTGTTTACGTTCAGGAGAATACTCTGGTGATACTCTCCAAAATGGCGGAAGATGGAAACTTGGGGAGAAGAGTTGTTTAATAAATTATTTTTGTTTTCTTTGCACACAAAAAGTATTCTCGTAGCTTCGCAAAATGGAAGCTTAGCCACTGATGTCACATGGACTGTTTTACTGATGTTCATACTACATTTCTGGGTCTGGGAACTAGTCTCGCATAGCCAGACCTTCAGACTGACGGCAGAAGGTCTGGGAACTTTGGCTGCTTTGAATGGCCAAGGCCCGCCCAAGAGGCCATTTGACTTGACAGGTAAAGCAACCAATCACATTTCGTTTTGTGCCGCGTCATGTTTATGGCCGTGGAAATGTCGCCACAATAACAGACTGGTGTGTAAAACTCTCAGACATATTTTAAAGGGGTCATATGATGTTGCTAAAAAATAACATTATTTTGTGTATTTGGTGTAATGCAATGTTTATGCGGTTTAAGGTTAAAAAAACCTATTGTTTTCCACATGCTGTGCATTATTGTTTCTCCTCCATGCCCCGCCTTTCTGAAACACGTCGATTTTTACACAGCACATCGTTCTGAAAAGCGAGGCGTTCTCTGATTGGCCAGCTATCCAGTGTGTTGGGATTGGCCGAATACCCCAAGCGTGTGATGGAAATGTTACGCCCCTTACCATATTGTGATGCTGTGTCCCGGTGCGACGAGACAAAAACAATAAAGCCCATTATAAACTAGGCATTTGTTGCATCCAGTGGGGACATAATTACTGATTATAATGACTTATACTGTCTGTTTACACGTTGCGTTGCATCACGCCGCGTAAACATAAAACCATGTCTGCATTCGTGATCGGAGAAACGACAAACAACAAGCGCTACTCTACACTGCTCAAAACTCACATTTGAATCTTTAGTGGCAAATTCTTTAAATATGAAAACATACTTACAGGCTGTGAGTCAGAACAGCCTGCATTGTAGGCTACTCTCCCAGGTTCAGGAAACAGTCCTCCATAAAATGTGTTGCACACACACGAATATTTGGTTTGAACTGTTCTGGAACAGTGTTGTAAATACAACTTAACCACTGATTTCTAGTTATGGTTGGCCTCTTTTGGAAGGCCAAACAAAGTATTTTCGCTTTCACAACGAAACACCATCTCCACGACATGGCGGTGGCAGCAATACTACAGCGAGAATAAAAGTTACGCCTTCTTTCTTTCCGTGAACATTTGAGCGGTGTTATGCAAATCTTCCCACACCATGACGTAGACACGTGGGGGCATGTTTAAACGAGGCATTTTAGGAGGGCGTGGACAAGTCTTAACTTTTAAATAGAATATCTCTTTGGGTTTGAGACTTTAGTCTTTGCAACTTGAGGGATCTTATCTATTCACGTACAGCTTGTAACACTCCAAAGAGAAAGGAACACTTGAAATCGCATCATATGACCTCTTTAAAGATTCTATGCCGTGAACTTTACATTTTTCACATACTTTTGAAAATCCAGCATTTAGTTGATCATGATAAGCACTCGTCATATCAGTTGTAAACTCAACGACTTTCTTCGTTCATGAGGGGGTTTGGTGCCACGGCATTTTTGTTTCCAGGCGGAACGTTAAAGAACGCGACACACACGTCTCCCGGAAATCCTGTATAATCTAACCAATCCGATAACGACTTCGAAACTCCTGAAGTGTTTCCAGCTAAGTGTGCTGTATGCATCAGACGTTCAGCCAACGGTCCGTGGACGTGACATCTGAGGCTGAGACTAGGGTCAGAGAGCTCTCAGATTTTATCTTCATTTGTGTTCTGAAGATGAACAGAAGTCTTATGGGTTTGGAACAACATGAGCGTGAATAATTAATGGCAGAATTTTCATTTTTGGGTGAACTAGCCCTTTAAATATCAGTGAAATATCTTAAAATGTGTTTTGTCTGTGCAGTGGTTTGACAGCCATAGTCTTTGTATTCTGACTTCATCTCACTCTTTAGACTTTGTGTGGGACTCTGTGTTCCAATCTGACTCTCTTTTTTTTTTGTTGTCTGTGTCTCTCATGTACACTGTGGTGAGCTTGCTGAGTGGGTGACACAAGTGGGGAGATCCAGTCTGGTGCAGTGAGACCTCCTGCTGTTATGTCTTGACTATCATGCTATTGGCTGTCTGTTTGAATTTTGAGTGAGGAAACACTTAAGTATTGGTTGCTATTGTGTTCTAAGGTCTGATTCAAGTCTGTGTTTCGGTTTCAAAATGTCCCTTCCAAAAAAATTGTGGATGCACAGAGATGATCAAACACTGCAACATATACCTAAAGGCTGTCAGACAGAAGCTGCTTTTGAATTACAGTATTGTACTGTACACTATCATTCAAAGGTTTGGGGTCAAAAATTTTGTAGTTTTTTAAAAGAAATTAAATTAAAACTTCGTTTCAGCAAGGATGCATTCAGTTGATAAAAAGTGACAGTAAAAACTTACACTGTTGCTATTTTTTATCCAATAAATGCTGTTCTTTTAAACTTTCTACTCATCAAGAATCCTAAAAAAATATATTAAGCAGCACAACTTTTATTTTTTATTTTTGAATTTGAAAATCAATAAGAAATGATTCTTGAGCACCAAATCTGCAAATTAGAATGATTTTTGAAGGATCTGTGACACTGAAGTCACAAGAAATGGCTTGAAGAAATTCAGATTAGCCGTCATAGGAATAAAAAGGCAATAATATTACACTATTGTATTTTTGAAGTTTTTACTGTTTTTCAAAAGCATCAATCTTACGCCACAAGAAGTCACAAGAAATGGCTTGAAGAAATTCAGATTAGCCGTCATAGGAATAAAAAAGGCAATAATATTACACTATTGTATTTTTGAAGTTTTTACTGTTTTTCAAAAGCATCAATCTTACAGACTCCAAACTTTTGAACAGTAGTGTATGTACTGAATTCACTGAATTAATCTAGCTTCTTGATCATTGGTGAGGTGCATTCTTTAGGTATGAAAGAAATGTAGTGTGCACATTTAATGTCATTTTTAATTAGATGTTTTTAATGAGATGTTGCGTAAGGCTTTGCGTGCTAGCTTAGCATACGATTAGCCTGTTAGCTTAGCCAAAACCCTATACTAAATGAGAATAGCTTTATTCAGAACTTGGGTGTAAAATGCAGTATGTGAGCTAAGAGAGAAGAAAACAAACGTACAGTAAAGTGCTGATTTGGCAGAATGCAAATTTGACATAATTGCCATAATATGCTAATTAGTGCATAATGTCATCATCTAGTCTTGACTAATAATTTCTCATTTTGTCACCTCACTGTTTTTACGGTAAAGTAGGATTGATGTTTTATTGTAGAGACTGTCAGATGCAAATGTTTACCACAATCGAGGAAAGTATGAGTTTGAGTATCTCAAACTGCTTTTTTTGCAGTGAGACTTTTTTAGGTCTGAAAATTACAGTATGTTTTCATAGTAGACCTCTTATTTGGAAAAATGAAAAAAGTGATTCCTTATGTTATGACCCCTTTAGACTTGGTACAATCAATCAGTTTTTGTTACACCTAAGGCAAAAACAAGACATGTCCAGATGAAACTCGTACTTGGTTGGTGTAGACAAAAAAAAAAAAGACACAGACCTGTGTAGTCCGTGTTGTTCTGTAGCTGCACTCTTATAGTTTAACTCCAGTGGAGTTGACAGGGATGCACAGGCAATCTAATGAGACACCTGCGGTGGAGCTGGAGGCGACCGCTCACCCCTGAGTGTGAGCCCGCCGGTCTGAGAGGAATAAATTACCTGTCAGTGTATGAGTATGTTGAGTAAGACTGTCAGCTTGTTGTATGCTACTGGCCATTGTGCATTGCATATTTTAAGCATCACCACAGTCCTTGAAGTCACTCTCAGGGGACTTCAAACTAAAATCTCCTGAATCCAGCTGCACAGGGGTGATGGACTGTGCCAAAAATGATTTACATTACTGAATATGTGAGTATACATTACACAGCACAGGGAATTTTTCATCACACACTATGAGGCCTATAGTCTATAGTTTCAGGTCTCTACTTTGTCTAGAGGTTCATTTAATTGTTTTTAAAGGTGGAGTGTCTTTTTTATATTAAAGGAGCTTTTATTTATTATTTATTTTCCTTCTCTTTGGCTCACTTATGTTATAACATTATTATGTTATTTGTGTGCTTCTCTTCAAATGTATTAATCTGTCTGACATTAGAAAAGTGTGGAAATACAGAATAAGACGTGTTTGTGGACTCGAGATTAAAATTGTTCTGAAAACTACAGTATATTTTAATTGTACAATGGACTCTTTGTTCGAAAGATAAAGGATTTTTGGTGCTGATGGCCTTGTGGGCAGCACGCCGAGTCTGACATATGGCACAGTTGCGCTTCGGATGTCCCGAGTTCGAATCCCACCTCGTGGACCTTTCCCGATCCCGTTCCCCCTCTCTCCCACTTGCTTCCTGTCATATCTCCTGTTCTATCACGAAAAATTCCCAAAAAAGATAAAGGATTTTGGATTTGATTCCTCTTCATATGGCTCTTGTTTTTTTTTTTTTAATTGATCTAACGATGCATTACATTGATCAAAAGTGACAACAAAGACATTTATATTGTTAAAAAGGTTTCTATTTTAAAAATTGTATTCATTTTCTATGATGGCAAAGCTTAACTGACCAGGGTGCTGCACAGCCAAAACATCAGAAATAGCAACCAACAAAAAGCATTAAGACACAAAATTTAAAATCATTAAATACTAAAATAAGAAATACAAAACATTACCAAACAAAAGAAAACATAACAGAAACAAAACAAAAAGGTGCTGCTTACATTTTTAAGAATTTTTGATGAATACAATTTTCAATTGTTATTTTAGGATATGTTTACATGACAATGATTGTACTAAAAACGGATATGTTTTTCCTTTGTGTTTTTGAAAATGTTCACTTACAGTCTACAACGTTGTCAAAACAATCCTGTTTACACGTATCCGCTAAAGCGACTAAAGCACTTTTATTTTGCATGCCAGGCCAGTAGTTGGCGATGTCACTTTGCCTGCACACATACGCATTATACTGTAGACTGAACATGTAATACTGTATGTATGCGCATGTCACAGTTTTCAAAATTCACATTTTTATAGTTTACATGGCGACAATAAAAGTATGTTTTTCAAAAACTTGGCCTTTTCCTTGTTCATTCCCCCAAAACACCATTGTCGTGTAAATGAACAGCCAAAACGTATTAAAACGTATTAAAATTATAAAGTTTTCCATTTTTAGTTGAAAACGGTGTTGTGTTTTTGTTAATATTCTGAATTGGATATTTTTATCTGAATTTTTATATTTTCGGTTTACATTTTTATTTCAGTTAAAGTTTTATAAATTGTGTGTTTTTGTCATTTTTTTTACAGTGGTGGCCAAAACATTTAGAACACTGTATTTCACCAGCTAGAAAAGTGGTTTTAAGTCAGTTATTTCTATCTTTTGCTGTAGGTAGGAAAGTTTGAGTGCTGTCAGTAGGAAATATCAGTTTACATTTCCAAACATTCATTTGCCATTAACTGTAATTATTATTATTATTATACATTATTTTTTACAGCATCCTCATTTTACAGCATTTTTACACAAGTGCCTATAACTTTTAACAGTATTGTAGCTTTGCAGGTAGGTTTCATGAAGCATCTGGGAGACGTTGGCACAGTTCTTCAGGATTTCGTCTGTCTCAGTTTGTTGTTTCTTCATGTCATTCCAGACAGACTGGATGATGATGAGATCAGATCTCTCTGTGGAGCACTGGCTGTTGTCAGACTCCTTGTGCAAACAAAAATCTCACTGGATTATTACAATTAATGGCAAAATGAATGTTTGGGGGAAGATATTTTCTATTGGTATTCAGTGGCATATGATCAGACTCTTCCTCCTGAAATGGAATTGGCCATTTTTGGCTATTCTGACACGGTTTCCTCTTTGCCTTATCATTTGCAGTTGGCATTAATGTTGGGCATGGTTGTGGCCAAGATAATTATATTAAGGGATTGATCATGTTGTTTGTTTGTTGTTGTTATAAAACTAATAAAAATATAGCCAAAAAAAAATGAATGTTTGGAAATGTAAACCGATATTTCCTACTGACACACTACAGCAAAAGATAGAAATAACTGACTTAAAACCATTTTTATCTAGTGAAAATACTAGTGATCTAATAACTTTGGCCACTACTGTATATATCTATAGTTTTTAGGTTTTAGTTTCAGTATATTTTGTAATTTTATTACTAAGTTTTTTTTTTAGTTTTTTTTTAGGGTTTTAGTTTTAATTTTAGTTAACAATAATAACCCTTCACTGCACTCACTCAGATGTTAAAAACAACTGGACAGAGTGGAACAGAAGGAAACCGAGTGGAACAAAATGCAGCAGTCTTTTTTATAAAATGAACTTTTGACACTTCGTCTTAAAAGGTAATAAAGGAGCTAATAAAGAATTGTAATGTGTCAATGACTGGTCATTTCAGCTACAGATGTGAGAACTGCAAAATAAAATCTGAATGGCGGCACATAATGCTGCTCCTGCCAGAATCAGTGCCCCGGCTGGGTGCATTACTCACTGACTCAAAGGAAACCAGAGCATCTGGACTGGAGATCACCGCAGGGATGTGTTTAGCCTGACCTGGTTGAGCAAAAAGGACACAGAGATGAATCTCTGCTTTATAACTCCAAGTAGACCCTGGCATCTCAGTGACCAAGCTACAACACAAAAAAATATACATAACGAGGTGGTAAGATTTTTTTAAAATGCTTTTTAAAGAAGTTTCTTATTCTCACCAAGGCTGTTTATTTGATCGAAAATACAGTAAAAACGGTAATATTGTGAAATAGTAATACCATTTCCAATTAAAATGACATTTTTATATATTTTAAAATGCAATTTATTCCATGATGGCAAAGCTTAACTGACCAGGGTGCTGCACAGCCAAAACATCAGAAATAGCAACCAACAAAAAGCATTAAGACACAAAATTTAAAATCATTAAATACTAAAATAAGAAATACAAAACATTACCAAACAAAAGAAAACATAACAGAAACAAAACAGTCATTGTCATGTAAATATATCCTAAAATAACACTGGTAAGGTGGATGCTAAAGTGCAAGTGGTCCAGACAACACACTGACGACTCAGTTATGAAAATGTGTTGATTTGCACATCCCTTCTTGGAAATTCCTATGCCTAGACAAACCCAAATCCTTCAGCTGCCTGTCTTGTTGGTAGCTTTATCTGTCCTGTGGTTTACTGTGAGTTATTGCAGTGTTGTTGTCAGCAGCTCCATGGCCTCCCAGTATCACATGTCAGGGTGTGTTTCCCTGGGTTTTGCCCAGCACTGTAACTAGCTGGAAAGAAACCATTCATCATCATTTTGATTTGTCAAATGCGTTTGTTGTATTGAAGATGAGGAATTTGTTACAAATCAGATAGTTCATTATATTTACACACCTAAAGCAAACGGATTATGAATATCACTTTTGAGATTCAAAGTACATTTAATAAAGGGACTGTTCAGATCGAGCATGTAGTTCCGTGACATGCAGAATAGTTTTCAGTTTTTCAGAAGGTGTGATGAAATGTCACTTCCTCTTAAACATGACATATCGCTCACTCGCTCGCTTGCTGCTGCTTTGGTATGTGTGAAAATATGAGTGGCTTAATTATGTACCCCAGTATTTGAAATTTGTACTTGCTTTACCAAAATTTTGACTCACTTTTTCAAAAAACAAAAAAAAACATATATATGTATATATATATGTATATATATGTTTATACAAATATATTTTTATTTTATATATATAAAAAAAAAAACGCAACAATATATATCTCCATTAATCACTATCACAAGTCCTTCATGCAATTTCAACATCCTCATCTATTAATCAGCTGTAAAATTAGTTTGGTGACACATTTAAATACAAAATTCACAGCAGCAATGTTCAGTACATCACAAAATTAGTGTTTACATTACATTAAAAAATGTAAGATGACTGTGCAGCACTGTCTGAAACTCTCACTGGCCCTCGGCCATCAGGCCATCCTGTGTTGAGGGCTACATAATGTTTTAAGAAATGCTTGTGGTCTGCCTAAAAACCTAAATGTGTGAGAATAGAAATATGTAGTGCTGCATTTTGACAGCTTTATTCGTTTTTTTTTATTTTCTATTTTTATTCTTCCCATAAGGAGATGCATTTGGGACACCGGCTTTCTAATTCTTTTTTCCATACAGTTTGAGGTCATCTCCACACCACATTATAAGGGGATTCAGTATTTATTTTAGTCATCTGAAGCAGCTCTATTTAAAGGAGTTTCCTGTGTCCGTTTCCCCAGGATTTGTAAACTGTGATTAGAGGCCCATTACATTGTGGCTTCAGTAAAACTATAAATGATGTTCAGCTGCATTTCTAACAGATTTTTTAAATGTATTAATAGGATTTAGAATCTCAGCAGTATGTCAAAGGGAATATACAATCTTCAGTCACCCTAAATTGGTTATTTTGCGATTTAATGACCAGTTGATGGTATATTATCCGACTTAATACACTGCTACTAAATAAATTAACTAAATAACTGAATTAATTAATGAATGACCTAATGAATGAACAAATGAATAACTAAATGAACGAACAAATTAAAATAGCCATGATGCTGGCATGGCATTAAAAAGTAAATAAATGAATGAATGACTAAAGAACGAACAAATGAATGACTAAATGAACAAACGAATGAATAACTAAATGGATGAACAAATGAATAACTAAATGAATAAATAACTAACTGAATGAATAATGCATTGAATGAATGAATGCATAATGCAATGAATGAAAGAATGACTAACTGACTGAATGCATGAATAACACTTATTCAATCAATGAATGCATGACTAAATGAATAAATGCATGAATAACAGATTGATTGAATGAATGGATGAATAATGCATTGAATGAATGAACAAATGAATGAATAATGCATTGAATGAATGACTAACTGAATGAATGCACGAATAACGCATTGAATGAATGAATGAATGCACGAATAACGCATTGAATGAATGAATGAATGCACGAATAACGCATTGAATGAATGCACGAATAATGCATTGAATGAATGAATGAATGCATGACTAACTGAAAGAATGCATGAAAAATGCATTGAATGACTGAATGAACAAATAATTAACTGAATATGAATGAATGAATGGACATACTGATTTTGAGTTTCAGTTTTTGTTTATTTCATTTTGGAATGAGGAATCTGTGCAATGATATGTCATGAAACTAGCACAGCTAGGAAATTGGCTGTGTGGGTCATTTATGAAATGTATTGGCCGTACGTTCAGAGAAGATATGGATATCACTGCAGCACATGTTCTGTTCGCAGTTCATTCAATGTCAAAGTCTGTGTTTGAAGTGAGCGTGCTTGCAGAACGGTGAGGTGTCTCTGCCTGCTGAGAGCTCATAGCTGTGGGCTGGACTGATGGAGTGGTGTCAGCGTGATTTTGCTCTGTGTGGGAGGCAGGAAGGGCTGGAGGTGATGTGAAGGAGCCATGAGTCAGCTTGAACTTTCATAGGTCACCTCCTGCAAGCCATGCAATCCCTTCATGTTTACAGACAGAGACAGAAAGTCAGAGGTAAAGGATGGATAAAGGTATTGATATTGGAATCATAAATTCAGAGCAAAATCAAACAATCAAGGGATAGAATTTATGAAAATCTTCTCAAGACAGAAGAAATTTCTTAAGATAACTTTTAAGAAGTTTGTAAGAAGTCCAATTCTTAATGGTGAAGTTTGTAATTTTGTTTGTGTTTGTGTGTGTGTGTGTGTCAAAATACATGATCTTAACCCAGTTTATTGTTCATTGACAACTATAAATATGCCATTCATGGTTTTATCTACCTCAAAAGTGTAAACATTGAGCCTCCCAGACACCATCAAAACATTTAGATCAGTCTACTGAGATCCGTCAATCTCTTTCCAGCTCAACCTATAGAGAGAGTTTGGGGTGTGGCTACTGCAGCAGGCTGAACCAGAGGGTGTTTAGCTGGTGTGGGACCATATCATGCTTAATCATCCTGACCAATCAATGTT
This sequence comes from Sinocyclocheilus grahami, assembly GCF_001515645.1. Lineage (NCBI taxonomy): Eukaryota > Metazoa > Chordata > Actinopteri > Cypriniformes > Cyprinidae > Sinocyclocheilus > Sinocyclocheilus grahami. The sequence continues at coordinate 900,591 of NW_015505310.1, read as the reverse complement.
TATGTTGTTGATCACTACTGTCACTTCAGAGTACTCATGCACATACCTAGTAGTAATGTATTATATGTATTATTTATAGCCAGTGCTACTGTATGTTGTAATGCTTAAACAACCCAATAAATTAATTCAACTTTTTACCTTTGGCCATTTAACAAAAGTTGGAGGTAATCCTAACTTTATTTTTTAAGTTATTTGCTATGATTTTCCAGATTCTTTTTTAGTTTTGTCTTAAGAACAATCTTAAGAAAAAAATTTAAGAATATATTTTTTTTTTTCAAAAATACTTCTTGAAGAGATGGTTCACCCAAAAATGAAAATTACACCATGATTTACTCACCCCCAAGCCAGGTATATATGACTTTCTTCTTTCAGATGAGTATAATCAGAGTTACATTTAAAAAATGTCCTGGCTCTTTCAAGCTTTATAATGGCAGTGAATGGGTGATTATATTCAATAGTCCAATAGAAGTTTAAAAAAAAAATATGGATATTTAAAACTTTATAAACCGTAATCTCTAGCTTCTGCTAACTGTTGTACGTGTGTTCATGAGAGAGTGGTGTCACAGCGGATGATGTAGGACATCGGCATAGCATAAATTCCAGTGAGAATATGCCAATCTTGCGAGAACCAAGTTTTGTTTAAGGTGCAAAGGAAATCCAGTCTCCTCTTGGCTTATATTGAAATTCTCTGACATTTTTCTTTACAAGTCCTCGTCTTGTACTTCTAATTCATGACCGGTGTTTAATTTTCTCTCTCCTCTGTGCTTTCACTACACCTAAGTCCTCCGTCATCCGCTGTAATGCCAATTTCTTGTGAAAGCGAATACAACTGTTAGCGGAAGCTATGGATTACAGTTTATAGAGTTTTAAATATGGATATTTTTTGTACAAAAATGTATCGATTCACTTCAGGAGGCCTTTATTAACCCCCCTCGGAGCCGTGTGGAGCACTTTATTGGACTTCTCTTGGACTACTACTGAATATCAACAGCCATTCGCATTATAAAGCTTGGAAGAGCCAGATAATTTTTTGATATGAACTCCGATTGTGTTCATTTAAAAGAAGAAAGTCATATACATCTAGGATGGTAAATAAAGGATGAGTAAATCATGAGGTAATTTTAATTCTGGGTGAACTATCCCTTTAAGAATGTTCGTATCTTTCTTCTTAAGGAAGAAACTAAAATAGAAAACAGCAGTTAGGGAGAATGTTATTTTTTGAAAATACTTCATGAATCCAGCCCCAAACTTTTTTTCAGGTCATTTTAAAATGTGTAAGGTACCTTTAAGTCTTTCATATGAATCTTACCACCCAAATCCCACCTTTTTTTTCCAGTGGTGAGTTACATTCACATCCTTGAGTGTCAGAAAGTAATTTAACACTGCCCTCTACTGTATTGCGCAGAACCAGGAAATAGTTTGTGTGGGAGGAAAAACCGGGTGACCACAATGTTCTGGTCTGATATACCGCAAACTGGAACCCCCCCGATCTTCCTCATCTTAAAAGGTGAAACAGGTGCTTCGTTTTTTTTTTTGAGTGCTGGTGCTCAATATGTGTTGATGCATGAATTATTATGATTATTTTTACTCCTTCATATAAATTTTTTTGAAGCGGCACTGTTTCTGCAATTTGCAGAGTCTATAAAGTATGGCACAGGTTAGTTTTTCAAAGTTGTTTGTTAAAACAAAGCATTTAACCAGATTCATTGCATTTCCCTGAGAGAAACAAGTTGTAGTTGTCAAAATGATTCTGTGCTTCACGTTTTGACCACAGAGGGGAGTTCCTCATCTTCTTCCAGAAGTGCTGGAACTGAAGCTCTTTGTGCATTGTACAAAAGAAAGAGGCCTTTATATACCACTGATACCTCCAGAGCTGTCGCCATAGGTTGCCAGGGCTATCCCAGAGAGCTCCCACGTGGCTGTGCAAGAGCAACAGTTCGTCTGTGTGAGGCAGTGTGACAGATTGCAGATCGGGGAGGGCGGGACCATCCGTGTGGAAGAGTCAGTCAGGCAGACAGGGCCTAAACATACTCTATACCTTCCTGTGGGCTGGAAATCAAAGAAGATGGAACATGAGAAGCCAGATACTTGCTGAACTGAATAATCTAATTTTTGTCATGAAAGAGGGACCGCTACTTCCATTTAAAATTTGAAGTGATGTTTCCAGTTATAGCTGTCTAGATGGCCGTAAATGAACCCGTGAGGTATTTTCCCTTCGAGGTATATCCCGTACTGGAGTGTTAACAGGCTTACGTGTGGCTCAATAAATCTAAGTAGCCTGATGAGATGTCAATCCTAATGATTTCCTGCTGAGAACTCATCCCTGCAGCCAGTGTCAAATGCCATGCCGGTGCCATCGACGTACCTATTTTTAACAGGCCTATATATTCATTCTGGGTCTTCTAAGTACAGGCGTGTAATTATTTGCCTTGTATTTATAATTTTTTTCCAGCAAGGTATGTAAACTGTGTATTTCTGTTGTTTTGTGGGTGTTGTTTTGAAGGGTTGGTTTCTTCACATCTAGCTGCTTGCTGAGCTGCAGTCTTTTTTTGATTGTAGTTAACAGATGGTCTACCCTTGAGGTTAATATTCAGACTGTTGAGTTGGTACAAATGTTCTTCATGGGCCTTTTTTTTTTTGCGTCTATATGCTTTTCTAGAACAGTTTTTATTTTATTTATTTCTGCTGCTACATTTTTCCAAGACATCTCACCAATGCACTGCTATAATATTTTACATAATTCTTTTTGCTAACAATTTACAATGAGTTTGAATTAAGTTTTTTTGTGTCATTGATACACTATTATAGATGCTATTAATGTTATTGTTGATATTTTGAATTGGTTTACATTTATACACTAAAAAAAAAAGCTGTAGTTTTTACAAAATAAATTTGGCAGCTGTGGTAGTAAAAAAACACTTAAATAATGCAATAGACTTTCATTATACAACAAGATGTAACATAAAACCCTAATTTACATATCTGATAACAAAAAATTAAGAAATATGATTATTTAAACACAATGTGGAGTGTCACACATAATTCTAGAAATATCAGTTTACAGTTTTTGACCGTAAATTGTGTTATTTTGTTCTTTTTACCTATAAAACTGTTAATTAACATCATTTTACTGTAAAATCACATGAATTGTTTGGTTACACCTTTTACCGTTTTTCCCTGTGTATAGTACAGGAATTTACTGTTAACCTATTAATAGTTTTTTTTTGTTGTAGCGTTTTACAATATTTTACAGGTAAAATTACACTAATTTTTAAAGCATATTTTCTGTTTTCGTTTTCATTTGAAAGATTTTGTAAGTATAAATTGTTAGTTGAAAGTATAAATATGTCTACAATGTTTTAATTTTAGTTATTATAGTAAATCAAGTTAAACTAAATGAAAATGAGAAATGAAATTAAGAAATAATGTTTAAATAAAATAAAATGTGTTTTATCATTTGATTTTATTTCAGTTAACATAATTTTATTTCAAGTAACGGAAATTGTTTTTTGTTTTATTTTTAGTGAACTATAATAACCCTGTTATAATTATTTATTAATCTAATATAAAATTTATATAAATTAATTTTCAGTTAGAAGTATACTTTTTGTAAGTATGTTAATTCATGCAACTTGCAATGTTACATTTTAATCTACATTACATTAATCTACATTAGTAAATACTGTGAAAGTATTGTTAATGTTCATTTAAAAAATATGTATTTAGTAATAATATTGCATCCACTAATCATGCATACTAAACCTTATTGTAAAGTGTTACCGTTTTTTTCTGTGTCTATTTTTGTAATTGCATATGGTCATGGTCATGGTCAACAAGTTGTCCAAATAGTCTAATATTGAGTTTTTGATGTTGTTTAGGCTACCCACCATGACTGTTAAGTTTAGGTTGGTGTGTCGGCTCATTTATAAATGAGTCTCGAGACTCTGTTCTGTTCTATTCCATTTCATTGCACCCAATCGAGGTCTTTTTGAATGCAAGAAACATCGCCTGTAAGAAACTGGACAGATCAGTCAGGTGAACCCAACATCAGCCTAATTATACAGAGCTTCCTTAAGACCGATTAATCGGCTATTCGTTCACACAAATCACTGATTAATTGATTTTGAAAATATGTAATTCTGCACATCCCTACTCTGTCTTAGATATTCACATGTTCCTTCACCACCTTAATGTTATATCAATTATTTATGAGTACTGTTGAATTAAATCTTTCTGTCTTCTGTTTCATTAATGTCAAAGCTGTGTCATAATTGGATTGTTTCAGACCTGGTCTCATCACTTCAGTTCCTCCAGTCATTCTCGGTCAGGATATGATGGAGAAGATAAATGGCCCCAGTCACCTGGATCCCTTACATAAAAAAGTAATATGACAATGTGTTTGACTGAGTATGAGATAGAAATACATGGATATGTGAAGTAACACCTAAATGCCATGATACTTGGATATACAGTGTTTGAATACATTTCTGTTCTTCCTCAGAATGAGCTGTGCTTTCTGTGTCTGACCGTAACATCTGACCACTGTGTGTCATCATAGCACTTTAGTCCAGTGAGTGCAGATACTCCATATTTCAGAGCTCATTGGAAGTTTCACACACAAATGTAAAGATCCATCCACACATGGAAACTAAACCCACCCTAAATAAAACCATGATTAAGAATTAACTCCCACTGTAATCAAACTTAATCCTGCTAATTAAACAATCTAACTGCCCTATTCAGCCAATGCTGTGTTAATGCTGGCATTGACACTATTTCATCAGTTATACATGATGGACTTGGGGTGGGTGGTATGGGCAAAATATTATCACAATCAAAATGTTTGCCCATATCATACAATATCAATATTTGTCACGTTATTAATTTACCATTAATGGGAAAGGAAATGCTATCCACATGCTTGTTAGACCTTGAGAATGAATGTAAACATAACTTGTTTGTTCAAGATTGACTTCACAGAGTAGCTTCCTTTTAATTTAGGGCCCCCAAATCTATTTTATTTTCTATTTTATTTACTAATTACAAATGAATAAATTACAAATTTATCATAAAAAATGGTGTCCAATAAAATAATTAATTTATATAATAAAACTTAAAAAATGTGCCCAATCTTTAAAAATGTTATCAAATGAAAATACAAATTTACAACAAAACATGGCATTTTTTATTTTATTTTTATTTTTAGTCAAATAAAATGCTGCACAACAGAACTGTATAAATTAGAACATGGATGAAAAAAATGTCAGTCGTGTGATTTATTATTATTATTATTTTTAATTTAATTTAATTCAATTTTTTTAATAATATTATCATTTAGTACTGTATATATATATATATATATATATATACACACACACACACACACACATATACATATACATAGAGCGAGAGAGAGAGGTCCTGAACTATATTTATTAGGGCTGGGACTACAAAAATGTTAACATTAATAAAAAAAAAAATTGCCCCATATTATAGACCGATTATGATGACACTTCAGGCTTGTAAAATGTCTTCACCTTCAGGGAATATATTCTGAGCTATATGGGGCCATATACCATATGGCATATTACCATATCCGTCATCACCTTGATAACTTTTCTGTAGTTTGGTAACTTTTCCTTCCATGTCATCACTTAGCCTTTTCTCTTTATGGAAAAGATTGCATCCAGGTATTAAAAGACAAATTTCAGCAGAAATTAATGCTGGAACAAAGACTCATCAGACCAATGAGAGACAAGTTTCTCTCTGCACACACCGTTTCAGTCTTACTTACGTATCTGATTCTTTGATGGTATCGCTGGAATTCAGCAGTATGCCATCTAGATATTCTCTGAGAGCTTCTGCAAGGCAGTCAAATGATTAGCATCAGCCTGCGTACACAATTTATTAGGAGAGAAGTCCTCATTGTTCTCAGAAAGTGCTGAGCATACAGCAATACACAAACTTTTGCTTGAAGAAATGCTTCAACACCAAGCCAAGTTTATGGATCTACGTACAAATCGTCCCTTTCTCCTTGAAACTCTCAGTGGGAAGGATTGATTTAGAAGTTAATAATAAGCTTCAGCTTTGGATTAATAAATTTTTTTGGATCGAAACTCCTCCAAAAGTCATTGTGTATATCACCAATGTCACTCTGACAGATTAAATCACTTTGTTGAAGATGGGATTGGATGGTGTTCTGTTCTTAATGCGTAAAAACCACAGAAATATTTTTAGCAGGGGAACTGTGGCTCTTATCTTATTATATTTTGGCCGTTAACAAAACATTATCTTTCTCTATGCAGTCTTTTATTATGCCCATTCATCATAGCAATATTTAATCTCATTTAGTTGCATTTAGTGAATAACGTGGCTCTGAATATGAATATTCTGAATATTCTGAAAACAGATTAATGCAAATTCTGTTTAGTTTACCATATCCGTCATCACCTTGATAACTTTTCTGTAGTTTGGTAACTTTTCCTTCCATGTCATCACTTAGCCTTTTCTCTTTATGGAAAAGATTGCATCCAGGTATTAAAAGACAAATTTCAGCAGAAATTAATGCTGGAACAAAGACTCATCAGACCAATGAGAGACAAGTTTCTCTCTGCACACACCGTTTCAGTCTTACTTACGTATCTGATTCTTTGATGGTATCGCTGGAATTCAGCAGTATGCCATCTAGATATTCTCTGAGAGCTTCTGCAAGGCAGTCAAATGATTAGCATCAGCCTGCGTACACAATTTATTAGGAGAGAAGTCCTCATTGTTCTCAGAAAGTGCTGAGCATACAGCAATACACAAACTTTTGCTTGAAGAAATGCTTCAACACCAAGCCAAGTTTATGGATCTACGTACAAATCGTCCCTTTCTCCTTGAAACTCTCAGTGGGAAGGATTGATTTAGAAGTTAATAATAAGCTTCAGCTTTGGATTAATAAATTTTTTTGGATCGAAACTCCTCCAAAAGTCATTGTGTATATCACCAATGTCACTCTGACAGATTAAATCACTTTGTTGAAGATGGGATTGGATGGTGTTCTGTTCTTAATGCGTAAAAACCACAGAAATATTTTTAGCAGGGGAACTGTGGCTCTTATCTTATTATATTTTGGCCGTTAACAAAACATTATCTTTCTCTATGCAGTCTTTTATTATGCCCATTCATCATAGCAATATTTAATCTCATTTAGTTGCATTTAGTGAATAACGTGGCTCTGAATATGAATATTCTGAATATTCTGAAAACAGATTAATGCAAATTCTGTTTAGTTTTAAGGTGGTCACATTACTAGAACAAAATTTTTTTAATTTTTTGTATTTTGTAATGTGAAAAACATCATTGGTTTAGTAATAGTAGTAGTATTACTATATGGAATAAGCAGCATGTTGCTGTATAATGAAGAGAGGTTGATTTTCCAGGTTTTCCTCCAGTAGCCAGATGAAGCTGGCATGTCCTGTGACAGATGCAGCTTTTGTTTCTAATAGTGAGGTTTATGTGCGTGTGTGTTTGTGCTGTAGTAGTCTGGGATCTGCATGCCTCCCTGCACTCTGATGATGTAACCGCTCAAATGATGTAGTGTGGCAGGGGGGCAGGAGGGAGGAGGGGCAGAGGAGAAATGATCACACTCGGATTTATTACAGACTGCTAATAATCTCATGCTTCATAATTTAGGAGGACCTCCACAATGTCACTCAAAATACCAAAATTAACCTGTAATGGCCTCTGTAAAACTATTGCTGCAGGTTTGGGAGGAATCACAGCACTGTGTTCTTGTACACGCAAGCAGCTCACGATCGGGTGTTTTCAGTGTCTCAGAGCAGCTCAGTTTTTTGTAGGCCTCTCGCGATCATTTTTGGTGCTGCAATATATTGCGACTGATCGTTTTTAAAATTAAAAATAATGATTATATTCATCTCTGTGGCAGAGGTGGGGCTCAGTCTGCATCTTCACACACACACACAGATGAAGAGGAGGAGTGAACCCACTGCATTAGGCTATAAAGTGTTTTTAAAGCCTCAATCTTCCCAGTGTGGGAACATTATGAATTTAAGCCGAATGAGAGACGAGAGCCAGTTAACTAGGGTGACCATACGTCCTCTTTTTGGAACTAAAAATAGTGTCCATTTCTAATTTGCCCAAAATGTCCGGGATTTGGCTTTTGCTTTCTACACTGTTTCTTAATCCCGCCCGCTCCCGCAAACATTCTAATCATGCATATAATTTTCGCTCATCAGGGAGCCGCTATCAATATGCAGAGTATTTAAATCTATTCTATAAATCTATCATTCTGAATGAGCGCCCCCTATTTACTTTCACTTTCGGTGTAAAAGAAGCACATCTTGCAAGATAGGATATTTATCAATGAACTCAGGATCTGTTGATCATTTATCGCAATTAATTTTTGTTTAATACATCGCACTTGTAGTTTGGTTCTCTTGGTTAAGAAAACGATACATTTGGTCCTGGTCCGCTTAGCGTTCTCACTGGCATTTTTGACAGCAAACCTAAAGATACTGAACCTAAAGGCATAGTTATACATTTACAACCTGATTGGTCGGTCTGAATAACATATATTTCATGATGGAACCTATACCAATCAACCCCCAAACAATAGGTGTGTTCGGCTGAAAGCGGCGCTGCGCAGACCGATTGGTGTGTGACATCAAAGTATATTCACTGCTTTAAGTTGAATACACTTAATGCCATCTGCTGGATTAAGCAAGCTCATTGTTGGGTGTACATATGATTTTATTTTTACCACCTGCGAACTCACAAAGACCTCATAAAAGGCACTTGACCTCCTCGTTGCTCCATGTTTGCCATCTGCTCTTTTTTGTTTTTTTTTGGATACTCCATGTCATCAAATCATGTTGCACAGCGGCGCATCTTGTCATTACATCCTGTTTTTCGTTCATTTAGAAGTATTTGGTCCATGTTGCATTCATCTTTCATTTGAACCACACCAGAGTTTGTTTGGAAACGGACCGGGACCTCTTTTTAGCGGTCTCGGTCCGCTTGTTTGGTGCGCACCAGGGTTCAGGATGGCAGCGTTCACATTTACTCGAATGAACTGCACTAACAGAGCAATCACAGCAGAGTTTGTTTTAATTGAACCAAACATGACAAGTGTGAACACACCCTTAATGACTTCCTGTGGTTTTCCACCAAAATAAAAGTTCAATGGTTTAACATTTGAAAATGAAGAAATGATGACAGCCATAAATATTAGTATAGTGATTTTACAGTTGTACTGTACAATAAAATTGGTATATTCTTTAGTGTAAATACTCTTTTTATTTTTGCAGGGTTATTTTGTTTAATATTTTTATTTAATAATAACATTTATTATTTTATTATTTATTATTTTATAATTATATTTGCAGTTACTACTACTACTACTACTAATAATAATAATAATAGATATTTTCCCCCCAAATTGTGCACCCCTAGTTTCAGGGTTTCTCTTACTCTCTTAGAGTCCAGAATAAACTCATGCGCCTCAGTGAATCTTTGGTGAGTAAATAAAAACTTTATAGAGAGCAGCATTACATTGATTTGAATCGAGTTGCAAAATGATAGTCTGGCCCTTGCTGCTGTAAGAGATAGTAGTAGAATATCTTTTATTTGAATTGTGCACAGGCCGCTAACTAAAGAAGACAACTGTTATGACTCTCATCATTTTTTTTTTCATAGTGGGAAAATTAGCATCAGAAGTTCATCTAGAATGCCTGAAGTATTTATCTATATATACAGTGGGTACGGAAAGTATTCAGACCCCCTTAAATTTTTCACTCTTTGTTATATTGCAGCCATTTGCTAAAATCATTTAAGTTAATTTTTTTTACTCATTAATGTACACACAGCACCCCATATTGACAGAAAAACACAGAATTGTTGACATTTTTGCAGATTTATTAAAAAAGAAAAACTGAAATATCACATGGTCCTAAGTATTCAGCGACCTTTCAGTTTTCCCAGCTGACATCTTTTCCTCGGTTATATGAACTTCTAAGCTTGTATGTCCCCTGAAACGACACGTTTTCAGCACAGATTGTTTTGTGAACCTCTCACAATGTAATGTTTGCTAAGAGCTAAGAGTTATTAAACAATAGAACAGCTGAAAACTATATTTGACCTGCAGCAAGCCTGCAGTCTGAGAAGTGCATGATAGCACTGTTTTCTCATTTCAAATGCAATGGACATGGCAAAAGGGCTTTGAAACTTGAATTCTGCGATGCTTTTTAAACTTTGCTAACAATATAATTGGTCCTTAGGGGGGAAAAAATCTATATTAAAAGTGTTTAACTAATTTAAGTTCTAGCTTGCTTGCTTCTGACTTCAATTTATGCTCGGTTGAACTGTTTGAGTTATTTCCATATTTTCCTGTTTCCCAGTGATATAATTTTGTGTTAAAGTATAGTATTAAAATAGGATAAAATGGGTCTAATCCTTTTAGTTGATGTTTTTTCTAAAATCCCATGAGAAACCAAGTTGGTTAGCCAGTTGATTTTGGGATTTATTTGAGGCTTCCTGGACTTTTCAGTGTTCCAGCATTTGCAGTGTGATCAGTAAAATGTACAGTATAGCCCATCACTAATTAACACCCCACAGATATTTCTATTGTTAGGCTCCAGACAAGAAAATACGAAAACATTCCGGATTTTATGTGCAGTTTTACTAGAGAAGCCGTAACAAACTTGTGCAGTAAACAATAAGTTACACAGTAGGGCTGCACAATTAATCAAATTTCTAATCGCGATTACAATTATGGATGCCACAATTACGTAATCGTTCAAAGCGGCAATTTAATCGTTCAAAGTCTACTTATGTTATTCTGCGTGCTTGAGATGCGTTTTTCTTTCTACATGTTATCTTAAGGGTTTTTCCCATTATTTAAATTTTAGTTTTAGTATAACATTATAATGCCATTCATCTTTTTACTTTTTTATAATTTAAAGAAGAAACCAATCTGATGTATAGTTGACATGTGAGGCTCAATACTATAGAAAAGCACAAAGTTTTTCAGTTAGAGTGTTTTCAGCTTGTTTGTTTTCTGCTGAGAATTTATTCACCCTCAGGCCATCCAAGATGTAGATGAGTTTGTAAATTTAGTATTGAGAAATTTAGCATTACAACATTGGCTCACCAACGGATCCTCTGCAATGAATGGGTGCCGTCAGAATGAGAGCCCACACACCTAATAAAATCATCACAATAAACTCACAAGTAGTCCACATGACTCCAGTCCATCAATTATGCCTTGTGAAATGAAAAGCTGCAAAAAGTTGTTTGTAAGCAACAAATGCATCAAGGTGTTTTAACTTCAAACTGTCGCTACTTGCCAAAAAAACAAGTCTTAAGGGTTTTTCCCATTATTTAAATTTTAGTTTTAGTATAACATTATAATGCCATTCATCTTTTTACTTTTTTATAATTTAAAGAAGAAACCAATCTGATGTATAGTTGACATGTGAGGCTCAATACTATAGAAAAGCACAAAGTTTTTCAGTTAGAGTGTTTTCAGCTTGTTTGTTTTCATATAAAAATAAGGCATGCAGTTGCATCAAACAATGGTATAAACATAATTCAATGTAAATTGTGATAATCGTAATTAATAATCGCAATTACACTTGGTCACCAAAAAGTCCACCCCCTGTTGTCCTCTCATATCAAATTTCACTGAAATATTTGTTTAGAACTGCTTCGTTTTTTCGCTTGTGAACTGTTCTTGATCTGTGCATATTTCTCTACTGATTCAGACAAGACAACCTTTCTTTTTAACTGCAGAAAGCAATATTATGGTTATAGGACTCATATTTTAGCCAGAAACAACAGTTTGGTATTTGGTGTTACTTCTGAAATATTGTGATGCTTTTATCAGCTGTTTGAATTCTTATTCTGACGGCACCCATTCACTGCAGATGATCCATTGGTAAGCAAGTTCTGTAATGCTAAATTCACAGTGACTTTGACTTTTAAGCTGATACATTTTCTCAGTTCTAGTAAATTTTGGACCCTGCTCTCACTGTTAGACCTTTTACTCAAGAAAACAATAGGTTGGGCTATTGAACTGACATGGGAATGCATGACATATCCTTGTGCATGGTAAACTAGGTCAAGTTTATAACTTCACTGGCGTATTGTTCGTTGAGATCATTTCATAACTGCACCCTCCTCTGTTGTCCTTGTGATTGTAAATCTGTTGAGAAAGCAGTCTCCGCTTCCCCCGGATTCACCTCTGAACGATCCGGATAATTTTTATCCCCTTCTCCCGGTCCGGACGCTGCAACCTTCGACTCAGAAACTCTTCAGTTTCTCTCTAGTGAACTGTGTAATAAGCTCAACGCTACCGCTCGAGACAGCTTGTTTTCTCTTGGCCTGTGGAGCTGTTTATTAGGGTTTTAGTGGCATCCCCATTCCTCTCACTTTCCCCACCTGCCGTTTTGTCATCAGCCGCTAATATGTCCTTAAATAGAAACCGCTGTGAAGATTAAAATGGCAAACTGTATAAAATTACACCTTTTTACAACGGAGCTGTTCTTAACAGCTGTCACTTACTAATAAACTAAATTGTTACTATGACCTAGTGATTATACCATTAGAAAATAAAGTGAAATACATGATTAATCATCTCTGAGACATTTTATTAGAGAAAATTCTGCATAAATCCGAGAGACGGCTGGGCAACATAGCAGTTTGTAAAATTTGTACATGTCTTCTGCAGAATAAAATAGCTTTTCTAGGTTGCTGTTTTGATTAGTCTTCATAATAAACATTTGTTTTATGTTTTTTTTTTCCAATTTGTATAATCACGTATAGGACTATTAAGATGGAAGATTTCCTGAAATGGAAATCACTGCTATTTAGCTCAAATATTTACTGTACAAGATGCCGTCTGGTGTTTTATTTTGACGATGTACATTGGACAGTGTGATCTTTTTACATATTGACTTGCATAACTAAGCACTTTACATTTTAGTCAGTTAACCGTGAAGCTCCTTTTGTGACCGGCAGTTCCACATTCTCTCACATGAGCATCATTCATTAGCAATTCATTACGTAAGGCATGTTAGAATTGATCACCTGTGTAATAAGCTCAACGCTACCGCTCGCCCCTCCCCCTCCAGCCTGCTTACCTCTCCTCTCTCTCTCTGTGCCGCTTGCCGCGTCTTGTTTGGATAGTTGAGTAGGAGAGCGTCCGATTCTGCTCCTCTTTCCTCCGAGTCATGGCAGCAGTTCCTCTGCAGCAGGTGGAAGCGCAGCAGCACTAATGGATCGCGCAGAGTCCTTCGCATTGTGACACTAGACCCTGCATACTCTGCTGCCCTTTAACCCTCTTCCTGCACCTCCTTCTCCCACTCCCTGGTCACGGCAGGCAGCATGGCTTCTCCAGAGCTCCCTGAAGTGCAGCTCGCTTCGGGAGCACTTTAATCTGTCGGGCCGATCGAGTCGAGTCAAGCAAAGAGATAGGACGGAAGAGCGGTGGACTCAATTGACAAGGGCTCGCTGGATGAAGGCATCACGTCGCCGCTTCTGCTCCCCCTGCCACGGACCGAGCCGAGTGATGAGGGTGCACGTCAAGAGCAGGCAGTGGCCAGCGCTCGTGGAAGCAATTGGCCGGCACCTCAATCGCTGATGGATTGAAGTGCCCGGGCGCAGAGGGAATGTCTCCCAGCATCAAAAATTTGGATTGCTTTTCGCCAATGTTGTGCCACTGTAAAGTAGCATGCACCAACAGCACCATCTCTCTTATGTTTGGATGCAAGGTAGGGGCTTGTTTGAATGCATGACTGACAGTTGCTTGAATGTTCCTTGGACTCTTAATTGTTGGACTTTAGCTGCTAATTGTCCTCACACTGAGGATAATTTTGCTGGTGACACCTTTAGTGCCTTAAGATCTGAACATATGCTCCAGGTTACACCCTCATGGCAGTGATCCATTCCTTTGCATGTGAGCCTAATATTCATGGGAAGTCTTGCAGAGTTTCCATTTGTCCGGTTTTAGTCTGACAAAATGACAGGCTCAACAAGAGCTCTGATGTTGGCAGATTGAAGAGCTGAAGGTGATATTCTCCAACTAGGATCTCAACGCACGACGCACTTTAAATTTCAGACTGTACCTAGCTGTGTGCTCCATCCTGTCTTTAATTCCACCACTGTTGTGCACCAATCACACGCGTCTGTGAAAAAAAAATCCTGAGGGACTTCTGGGCTTCTGTTTGCTCAAACGGACCGATTTTTTAGCTAGAAGCCAAATGAACGCAGCCCAATCAAAGTTTTCATTCCTGATAAAGACTAAAGCTCAGGCCCAGATTCCTTTCGGTCCATTTTCTGCTTGTCTAGTTCAGAGAGGCATGGCAAGTTCTTTTAGTTACATAACTGCCTGGTCCTCTGGGTGTTTTAGCTTGCGTCCAAATTATATCTACTATGTGTAAATAGGAAGCTTGTTTTTTGGTATTTCATGACTGAATGGTTAGTCTTCGCTGTCTTAGCTCAGAGCGTTGCAACTTGCACAGAGTGCACAGGATTACGGCTTGTCACTTTACGCCTGCACAGACTGATCAGTCCTAAAAAGCTTTCTGTCATTATAACTGAACCTTCTTTTCTGCTAAGCGTGAGATCAGAGGGCTCGGGGAAGCCCTTGTTAACTCCTAATGACCGTCAATCACAGAGATGACCCCTTGCTATTTGTGCTTTGCAGAAACACGGCAGTGTGCATGTTGGGTAGCCATTTAAATAGTTGTATGTGTACATTAACATTTTGATGTGTGAGTATTGAGTTTAATTTTCACCAAACATTTGTCTAAATAATAATAATGCTTAAGCTAAAGAGTCTTTTAAAGTGCCTTATTGGCTGAATGTTTTACTTATAGGTTTACGGATAGTGAATTGCACAATAATGAACATGTAAAACTACAAGAGCTTAGCCAATGCAAAGCATTTTAAGAATTAACAGTAACACTTTACAATAAGATTCGATGCATTAGTTATCATGAACTAATAATGAATAACACCTGCATCTGTTAATTTTTGCATGTACAAATTCATTTTTAACATGCCAAGTTGTATAAATTAATGTATGCCAATGTATTGTATTCACACACATGAAATAGAGCGCTATTATAAATTAACCTAGATTAATGAATGCCGTAATAAATTGTTGTTCATAGTTAGCTCATAATACATGATGCAATATCTAATATTATCACATTGTAAAGTGTTACTGATTGAGTTTTTTAATGTTTTTAAAAGATTCTCTAAATCTAGACATTTATTTGACCAAACATATAGGCAACATAGTAATGTTTTGAAATATTAAAATTTAAAATTTAAAATGGATTTATTTTAAAATAAAAAGTATTCTTTTGAAGGATTCTTTGATGAATAGAAAGTTTAAAAGAACAGCATTTATTTGAAATAGATTTGTTGCAATGTAAAAGCATTTACTGTCACTTTTGATCAATTTAATGTGTCCTTGCTGAATAAAAATATTAATTTCTTGAATGGTTGTGTATAACCAAATCCATTGCTCATTAATGTGAACGTATAATAATTATGTAATTGCAAGATTAAATTGGTTTAGTGGAAAACAAATAAACATGCATTCAGGTGTTCAGGCATATAGTTTAACCTCAACAATCCCTGATCAGAATTGGCATAATATGTTAAGCACGGGTCTTGAATTTAAATTTAAGCTAGGTCCTCTCATGTTGTTTCAAACATGTATGCATTTCTTTCTTCTAAAAACCAGAGCAAACATAAATGTCAAATATAATTTTTTTAATGGGGTTAATGGTGTTCAGTGTTGTTGGAAGGACCCTACCAGATCAAAAAAAGACACATGCATATGTAATATTTATAATGTTGCAATGTAAAAGCATTTACTGTCACTTTTGATCAATTTAATGTGTCCTTGCTGAATAAAAATATTAATTTCTTGAATGGTTGTGTATAACCAAATCCATTGCTCATTAATGTGAACGTATAATAATTATGTAATTGCAAGATTAAATTGGTTTAGTGGAAAACAAATAAACATGCATTCAGGTGTTCAGGCATATAGTTTAACCTCAACAATCCCTGATCAGAATTGGCATAATATGTTAAGCACGGGTCTTGAATTTAAATTTAAGCTAGCGGCAACTATTTTGAAAATTGCATTAGCTTGCTGGTATCTGGTGGGTTCATATAGTGCTGAGGAAATAAAAATTAGAGTAGGTTTGTGGGAAGGGGACTGAAGATTGTTTAAATAATACAGCACCTCTGTCCATGCTGTCATCCAGCTCTATAGATGCCTGACTGAAATCAGTAATGTGACTGAAGCCTGTTGGATACACAAGATTCCACATTGATAATTAAAGCTCACATGCTTCTTTCGTCAGATGCTCCTTTGCTTAGCCTGAATCCTGTGCATTTGTCGGATGAAGTTCCTGAGCTAAGCTATGCTCTGCATCGCATAGATTTAATCCCGCTGCGATGTGCTTGCCACACAGAAAGTGGTGAATGAGTCCACAATATGCTGTTTTCATGAATAGCAAATGTGAAAATTTGTTGTTTTATGAATTCTT
The DNA here is from genome assembly GCF_001515645.1 of Sinocyclocheilus grahami. Lineage (NCBI taxonomy): Eukaryota > Metazoa > Chordata > Actinopteri > Cypriniformes > Cyprinidae > Sinocyclocheilus > Sinocyclocheilus grahami. The sequence continues at coordinate 884,017 of NW_015505310.1, read as the reverse complement.
GGTTTGTGTAATCGATTTTGTTGTTCTTACCATGAGTATGTGTATCACCCATTGATTTGAGCATTTCATCCTCTCCTGATTCAGACAAGACAACCTTTCTTTTTAACTGCAGAAAGCAATATTATGGATATAGGACTCATATTTTAGCCAGAAACAACAGTTTGGTATTTGGGGTTACTTCTGAAATATTGTGATGCTTTTATCAGCTGTTTGAATTCTTATTCTGACGGCACCCATTCACTGCAGATGATCCATTGGTAAGCAAGTTCTGTAATGCTAAATTTCTTAAAATCTGTTCCAATGAAAAAACAACAACAACAACAATGAACTCTCCTACATCTTGAATGGCCAGAGGGTGAGCAGAATTTTCATTTTTGTCAACTATTTAATTAAGCTGTTTAAGTGGTTGTGTTCCTCTTCTTCTTCCCCCATTAATAAGCTTTGGAGCAGCTACAGGTCATCAGAGATACTTCTGTGTTAATATCTGTGCTTATTGGCAGCTACAGAGGTTGGTAGACCTGATGTAAAGGTCAGCAGATGGATGTCTAATGCCATATCAATTTTTTCTCTCTCAGGGATGTAGATTGTAAAGGAAGCGTGTTTGGTATGCAGCAGTCAGCTTGTTTTCTCTTGGCCTGTGGAGCTGTTTATTAGGGTTTTAGTGGCATCCCCATTCCTCTCACTTTCCCCACCTGCCGTTTTGTCATCAGCCGCTAATATGTCCTTAAATAGAAACCGCTGTGAAGATTAAAATGGCAAACTGTATAAAATTACGCCTTTTTACAACGGAGCTGTTCTTAACAGCTGTCACTTACTAATAAACTAAATTGTTACTATGACCTAGTGATTATACCATTAGAAAATAAAGTGAAATACATGATTAATCATCTCTGAGACATTTTATTAGAGAAAATTCTGCATAAATCAGAGAGACGGCTGGGCAACATAGCAGTTTGTAAAATTTGTACATGTCTTCTGCAGAATAAAATAGCTTTTCTAGGTTGCTGTTTTGATTAGTCTTCATAATAAACATTTGTTTTATGTTTTTTTTTTTCCAATTTGTATAATCACGTATAGGACTATTAAGATGGAAGATTTCCTGAAATGGAAATCACTGCTATTTAGCTCAAATATTTACTGTACAAGATGCCGTCTGGTGTTTTATTTTGACGATGTACATTGGACAGTGTGATCTTTTTGCATATTGACTTGCATAACTAAGCACTTTACATTTTAGTCAGTTAACCGTGAAGCTCCTTTTGTGACCGGTAGTTCCACATTCTCTCACATGAGCATCATTCATTAGCAATTCATTACGTAAGGCATGTTAGAATTGATCACCCCCTACGTCTTTGTTGATAAGCCATTAGAGCAGCAGAGGGAATCCTACTGAAGTGTGCAAAACGTCTTACAATGCGGTTGCCCCGAGTGCATATTATGTAACGAGGGCATGTATGAGGAAAGAAGGGAAGGAAGGATGCGAAAGAAGACCAGGAAAAGAACGAGCTCCACTTTTGTCCAGAATTCTTTTTACTCCAATCAGAGTAGATTTTGAGCATGCAAAATTACACCACAATAAATATGAGCAACAGGATATAATGTCACGCTCCAGGGTGTTTCTTTTGAATAAAGCAGTAGTTCTCAAACTTGTTACACCTATAACAATGTTTTAGTTTTTTCTCCAAGTGCAAGCTTAAAGGAATATTTTACCCTAGAATGTATACCGTCATAATTTATTTCCTCTCATGTTGTTTCAAACATGTATGCATTTCTTTCTTCTAAAAACCAGAGCAAACATAAATGTCAAATATAATTTTTTTTAATGGGGTTAATGGTGTTCAGTGTTGTTGGAAGGACCCTACCAGATCAAAAAAAGACACATGCATATGTAATATTTATAATAACATTTAGAAAGGATTACAGTGTATTTGCAGTCCAATTGGAACACATTAATACTACATTTGGGAGCAAGAGGTAATGTAGCCAATTTTCAAACCTCTTCTGCTGTCTAGAAGCGTTTTAGCCTACATTATTGATAGGCTGTCATGCTCAAAAACGGAGTGCTGAATCCAGCGTTTCTGGTTCAAAAGCTACTCGAAATTCATGTTCAGAAAATTGACTTTTGGGGGAAATAGAATAATGCCCTGCTTTTTATGTTGATTGCCTAAGAATTAGAATATAAATGCTCTAATCAGCACAGCTATGTGAATTAGTGGTCGACCGATATATCGGCCGATATTTGAAAATGTATCAATTTATTTTTAATCCATTTTCAAATTATTTAAAATTTCTTAAATATTAATTAAAATAAATACAATTATATCGGGATTACAGTGTATTTGCAGTCCAATTGGAACACATTAATACTACATTTGGGAGCAAGAGGTAATGTAGCCAATTTTCAAACCTCTTCTGCTGTCTAGAAGCGTTTTAGCCTACATTATTGATAGGCTGTCATGCTCAAAAACGGAGTGCTGAATCCAGCGTTTCTGGTTCAAAAGCTACTCGAAATTCATGTTCAGAAAATTGACTTTTGGGGGAAATAGAATAATGCCCTGCTTTTTATGTTGATTGCCTAAGAATTAGAATATAAATGCTCTAATCAGCACAGCTATGTGAATTAGTGGTCGACCGATATATCGGCCGATATTTGAAAATGTATCAATTTATTTTTAATCCATTTTCAAATTATTTAAAATTTCTTAAATATTAATTAAAATAAATACAATTATATCGGTCATCGGCCACCCTGCTTTCCAAGATATCGGCATCGGCTGTCAAAAAAACAATATCGGTCAACCACTAATGTGAATACATACTGTAGCTAGAGGATGGTCAACACTTATTCCCATCTCAAAATCCTGAAGAAAGTATGTGAGCTATGCAACAACTTTGTTGTTAAATGTTAAAGTTAAATTAAACTTGTCAATTGATCAGAAATTAGAAATGATACTTACAAATAAAAAAAAGAAAAGAAAAATGATTAAATTGCAAAATGTTAAAGCATTCAAATGGTTGTTTTTAATTAATATAAAGTATATTTTTATGATTATTTAGTACTTACAGGTATGCAATAATTAGGGTGTCAGTTGATTAAAAATTAAATACAATTAATTCCATGATATGCCACCTAATTGCAAATTATTTATCTTATTGAAATATGATTAAACGGACATGAAGTTAATCCATTTTACAATTGAATTTGCAATTCAATGTCAAATTAGGGCCCATTCTCATTTTGCTTCTTTTTCTTTGCTTCCATTTGAAGTCTGTAAACCCCATGTCTTCACCCAGCGTTTGCTTATGGCTGTTGTTCCCATCTTATCCAGTTTGAATCTTCACAGTAATGCAGAGCTTTCTCATAAAGGACCTACAGCTGGCTTCCTGCTAGTTAATTATAGTCATCTCAAGAGGGAGCTGCCAAGAAACAGACAGCCGTCTTCTTTTTTGATGTGTAACGAAAACAACATTTGTGCTTGATTTGGTTTTTTAGGACTTATGCTTCCAGTTTGAGCAGTAAAACCCGTACTTGTTTGTTTTTAACCAGTGCTTCATCGTGAAAGACTTAAATGGTGTTTCCCAACTTTTTTTTGTTGTTGTTGTTGCATGTACCCCTAAAACTCCATTAAAAAGGTTCAGCAAAACATTCATCAACACCAGACTAGAACCAGAAATGTGTTCGTGTTTAACTCTGTTGCCTGTAAAAATCAGGACTTCATCTGTAAAAATTACTTTTAAACATACTTTTGATATATAATAAAATAATGTTTCTTATTTCATTATAAATAGATAAATGTTTTTGCGTGTTTATCAGTGTTCATCATTTTGAGGTCTTCAGACAAGTTTATTTCAGGGAACGTTTTGCAAGTGACCCATAGTACTTACTGTCATCTGGGGTTTGAGTGTAACAAAATTCAGCCTGCTTCAGTTTTGGATGAGCAGTAGCAATGCGCTTTGAAAGTTTAATTTTAGGTTTTGCAGTGGGGACAGCTGGGAGGAGGGAGGGCCATGATGTTTCCTAGAGAGACAAGAGGCAGAAACTATTTTAATTCTGCTCACAGCACACTGTCTGTTTAGATGTCAGCTCTTTCTTCATCTCCCAGGTTGAAGCACGAGTCAAAGTGGATGTGATGAGCTCATGTCTCGTTCCTGTCTGCCCTGTGGATCACAGCAGGAAAAGGGCAGACAGAGGGAGAGGAAGTACAGTACACTGCGCTTATCGGGATGGCATATGAAGTTGTGATCAAATATGCACTCTATTTTGAATTAATTTTACAACAGCCCTGCTGGAAAATATAGCTTAAGCTATTTTAGAACATCAAAGCTGGTTTGTTGCTGGTCCAAAATGGTCTGTCAGCTTTGACCAGCTTGGACCATCTAGAAACCAGCATCAATGTTTCAGAAACTTTCAGATTAAATGGATAATTCACCCCCAAAATAATATTTTGTAATCATTTACTCACCCTTATGCTATTTCTTGCTTGTATGATTGTACACAAAAAATGTTTTTGTTGTTTTTGTTTGTGACTTTGAAAGTGAATAGGGTCCAAAAGTTCCAAAAAGGACATAAAGGTAGTTTAATAGTAATACATACAACTTCACTGGTTATAGTTATAGAGTCATTTTGTATGATGAGCATTTGGAACGGCATCAGGGTGAATAATTGAGGACAGAATTTAAATTTTAGAGTGATCTACACGTTTATAATTGATATGCCAGCAGGATGAGAAGTGAAATGCATCAGAATATACATCACTGTTCAAAAGTTTGGGGTCAGTAAGCTTTTTTTTTGTTTGTTAGAAAGAAATTAATACTTTTATTAAACGAGGGCATCTTAAATTAACCAAAAGTGATATTTTACAAGTACATTTCAAATAAATGCTATTCATTTGCACTTTCTATTTATTAAATCATGCATAAAAATGTATCACAATATCCACAAAAATATTAACCAGCACAACTATTTTAAACATTGATGATAAGAAGAAATCAAATCAGCATATTAGAATGATTCCTGACGGATCATGTGACACTGAAGACTGGAGTAATTCAGCTTTGCCATCACAGAAATAAATTACATTTTACAATATATTAAAATGGGAAACCTGTAATAAGTTTTCACAATATTACTGATTTTACAGTATTTCTAAACAAATAAATGCATCCTTGTTGAGCATAACATAAAAAAAACAATCTTACTGACCCCTAACATTTGCAGCATATTTTGTATTTGAAAATAATGCTCATCCATAAACAGAAAAGCTGGTAAATATAATGCAAAACCTCACTAGTGGTAGAATTAGGTCAAAGGCTCTCAAACGGGCCTGTGTTATCTAGCGAATATAGCAGTGTTTCAGTTTAGTGTAAAATCATAGAATTGATTTCAGTATTGACCCATTTTTGCTTGCCGTTTGTTTGAAGGGCCACACATCTGGGCATCCAGCAACACCTGCTCTGTGTGGTTCAGCCGAGGTGAATGTGCCAGGCTACATAATCCCAAATTGTGCTGATTACGCATTTATCATGCAAATGATGCTTAGTCTTGTGAAGTGAGTATGGTTGTTTTGGCAGCTGTGGGATGTGCAGCCGTGATACAGAGCTCTCCCGAAGGTATTCAAGGTGAAGCATCTATAATAAAGTGCTGTGTTTGCTGAGCTCTGGGCCTCGGTATGTTTTCTGCCAGATAAACAGACAAGAGCTGACAGCTTTACAGCAGCAGGGCTAGACCCGAGACAGAAGGTGCACGAGGAGCAGACGCGGGGCTTTTCCACTCCTTAAGATCCTATACAACATCCATCAAACCGCATTTCGAATAGTTGTGCACCTCTCAAGGTTCACCCCGCTCCAGGGCAGTGGCATTGTGTTGTAGAGGACATCGCCTGTGTAAAGCCTGTCTAGCATTCGTTTTTCACTACTGTCGAGTTTTCCGAGACCTGTCCTCCTTGGTTGACTGGCTGTGTGAGTAATCTTTCTGCATTTATTAGGTTTTACTGACGTTAGCTCGGTTTGGACGGGCCAGCACAGAGCGAGAGAGGGTTGAGCCAGTCGAGCAGCTCATTATCTAGGCAAGCTGGCCCCACAGTGGCAGCGGCTGCGTGCCTGAAGCCGAGTCACTGAAGCACTCAGCAGTGTAATAACATCTCCAGAACTGCTCCCTGTCTGTCCCTTTCTCTCCCAGCAGTGGCTCAGAGTTCAGACTCACCTTTCATTTTTACTGGCTCTGTGGCCCGCTGAGAGTTCAGTTTAAACTTTTGAGTTGTTCGGAACAAGGGAAAGGATTCTGTGCACATTGTTTCTGCTAAAAACTCAGCAGACTTCTTGGGATTTGGAGGTCACACGTACCAAAGTGTCAGTACTAGTAGTAGCAGACTCTTCTGTCTGTTTAATATACTGCAGGGTTCAACAATAAGGATTCTTTTGTTTTCTGCTAGGCTGGTCGAATCAGTCATTCAGTTTTTTTATACTGTTCCCACCAGAAAGTAAGGTCAGTTAAATAAAAAAAACAAAAAACTTTTATATGGCTCAGAAATAAGTAGAAAAAATATTAGTATTCTTTAATAAAATAGTGGTATCTAATACTTTTATTTAGTGTTTTTGCTTTTTGTTTTGGAATTTTTACAACCCATCTGATTATCTATTTATATAACAGTTCAGTATTGTATTTCACTAGTCCAACTATAAAATAAGGTTAATGTAATTTCTTGGAGAAAAAAAAAACAACAACTTTATATAGCTCAGAAAAATCTATTAATTAATTAAAAATATATCTGCTACGTTTTGGTTTGTATTGGTTTGGTATTTGTATAACATTTATATATGTGTGTGTGTTTGTTTCTTTCTTTATCTGATTGTTTATTTAATTTAATTTGTAATATTAAAATTTTTTTCCACTGGTCCCACCACAAAATAAGGTCAGCTTTATTTTTTTTAAGAAACCAACTTTATATGGCATACAAATATATTAATTAACTATTAACTACTACTAGGGCTGTGAATCTTTGGGTAGACAGCGAATCGATTTGATTCACGATTCATAGGTTTTCGATTCGATTCAAGAATGATTTTTGCAAATTCAGAACGATTCAATTCACAACTAAATTCGTTTCGATTAACGATTCGATTCTGCATTCTTTAAGTGCATTCACAGGATTCTTTAAATGCTTCTCTTAAATTCTTTAAATGCTTAGCCAGGGGGCAAATTACAGATCAGCCTTTATGGTTACAGAACCATATAGGTTAGAGAGAACAAAAACACTTTTGCCCATTGTTAGATGCTTTGCCATGACATGGCATAGGGACATTCTAAAACGCTTAGCGTGAAAAATGCTTAACGTGGCTTAACGGACCTAAACACCGACCAGGGAAACCCAAATAATAATAAACACTAACTACTGTCAAAAGAACGAGCCCTTATTCCACAGATAAAGTTAATATCACCTTAAGCGTTTTCTCCCCCATAGAAGTCCATTATAAGGAAACAACTTAACGTGGTTTAACATACCTTAACAACGACCGGGGAAAACCACATTTCTGTCAAATTTTACTTATAATTAACACTTGCTACTGTCAAAAGAACACGCTCTTATTCAACTTATAAAGTGAATAATATCACATTAAGCGTTCTCCCCCATAGAAGTCCATTATAAGGAAACAGCTTAACGTGTTATGATCCAAAAGCGCAGACAAATCAATAAACTTGACAATGAACGCTTTGTTGTCCCATTGTTTGGGGGTGTTGACCCTGTTCGAATGGCTCGTGTAGATCATTACCATATGAATAGCGCTCTGCGCGAGGGCATGATCATTAGAGATAATGAGCTGAAAAAGGAAAAACCTGTACCTGTCTTTACTTTCATGCTTATTACAAAATTAAACTGAAAAAAATTACAATGTTCTCAGTTCGTCGATGTGTCCACATTAAGCTGTTTCCTTATAATGGACTTCAGTGGGGGAGAGCACTTAACGTGATATTCACGTTATACGCTGAATAAGAAGAGCTCGTTATTTTGACAGTAGTTAGTGTTTATTACAAGTAAGGTTTGACAGAAATGTGGGTTTCCCTGTCGGTGTTTAGGTATGTTAAGCCACGTTAAGCGCTTTAGAATGTCCCCATGGTATATGTAGAAATTTATGTAAGCCAATATTTAAAAAATAAAAGCTTTAAAAGTATTATGTATAGGCTAACATTTTGTCACACCAGGGGCATAACCATCATTTCAGATGTGACAGAAATGTCAAATACAATAATTTTATGTATGCATGTAGTGTAATTATTATAAATTTTTTTAAATAATAAATTATTTTCTTATCTATTACTTTGAATTTGTTATAAGAAATCAAATACACTGCTGGACAATAATCAATCATTTGTAATCTATAATTTTTTCCTAATGGCAATTTTATGATTGATATATATAGGCCTCATACAAACAATTACTTAAATTTTCTGCACAGAGTAAGGTAGAAAATATACTTTATAGTTTCTGCACTGTAATAAATGTCAATTAGCAATGCATCATTCATAAATTTTATTGATTTATTGTGTTTACTGTCTTAACGTTTCATCAGTTCATTTTGCTTTTTATTCAGATTAGCTGTAGATATAGCCTGACACGTCTTAAGTTCTATGAGCACGAGATCAGTTCTCTTTCAGTGTGAAAACTTCTTCATCTAATTTTCATAAAATAAAATGCTATAGTATTTAACTTTTCCTCTCCATCGACGAATGATGATTCTGAAAGAAAAAGCGCCTGATGTCTGTTTGCTAAAGCAACAAACGCTACTTTCATACATCTGATTATCAGATAAACCTTGTGCTCTTATTTCAAGGTTATTGTTAATGCTGTGGTTATTTTAACAGCTTCCTTCGTACATTCGGTTCAACGACATTGTTAAGACACATTTATCATTCAATGGAACTGTGCGTATGCTTTAGACATTTTTGCTCCGTCCATGCAATAAATGCGCAGCCTTCGACTGCTCAGGTAATGACGTTGTCGGTATGACCAAGAGCCATTGAAAAACTACAGAAAAGTAAAACTACTTCACTTTAGCATTACTGGCCACGAGTAGGCTACTAAGGAGAGATCACACATCAGCTTCTCAAAAAATGTGTGAGACGAACGGAGCGCGTGCGCAATCTTGTGCATGTAGGCGGTAAAATAGTGGAGCGCGTGAAGGAGAGATGCGAGGGCACGAACACTGTTCAATTCGTGCTTGTAGTAATTTAATGTGTATATACTTTGAAAGCATTGAATCGCTATAGAAATTGCGATTCATTCGATTCTTAGCGTTATAAATCGATTACTGTCCGAAATCGGCAATTCACGATTCAAAAATCCATGTCTCAAGATCGATGAATTGCATCGTCAGGGTTTGTAATCGATGCATTGAGAAAACGAGTGAATTGTTACACCTCTAACTACTACTATGTATAGTTTTATTTTATACATTTTATTTTTTTATTTTATTTTATTTTATTTTTTAATTACTAAAAATATACACTAAAATATCTATTACTATTATTTAATTTACTTTTTAATTTGTTTTTAGTTTAGATACTTTTATGTTTTGTTAAATTTTTATTTTGCTTTTAAGTTTAGTTTTTTGTACACAGCCCATCTGTTTTATATAACATATATTTAAACAGATTTTTGCTGTTTGGTTTAATGTTCCTGGGTGCCAAGCTTCCTCTGTGTGTACGTTTTACACTTGCCTTTTCCAGTAGATTTTTCATTTAGCAGACTTAAATGCATCTTGCAAATGAGAAAAACAACATAAATGATTCAACAGAGACAATGTTAATACTGCAGCACAGTTGTCAAGTTGGCCAGAAGTCTTCCACACCTTTGAGTTTAGTCCCTTTCAAGTCCTTAGCAAATCGTAATGTACTGTAGTATAGACAGGCTATCAGTTAAAACATGTGATATTTGTGAAATATATATGTGGTATATATGTAAATATGCATATTTTGATTCCATGTAATTTGATTCAGTGTCTTTATGCTTATCTTCAGACTGTTCTGTTACATCAATTGCAGCTTGTGATGTGCTTTTGATGCAGCAGTCTGAAGTTATTTAAATAAGTTGTATGGACCAATTTTCAGTGCTAAAATAGGGCATGGGATTCTACCGTGAATCTCTCCATATGGGCAAATCCACTCAGTCTTCCCCCATGCTGCTCAGAGGCAGTGACATTACAGTAAGCAACCAGCATAAGACCCCAACTTGGAGTTTGTCCCACTTTTTTGGGCATCTACCTTCCCTAAGAAACCTGCCCTCTTTTTCTTCCCTCTAGACTTGTGTTTGCGTTTCCTACCCCATATCCCAGGAATGTCATAGAGGTGGGCATATGTATCAGGGTCAACAAGGTACCTGGACAAGATGGATGTCTATGGATAAAAAGCACTGCTGAATAATTTGCGTTTCCAGTTAAGAAAGTTATAGAACAATATTTCACATAGAGTCTTGGCAGATTGGGGTCGACTGTGACGACTGTGCAGCGGGTAGGATCCGGGGGTGCCTGGCTCATTTAAAAAGTGTTTCCCATCCCAGGAGTGTGGTCTAGAGAGAAATGAAGTTGAAATAGTTTCACAGTTCTGTATTAGTGCTGGATTTTAACTTCATGAGGTCTTATTTTTCTTCAGATCACAAGGATTCTACGGTGCGGTTTGGATTTCAATGCCCAAAGCTCAAAATGAACCAGTCGGTGTTAAATATTTTTTATTCGATTTACATCGTTTACATTTATATTTAGTCATTTAGCAGACTCTTTTATCCAAAGCGACTTCCAAATGAGGACAATAAAAGCAGTCAAAACTAACAAAAGAGCAACAATATATAAGTGCAAATGACAAGTCTCGGTTAGCCTAACGCAGTACACGTAGCAAGGTATATATATATATAGTGTCATTTTTTTCACGTTTTGTTATGTTGCTGCTTTGTGTTAAACTGCTTAAATGTACTTTTCCCCCCACATCAATCTGCACTCCATACACCATATTGACAAAGCAAAAACAGAATTGTCACAACTTCGTAAATTAATAAAAAAAAAAAAAAAACTGAAATAAGTACATTGCATAAGTATTCATAGTATTCAACTAAATATTTAGCTGAAGCACCTTTACAGCCTCAAGTCTTTTTTGTTTGATGCGACAAGCTTTGCTCATTAGCATTTGGCAATTATATGCCATCCTTCTCCTCACCTCTTCACCTTTCAAGCTCTGTCAGGTTGGATGGGGGCAGACACACATTTTCAGGTTTCTCCAGAAATATTTGATTGGGTTCAAGCTCAGGCTCTGGCTGTGCCATCAAGGACATTCACACAGTTGTCTATAAGCCACTCTTGCTGTGTGCTTAGGTCCATTGTCCTGTTGGAAAGTAAACCTTCTGCCCAGTCTAAGGTTTTGAATGCTCTGGACTGGGTTTTCATTAATCTCAGTATTTTGGTGCATTGAGCTTTTCTTCTACTCTGAGTCCCTCAGTCCATGCCACTGAAAAACAGCCCCACAGCATGAGGCTGCTACCAGCACACTTTACTGTTGGGATGGTACTCTGCAATTGATGAGCAAAGTTGGTTTCCTTCAAACATGATGCTTGGAATTGAGGTTCATCAGACCAGAGAATATTATTTCTCACAGTCTGAGGGTCCTTTAGTTGCTTTTTTGCAAATTCCAAGTGTTTTCATGTGTCTTCACTGAGGAGAGGATTGAGTCTTGCCACACCGCCATAAAGCCCAAATCGATGGAGTGTTGCAGTGGTGTTTGCCCTTCTGTAGGTTTTTCCCATCTCCACATATGATCATGGAGCTCAACTAGAGTGACCATCAGGTTCTTGGTCACCACACTAACCAAAGCCCTTCTCAATCAGTTGCTCAGTTTGGCCAGGAGGCCAGCTCTAGAAAGAGTCCTGGTTGTTTCAAACTTCTTCCATTAAGGGTAACAGAGACAACATGCTTTTGTGAACCTTTAATGAAGCAGATTTTTTTTCCTGAACTCTTCCACAGATGTGTGGCTTGACGCAATCCTGTCTCTGAGCTCTACAGACAGTTATTTTGACCTCAGGGCTTGGTTTTTGCGCTGATATGCATTATCAGCTGTTAGACCTTTTATTAAGATGTGTGCGCCTTTCCAGATCATATCCATTCAATTTAATTTGCCACAGGTTAACTTCACTCGAAGTGTAGTGACATCTACAAGGAATATGAATGCTCCTGAGCTAAATTTTAACTGTCCCAGATAAGGGTGTGAATACTTATGCAATGGAATCATTTAAGTTTTTTATTTTTAATAAATTTGCGAAGATGTTAAAAACCTGTTTTTTGCTCTACCATTATGTTGTATGGAGTATAGATTGATGCGGAAAAAAAGTAATTTAAAGCAGTTTAGCATAAGGCAGCAATATAACAAAACATGAAAAAAAGAATACTTTCGCAAGACACTGTATATATATTATACACACACACACACACACACACAGGAAAACAAGTAGATAGAATAGAAAAAAACTGAAAGCTGCTAGTTTTTTTTTTATAAAAAAAGAAGATAAATAGATAAAGTAGAATTAAAATAGAATAATTTAAAAAGGATTTGCCAGTGAGGAATGAACAATTTTTTAAAAGGGAAGCAAAAGTTTATTTTTCTTGCCTCACCTGCAAATCAGTTTTTAAATCTAAAAACAAAAAATCAAAGGGAAATCTAGATTCTTTTTTTTTGCTTCTTTATGAATGACTGCATGCAGTATCTTAATTTTGATACAGAAAATGTATCTTGTTTTAAGATATGAGCTATTTGTTGTTGTTGTTGATGTTGTTGTTGTTATTATTATTTTATTTTTTTCAGTATTTTTGCAGTGATATAATTAAAACATGATCTTATATTCAACATTTTGTCATCTACCTGTGGTTTGAAGAGCTCTCTCTCACTGGGCTTATAACATCAAATCATATATGAAAAGTTCATTTTTTGGGCCAGTGTAGTTACAATGTGTTTAATATATTACTGTGCTATAACTGTATGCATTCTCTCTCTTTTTCTCCTTCTCAGAAATATAGATATCAGGATGAGGATACCACGTCGCCTCCAGAACACAGCTCTCCACACCTACCAGGGGATGTGCGTCCTCCTGAGCTGGTGCAGGTGTCGGAGAAGAACATCTCCCAGATTGAGAATGTACACGGCTATGTTTCCCATTCACACATCTCCCCTATGAAGGTAAAATCTCCCTGCATTCCTCTGCCTCCATGACACATTTCTGTGCTGCATGGCATCTATTCTGTGTCTCTGTGCACTCTGTAAACATGCTTAAATGTTGTGTGTGATAGAATCTCCATCAGTGTCATGTTTACACATGAGCACAAACATACACACAAAATAAATTACATTAATACACACTACATTAAATACAGACTTTAATGTAAAAACAGATGCATTCATTAAAGTGTAGAACATCATAACTAGAATGGATATTTCGGTTCAGTGTTTTGTAGGCTGTGAAGTAGTTTCTGCCACTGGAATGTGAAAAGATCATTTTTCTAGCCTAAGCTGGTTTGCTGGTTTTAAAGGGTTTTTGGAAAGCTGAGAAGCCAGATTGCAAAACGGCCAAATCAACTGAACACTAGCCTGTCCAAGTTTGAAGACCAGGAAGACCAGCTTAAAGGGATAGTTCACCCAAAAAGGGGTCCTTCTGAAGCGAAGCGATGCATTTGTGAAAGAAAAATATCCATATTTAAAACTTTATAAACTGTAATCTCTAACTTCCGCGAACTGTCATACTTGCTTTCATGAGAGCTCCAGTGAGAAGTGACGAACGCGGAAGTGCATAGGAGAGAGCAAAACAAAACACCAGTCACAAATTAGAAGTGCAAAACAAGATTTGTAAAGAAAAATGCCAGAGGATTTCAATATAAGCCAAGAGGAGACTGGTTTTCCTTTGCAGGAAACAAAACTTGGTTCTTGAGAGAGCATATTCTCACTGGAGCTTACGCCTATGTCCTACGTCATCTGCTGGAACGCTACTCTCTCGTGAACACGCATATGACAGTTAGCGGAAGATTACGGTTTATAAAGTTTTAAATATGGATATTTGTCTTACACAAACACATCAGTTCACTTCAGATGGCCTTTATTAGCCCCCTGGAGCCATGTGGAGTACTTTTTTATGATGTATGGATGCACTTTTTTGGGCTTTAAAATCTCAACCACCATTCACTGCCTTTATAAAGCTTTGAAGAGCCAGGACGTTTTTTAATATAACTGATTTTATTAGTCTGAAAGAAGAAAGTCATATACACCTAGGATGGCTTGATGGCTTGGCAAGTGCATGTGAGATTAGACTCCCAGCTGATATAAAGTACAGTATGTGTTAGCACATGTTGCTAATGACACAATTCTCTAAACACTAAGCACACACAAATGGAAAATTTTAATTATAGGCTATATAACTACTTTTCGTATAAAGGCCTATGACGTGACTGATAGTTCATTGTAGAAGCTTAATGCAAGTCGAGTGCCAGACAAGAATATCCCAAGCGCAGACACAAGACAGAATTAGCAACATTATTTATTAAAAACTGGACTTCTACACATTTAGCTTTGTTTATATGCTCATCATTAATGCATTATAGCCAGTCCACAGAGTCCGCTCTGCTGTACAGTTTTCTGCAGTAGTTGGATGGAACTCTTAAAATATGGATGCACAGTGAAACATTTGTCAGTAAAAGATTATGTGCATAGCCTGATTATGTTTTCAGTATCTTGCGTATCTTGAATCGATCTCGATTCAAAATCAATTAATGTGTATATACTATAAATATAAGGGGATACAAATATTTTGTTGAATGCCTTTTTAGCACCATTTTAAACTTGGTTTAAATTCAGTATTTGCTTACATTCATTGTGTGTAATTATGCAAGTATCAAAGGATGAAAAAGGGTAAAAAAAAAGGATGTCAGTTATTAACTTTTTAAATGTCTCATTTAAAAATCTAGTGTTTAATCATGTCTAAATATTTATTCAAATGAAGAACTTAAAAATAAGTAAGCATGTATGACCTGCAATATTCTAGATATATTTAGTAAAGAGCCATACAGGTACCTAGTGGGTAAACACATTACAAATGAAAAAAATAAAATAATTTCTGACCACAAAGTGACTCTAATTAGCCTCTTTGCATTGGAATTTAAAACCCTTTTTTCTATTTTAACCTTACATACTACACTAATTGTAATACGTTATATAAATATTAGAAAAAATATTATAAGTCATTAATGGACCATAATTATTGCACAAATAGTATTTAGTACCAAAAGATCTCCTCAAACTATTAAATAAATATTATTGAACTAAAATATAGAACACTTATTTAACTGAAAAATAGTTAAGCTGTACGGTCACATTATAAGTAAGCAATACCTGAAGGTTAAGAAAACCATATTAATGCTGCCTCTCCATCACTCTCCAGAATAAAATGATACTGTAAATGTCATTGACATAATAATCAATGCATAATATGCTGAAATGTTTACCAGAAATTGCTGCAAATACCTGTATAATGAAGCTGTCGTCTATCCTACTTAAACCCATTCAAATGTATTGTTAACGCCGGTTTGTTTGGAGAGCTCCGTGAACCCCGTGACCACGCAGCGACGCCGGAGAGATCAAAGCTTGTCGCAACCCTGTTTTTCAATGGCTCTGGCTTTAACTGAAGCGCTACATTTTACGATTTACACCACATTAAGTCCTCCAAAACGGTATTTATTGTTTGAATTTAGTATTAAAACTTACAAAATTTAAAAGCTGAGACTTTGTTTCATATCACAACTGTTCAAAAACTTTTGACTGGTAGTGTATAAGTAACTTACATTTTTCTCTTATTTCTAGCTTTAAATGGGCTAAGAAATCAGATACACTGCTGGACAATAACCAATAATAATGATTTGTTTATATACTACAAACACTTATCACATAAGGCAGAATAGTTTCTATACTGTAATAAATGCTATGTCAATTAGAACTGCATTGCTATACTTTATTTATTATCTGGAGATGACTTGAGAAACACAAATAAACCATATATTGTCACAATTGTATGTTTAATGTCTTCATGTTTCCAAACGTTTCTGTTTTTCTGTGAAAACAACTGTTTTTTCATACAGTGATAGCAAGACGCTTTTATCCATATTAGGGATTTCCTGGTACGACTTTCTGTGCGAGAGTGCCTCCGGTTTCGAGTATGAATGAAACAGGCACTGCATGGAGTGTTTAGCACTCCGTGATGTTCATCTCGCCTTTATTCTGGGTCCGAATAAAACATCAGGTCATGCACAGACTATCCTGTCTCTTTAAATTTAAATCTATATGTATTCACACCGGCTCTTGAAAACCTCTATGCAAACACACTTGTCTGAAAAAGTGCGGAGGACGAATTTAAGTGATTTTAAAAGTGGGGTGGTGGTGGTGGTGGTGGGGGGGGGGACGGGACCGGGGG
>NW_015505310.1:856835-866987 GCF_001515645.1 Sinocyclocheilus grahami | reverse complement strand
GGGGGGGACAGGACACGTCCCCCGCGTGATCTACGCCCACCTAGTGTTCTCACTCACTGGCGTCTTTAAAACCCATAATTCCTAGCACACCGTGAGCAGTGCTGATGTTTGAGGAGCTGTGCTGGGCTCAGATCAGTGGAGCTCCCTGCATGCCGACAGAGCAGCGCCTGACAAGCCCTGCCTGTCACCTCCTATCAGCCTCAGCTGCGCAGAGCACGAGCTAGTGCTCTCTGTCCCCGCACACACACAAAAACACACTCGCTCTGTCATCACTATGAGCCTGCATTCCTCCTAAATCAGTCCATGTGCTCTAGGCTGATGGTGCTTTCTGGCTGCTGGCCCAGCTGACGCGCGGCGCTCTCTTAACTCTCCCTCACAACAATATGAGCTCTGAGAACGGGTGCGTTGCTCTACAAACACGCATCTTTGCAATTATATTTCCTTCTCCAAAACAAATCATGCTTTGTTTACTAAAACAGAATAGGATAGATGATTGTGATTTGAAGATGATTAAAAACAATTGACTTATTAGACTGGCGATGGTCGGTTGCTATATTTAATAGTGACTGCAGTAGCCTTACGCCACCTTGTGCCCGTTGTTTGTAATGAAAGGATCATTAGCAGTTTAAGTTAATTTTTCAATGCTAAAATACTATCCTGGCTTATCTTAATATGCACAGCCAGGTGTATTTAGAGCAAGTTATAATTGTTTAAAAAAATTGTAAAATGCTATACAAAATTATAAATATTTTGTGGTTCTGTTTGGTGATGCTGGTGGCACAGTAAAATAATTTTTTATGAAGTTTATTTCCTTAAAGTTTACGTATTCATTTTTTGGATCCCATTTAAAACAGCATCACATTTTAGCGATGCTATTGTCTCTGTAGGACCTTTAAATGCAAGTTTAAATTTCTGGCTCTCTGCTTTAATGGAGGATGTTAAATCATTTTGTCAGTGTTGATCAAATTTCTCATGAATCAGATCTCGCTTTACACACTCTCTGCCCTGATGATGACATGACTGCATGCTTTCTGCAGAACACGACACATGAACCACATGCCCCTGGTCAGGTTTCTATTTACAGACCGCTCTAGCAGTCAAGACACAGGGATGCTCCCATCCAGAGTTACGGATTTTTTAACCTTTCGCTTCAGTGGCACACAGCCTGAGTTCACCTCCTAAAGCAAATGCGCTTTGTTTAACGTCCTATTGATTTAAAGTCATAGATATTTGAGATTCTTACTTTTTGCCTGATTTTGGGATTGTGTTATGATTCCCTTTGTGCTTGGCTGGAACTGTCGGCACAGATGGAGTTGACATCTTGTGGCTCCCCATGTACCACAGTTGTAACGTCCTGTGACTGGCCTGCATACTTGCAAAGGCCTAATGATATCTGTGCTGAAGCATAGCAAAGCTCTGCTGTGATATTTTTATCAGGATTAATAAATAGTGTGTTTGTCTCTTCACAACTAAAAGAAGTGGGTCACGGTATATTATATAATTTGGAAACACTGAGTGATAAATAGAGATTTTTTTTTAAAATAATTTTTGTCATTAATATGACTCTAGCATGAATTTCCAGTTTTAAATTTGCTGCATGTAAATATACACTACTGTTTAATAGTTTGTAAGATTTTGTAATGTTTTTTTTTTTTGCTTACCAAGGCTGCATTTATTTGATCAAAAATACTGTAAAAACATAATATTGTGAAAATGTATTACAATTTAACAGAACTGTTTTTTTTAATTTAAATAAAAACTTTACATTTCATATTCTTATAGGATGCTGAAAACATGATTAGCCAAAATGTTTAATAAACAAACATGCATAGGTATGTATAATTGTGTGGGTTACAATTATTTGCTTTTCCACCATCGGGCCAAGCGGTTCTAGTTATGTTTCCACTTGAGCTTTACTACATGGGTAACTTTAAGGAACTTTCTGTGGAGTTGAGTGGGTTAAATTCTATGTGGACCTGCCTTTGAGTAATTATGCTGATTAATTCAAATACATATATAGGATTTACATAATTTTACCTTTGACTGTCCAAGATGCCAGTTATTTTCACTGATTAACATCAAGCATTTACTATAGAGAGCACCTATTTCATGCTTTAAGATACACAGCTGACACACGTGATCACATTGTGACCCATCTTTCCAAGCATTCTCAGAATGACTCCATGCTATGGAAATGCCATCAATTTCCTGCTGTCTTCTGCCACACAACTTCAAGTGTGTGCTTTTTATGAGTGTCTGCAGTTCATCATGGTGATCCATGGTTTTAGAAAAGAATGCTTTGTATGTGTGCTGCAGTATGATCGATCATCATTATGATATAATAGATGATTAGAGTTCAGTCATTAGGTTGAACTCACCTCATGCCGCCTGTTTCTCACTCGTTTTTTGCGTTTGCCAGCTGTTTGTTGCTTAGTGAAGTTGTTGTGCTATGTATGTCGTAGCTGCATGGGTTTAAGTGAAGGGCACGATGCTTTCACACACTCTCATTTTAAAGCTGCTTGTGGGCACATTGTTTGATATATTTGTGTGTATGTGTTTCTGTCAGAGTGTGTTTGCTACTCATATTTATCACCTGAGCTGCGTGCCCCTCCTCAGGTAGAGTCTCTGGAGTGCGTTTTTGACGGGCCGTCTACATTAGGAGGTGAGGAGGTCCCAGCCCCCGCCTTTGCCACACTATACTCGCAAAGTGACACACTGATGCAGGTAACCCAGCGCGATTCTATGGTTTTTATTCACATGTTGTTCATTATGATTCACCAATGATAAAACGGATTGCACAAGATTATAATTTAGAGAAATGTGTTGCAGTTTGCTTTTTAAGCACTAGGCGGCAGAGATGTCACAGTGTTAGGTGGCATGTACACTCTTAAAAATAAAGGTGCTTCAAAAGGTTCTTCAAGAGATGCCATAGAAGAACCATTTTTGGTTCCAGAAAGAACCATTCAGTCAAAGGTTCTTTAAAGAACCATCTCTTTCTTGCATTTTTGTAATCTGAAGAACCTTCTTTCGCCACAAAGAACCTTTTGTGAAACAGAAAGGTTCTTCAGATGTTAAAGGTTCTTTATGGAACCATTTAGACAAAAAGGTTCTTCTATGGCATCGTGAAGCACCTTTATTTTTAAGAGTGTATGTAGATTTCTGTTGGATAACTTGCAGTTTGGATTATATAATTTATGTATTTTCTATTTAAATATTTTATATTTTCTGACAGCAGTTGGATTGTGTTAGCCGATAGTTATTTAAGGGACAGTTACTCAACCTCAAGTTTTTCCAAATCTGAGTGAGTTTCTTTCTTCTGTTGAGCACACACACAAAAATAAGATATTTTGAAGAATGTTGGTAACCAAAAAGTTGATGGTAGCCATCAGTTTCCATAGTATGAAAGAAAAATATTAGAAGTCAATAGGTACAGTCAACAGTTACCAGCATATATACAGTGGGTACGGAAAGTATTCAGACCCCCTTAAATTTTTCACTCTTTGTTATATTGCAGCCATTTGCTAAAATCATTTTAAGTTCAATTTTTTCCTCATTAATGTACACACAGCACCCCATATTGACAGAAAAACACAGCATTGTTGACATTTTTGCAGATTTATTAAAAAGGAAAAACTGAAATATCACATGGTCCTAAGTATTCAGACCCTTTGCTCAGTATTTAGTAGAAGCACCCTTTTGATCTAATACAGCCATGAGTCTTTTTGGGAAAGATGCAACAAGTTTGTCACACCTGGATTTGGGGATCCTCTGCCATCCCTCCTTGCAGATCCTCTGCAGTTCTGTCAGGTTGGATGGTAAACGTTAGTGGACAGCCATTTTTAGGTCTCTCCAGAGATGCTCAATTGGGTTTAAGTCAGGGCTCTGGCTGGGCCATTCAAGAACAGTCACAGAGTTGTTGTGAAGCCACTCCTTCGTTATTTTAGCTATGTGCTTAGGGTCATTGTCTTGTTGGAAGGTAAACCTTCAGCCCAGTCTGAGGTCCTGAGCACTCTGGAGAAAGTTTTCGTCCAGGATATCCCTGTACTTGGCCGCATTCATCTTTCCCTCAATTGCAACCAGTCGGTTTTTAAGAGTTTGAGGCAAAAGTCACTCTTAATACAGTAGTTAGTTAATGATGAGAACTGGACCTTAAAATAAAGTGTGACCATTTTCTGTAGTGTTTCAAAGAAGAAAGAAAGAAAGAGGGCAAGTAAATGATGACAAAACTTTCATTTTTGTGTGATCCTTTTTACACAAAGATTGTATTAGGATTAATATCCCCACATTTATCGCAGATCACTTTTTTGATACATGTATTATATGGCACTTTTTGTTTACTGTTGCAGAAATGGCTAAAGTGTCTGACTAACCTCTTTATTGTAGTCTTATCAGAGATTGGGCGTTTTGCCTCCGAGTTGGAAGAGGTGACCTCATTGAAGCTGCAGTGAATATTTGGAGCATTTACAGTAAATGTCACTACTTCCTTGCTGATGTTGCCAACTCTTCTTCAGTGGATATTTTGGGCCTGAAGAGAGGATATCAACTGGTGGGCCAATATTCCAGAACCTATACATTAACATCTTGACACTTCTCCAAAAGTGTTCTATATTGAACTAAATGTCTGTCGTGACATGGCATGAAGTAACAGACAGGGACAAAAGTTTAGGTTAGTTAAGGTTGTGAAATATTATTATAATATTGTAAAATAATACAATTTAAAAGAACAGTTTTCTGTAAGGTGCAATTTATTCCTGTGATAGCAGAGCTAAATCTTCAGCAGCTATTACTCTGCACTCTTAAGTGTTACATGATTCATCAAAACTCATTCTAATGTTAATGTTAACATTCTATGTCTAATTAATTTGTTGCATTAGTTATATATTATACAGTTTCTTATAATTAGCCATGCTGAAAACAGTTGTGTTGCTTAATATTTCCATGGAAACTGTGACAATTTT
Organism: Sinocyclocheilus grahami; assembly: GCF_001515645.1. Taxonomy (NCBI): domain Eukaryota; kingdom Metazoa; phylum Chordata; class Actinopteri; order Cypriniformes; family Cyprinidae; genus Sinocyclocheilus; species Sinocyclocheilus grahami. The sequence goes on along the minus strand of NW_015505310.1, from coordinate 862,029 downwards.
TCAGGATTCTATTTGTTTTAAATTAACATATTTGTAGAATTATACATGTCTTTGCTAAATTTAAGCATTTATTTATTTAAAAAAAAAATCTTTGTTTTCCCCTTTCATTTCATTCATTCATTCATTCTGGGGTTTTTAAAGTGTTAAATGGGTTTATACTTTTCCCTGTCTGCTGCCATTGGCATCAGCTCAGGATAGTCACTGGTGAAAGTTTTGGAACTTTGATCAACCAATTAGCAATGTCCTAATTTCCTATGTCTTCAGAGTGATTAGTCACATGATATTTACAGCGCTAGCTATTGGCTTGAAAAGTGTGGCCCAGTAAGCAAAGATGGCAACATAAACTTAGGTCCTGCTTTAGCTGAGGAACCGGTTAAGAATGGAAATACTAACATATAGCTTACCTCTTTGTGTGTAACTTTTGACAAGATTTGGCTACCTGAATAATAATATAACAAAGAATTATGCCAGTCTGTCTCTGATGCTCTTGGTGTTCCAGACATGTTGCTGTCTCAGCTTTGTACCGCGTAGCATAGCGCTCTGCTCTGAACCACGTTCTCCCTGCCTGTCTGAAAGCCTCCGTTAGACTAGCTGAGAGCAAAGAGGAGGAATGCAGGGGAGGAGGGGAGAAGAGAGAGACAGCTTTACTGAAAAATGAGCTGTGTCATTCTTGGGGAATCTAACAGACCACAGTTTAGACTTCCGTAGCACCAGCCGTCCCCTTACGGCCAGCATGCATGTCCATGTGTTCACTCGTGAAGCTCTCTAGCCCCCTTTACCACAGTCCTGTCCTGCTTGCACTGCATCATGGGATCACCTTGACGCAGCTTCTGGGGGTGGGTGGGGAGTTCGGATCAGAGCCGAGGAGTACTTTGCTGTATCCGGCGGTCTGTCAAACCCTGGATTGCCACGCTGTGCAGGGTTTCACCTCAGGACTCGTAAGTGACATGCTGGCCTCCATTTGGTATGCCAAAAAGATGGGACGACAGCTGATCAGAAGCATTAGGAGGACCAAGAGATTGCGGCTGCAGTTGCTGGTGGGTAATAGTTAGTGTTATATACATGAAACAGGGTTTTGAAATGCGTGTCTGCAGAATGTGTGCTCCAGACAGAATGACTTTGAGCTGTGGATGTAAAAATTACAGGACAGGCGAGAGGGACGAGAGGGGGAAACTATTGCCTACACATTAACATCTTTTCTTTTTAAATGCAGAGCCGCACAGATTTGGTTTTATAGATGCAAGTTTATATTTTGGTGGAAGCAGAGTTTGCTTTGCGTGTTCATTCTGAAGTACACACAGATTTGGACTGCACAGTTTTCAGAAAGTTACTGCAGCATTTGTCTTGTTTGTCGTTAAAAGTTTTTGTTTTGTTGTAATTTTTTGGTTGGTTTTAACAGAGCCCTCTAGGAAATATGGTGATGAGGGAAAAAAACATTAGATGGGAGGAAAAACATATATTTCCTTGTTTTTGCCTTCTCTTGCCAAAAGTATTACGTTTTGTGAGCGAAATTTGTAAACTTTTGCATTCCTAAGAAAAGCATTTGTGTTCTCTCGCAAAAATATTGCATTCTTTTAGCATGATAAAATTTGGATCTGCTATTGTCACTTTTCCAAAATTCTTAGTGACAATTTACCCAAAATTGTCATAATTTAGTTATGCTGTTTTTAACCCAATATTGTTCGTAGAATGCAAAAGGCTGAGTGTCAGTGCCACTGTTTTATATACAAGAAAATATGTTTATTTATAATGTCAAGCTACAAAATGATAAAAAAAGACACCATGAAAGATACTTTTATACTTATTATGCTTGTGTGTGTGTGTTATTTTATTTATTTGTTTGTTTGTTTGTTTTGGAGATTAGCATTATTTGAGAGCTAGTCTGATTTTCTTCCTTTTACAGTATATTTAATTCACAGAAGAATTGTAATATTTGTTTGAGTAAATGAAGAGAGTGTTTTCCAAATTATTCAGTTAAACAACAGTTGTAGTACATTGTTGGAAGTCACTGAAAAAGTTTTCATGAACTGAGCAAGCTTTCGAATTCCTTTTAATTCCATTTGTAAATTCAATCATCACAATATTGATTAAAAAATTTATGTTAAAATAATAAAAATATTTGTCCTATTATTACAAAACTTTATACAGGAATCATTTGTGTTAGGAGCAGTATGAATAGATGAATAACTAAAGCTCATTACATGCTTTTTTCCCTGTAAATCCCCATGTGTATTTCTTATCATTAGATATGCTGCATTTGAAAAGTCTCTCAATGGTTCTCTATTTTTATACCTTTTATGTAAATGTGTCTCTGTGAGCATGAAAGGAAAATTTACTGCAAAGATGATAATGGAACAATCATGCGGTGTCTGCCGACAGAAGATATGCACGTTCTCATGTAGAGTAGCACCACATGCCATTTTTATTGTCACCCCAAGTACTCGACACTCCATCTCTCAAATAACTGCTCATCTCTTTGCGTGTTTACTGCCGAAATTCATTTGGCCTTGAGATGGAGAGCCCTGAAGAAGAGGCAGGAGACACTTCGAAGGCTTTTGTCCTTGTATTGTGCTATCGATTGATTGCCCATAATGCTGGTGGTTGTGGAAAAGAAGAGGGAACGGCTCAGAGACTGTGAGGTGGTAAATAAAAGAGACAGCTGCTTATTAGAATGGAGAGGCCCCATTAAAATGAGTCGAAGTATTTCAACAAACATGTCTGTTTGTGAGAGCAAGCATATTGTATTTGTGAGTTTTGTGACGCAACAAAAGCAGTGATAAGGAATCATGCCCAAGATTTTTTTATTTAATTTAATTTAATTATTTTAAATTTAATTCAATTCAATTTCAGTTTATATGTCAATTTAATTTAATTTATATTTCAATTTAATTTAATTTATATTTCAATTTAATTTCATTTATATTTTAATTTTGTTTATGCAGTTGTATCGATATCAAGTGAAAATTAAACACTGAAAATCTGGGAATCAAAATGTAATTTTAAACATGGAAATAAATAATGATTTAAATTTCAAAACATTTAATGCAAAGTAATGTTATAGCAAAAGGGATATTATCATCAGGTTTACCCTTCTCTTGGAGTTCAAATGCTGCTGTCATTAAATCAAAAGAGGAACATTTCATTGAACACATTTTTCAGTTCAGTTTTTCACTGTAGTTGTTATGCTGATAAAAAAAGTCTGATTAAATTTGGGGTTAATTAAAAACAAAAATAGTCTCCAATGGACCTCAGTGTAGTATGCCTCACCAGTGTCATATAAATGGTTTTTAATGAATGGTGTTTGCTAAGGCGTGATTGTTTTATAAAAGGAACAAATTAATATTCATGTTCAATCATTAATATTTAAGCAGTTGAATTACATTCGGCAGGTGGACAATTAAATTTAAATGATCTAGGGCTAGAATATCATATAGATTTATGTGTGAGCTCCATTGACTTGAGCCTTCAAGCAACGTAGCAACCACGAGCAACTTAGTAACTGGCAACATCCCAGAATGCTCCGATATTGCAGTGATTTTTGCACAGACAAGCAGCACCTACATTTTGCCATTATTAATAACAATAATCTAAATTACCCATGAACAAAAGAAGCAGATAGTGGCAGCAGAATAAAGGTGGTGCGCCTGTGACACACTGATGTTTATGCATTTGCAGCGGTTTCCTTTTTCCTATTCTGTATTATTATGTGGCATAATACAGTCTGCAGAACCCACATTCCCGGTTGCCTTGCAGTCTTTTGCTCTGTAAGGAAATATATGTGCTGTACAGTAATTAAATGATCACACCTCTCTCTTACATGTCCTAGGCTGAACTGAACATGTTGTGTTGGAACATTGACGTTCTGCTCTGGCAGTCACAGAAGTGCAATATCAATCCTGTGTCTATCAATGTGACAGAGCTTGTCTTTTCTTTAAAATATGCTTTGCCTTTCTACAGCACTTTGCTTCAACAGCAGTGTAATAACACCTAGAGCAGTTTTGCTTCAGGACAGATTTTACATCAGATGATTCAATCCAGTACTAAAATAATTTAACAAAGTGAAAAAAAACTCCTAAGATAGCCCTAAAGCATTACATGCATAAACAAGTTTTATTAATAATATTATTACATTTTATTTCAATAATACCAATTTCATAAAGATTACCATTAACTGCATAAACAATTTAACAATTTGTGAACATTTACATACACTAAATGTGGAAATATCTCAACTTTTTTTATGCTTTTATGCTCTTGGTGGCCAATAATTAAAATTCCGGTTAGGAGAAACCATGTTTATTTATTATTTAACTGGATTTAACGTAGTCTTTGTTTGTAGTTGTTGTACTTTTATTAATTCTTTTTGTGAATGAGAGAGTGTCCATGTTGGAATCTTACTAATTTGTCTACTTCTACCAAGTTGAATGGATGAATTTGCTTTAAAATACTAAAATAGACTTTGATTGGATGCACACATTGATGTCAACAACAAGGAAGCATCTCCCCCCACACACTTTTAATTTTAGTTTATCCATTTCGTTATCCTCATATGTACTAGGGTAGCTAGTGTATTACATGGTTATCTGCATTTTATTATTTCCATTTCACATTGTTTTTCCTCTTCACTCCTGTTGCCCAATTTAGGGTGGTGACCCACTAGTAGTGATCAGTAGTGATGTCTAGAGTGATCAGTGTTACAATTAGGTGTAATTGTCAAGTCCAGTGGTTGATTTAGGACACTTTATTGGATCAAATCTGGTATCATTGTTACGAATATACGGCACTATAAAGCTCAATGTCTTGTCGAGTCACTGTACAAATTTAAACAGTGGAGTCTTGAGCTGCCGTGACATTGGGGGTCTGGATTTTGGAGGTGTCCGTTAAGTCGGTAAGCCATGGTGAGGGGTCCACAGCAATACTCATGAAAAATAAATGCTCAGTGTTTTTATTTAATTGCTGATGAATTATTGATACACTTCAACGTTAAAAAGGTCAAATTTAAATGAGAATGCTAGAAAGCATGTCTTGGGGCATTGTCTCAAGGCAGTGATCTGTTCCAATGTAATGTGTTGTCGTTGGGTGGCGTAGACTTTGAAATAGAGCAAAACATTAAATTTTTTTTTGTATGTATATATATATATATATATATATATATATATATATATATATATATATATATACATACATATATATA
>NW_015505310.1:843547-856683 GCF_001515645.1 Sinocyclocheilus grahami | reverse complement strand
TATATATATATATATATATATACATATACATATTTTTATTTTTATTAAATAAAAATAAATACATTTAATTATTAACTATTTTTAATTACATTTATTTAAGTGCATTAAATGTATTTAAAAAAAACGTTCAATGTATTTGAATTTTATTTGTAATTTAGTAACTGTTTCAAAAGAAAATGTCCTGTAATTTTATGATATGCAGTTACAGTAAAAATATTTTAAAGCAGTTTTTGTGCCATTATTTCCCTTAACCACAAAAGGACGTCATGGCTTTGTTTGTGTTTTACTTTCCCCCTTGTGCTAATTTGAAAATTGCCAGTATCACTGAAGACGGTTGCCAGTATCTCCGATCAGATGCTGTGCGGTAATAGGCCCATTGCATGTGGTTCTTTAGTTTCTATTAAAGCCCTGTGAATATAAGCTATTTAGGTGGAGGAGAAGGCAGGGTGCTGGCTCTGTGGGGTTGCTTGCTTTATTTGATGTGGAAGCTGTTGCCATGGTTTTGGTCCTGGGGAATAGAGGAACAAGCTGTGACAATATCTGTTACCTCATTTGACACCTGTGGCACACCTCGGATAGTTTTCGCCGGCACGGAGCCGCCGTCAATAGGTTTGACTGCAGAGCATTGCCGTGGTGGAGATCTGCAGGAATTCTAGTCTTATTAACAAAGACGAGGTTATTTTTGCAATCGCTTTTCTCTTTTTTCTCTGCCTGTGAAGGCACAGCCTTTTGTCTCCCCCTCACTGAATCATACGTGTGTGGAAAGAGACTGCAGCGTGTGAAAGCCGATCTGTGTCAGAAGGAGCATCCTGACAGCATGGAATCGTCATCTTCTTCTGAACGCGTAGCGCACACATGCTTCCTGGATTTACCTTTACCCCTGGATCTCGCTGGATCTGTGCCTCTCTCTCCCGTTCGGAGCCGTGAGTATGTTTGCTAGCACAAAGTTTTATAATCATTAGGTAATCGTATCTTTTCCGACAATGAAGCTTTTAGCCTAAAGTGCAAGGAGGAGGGAAAAATCAATAGCTTTGCTGAAATAGTTTTTGTGGCTCGGCTGGCTCTAATGATCAGCCGGAAAACTGGAGTCCTCCGAGTGTGGCCATGCCTAAGAAGAAAAGGACTACAACAACACCAATCGTTTCTTTTTTATCAGGGCACCGCCGTGAATGCCAGCATCTATATTTAATGCGCAGTGGAAGGCTTGCTTTGCTTTTAAGAAAGTGATGTGATTTATACCTGCTCGTGGACGATCTTGTAGCCCCGGTCCATTTAGATTAAGAATCCCTGGAGAACTGTGGGCTTTCGACTGCAACACTTGCCAGTTAATTGAACCCATTTCCTGCTTCTTCAGCCTCTTAGGTTCTCCCCCATGCACAGAGAGCTCCCTGGTCCTTCATTGATCCTCTCTCAGGTCTCAGCTCGTCTGGAGCTGGAGTCACAGCCCAGAGTAGTGTGCACCGCTTGTGGGCAGCTCGATCACCTCCTCCCTTCTTGCTGCCCACTCCACCATCCAGCATGAGACTTTTGCACACTTGATCTCCCAGCTGGTGAGGACAGGAAGGTTGTGAGTTGGCCAACGAATGGATTTTGAGCTGTCGGCTCCGACTTCGCGCTTGCATTATTCCGCCGTCAGATCCGTGAGAGGATGCTGTAACCTTATCCAGGTGCGCCCTCCCTCTTCTGCCACGCTTCCACTTTCCGAACTGCCTCGGCGCTTGACAGCTGTTGCGGCTCTGTCCTGGCCCCAAGGGCTGTGATGAACTACATCTTTGGGAACAACACGCTATACCCGCGAGGCGGTCGGGCCAACACCCCATCCGGACATGCCGCCCCAGGGTCCAAACAGAGGCAGTGGGCCAAGCGGAGCGCCAGTGAGGAACTGCCTTCGTCTTCCTCGCGCTGGCAGCAGCTGCTGGCCTTCTTCACACGACGCGGTGCCTTCAGCGACTGCATCACGGCAGGAGCGAGCCAGGTAACTCTTGCCACAGCACACATGCTGCATGGGATGCACATATACTTGAGCCAAGTGTGGGGAAACCTCACTGTAAGCTAGTTGAACTCTCAAGAATGCATGCTTTAACCATTTAGGTTTGGTATTGTTGGGGTTCCTGGCTGGAGTGTGAGATCTACGTCTTTTAGCACCTTCTAATCCTTGCAGAATTAAATGCACCATTTATTTGTCCTTTCACTGTTTGCAAAGACGATAACATTTTTTTTTTTCATGTCTGGAGTTACACATCTACTGTGCATCCATCAATGCGTCTCAATGACTGGCATTTATTTGCTTAGTTTGTCCTTTCATGTTTGCAATGGTAATAACTTTGGTGTTACATATCACCTATTATTAACACTGTTATGAGCAGAAAAATGGCTCACCCAATTGACTGGATACTCACTTTGCTTGTAAGAAAGTGCAGCTAAAAAGTAGGGATGCACCGATATGAAAATTTTGGCCGATACCAATAACCGATAATTCTTTATTTTTGAAAGCCGATAACCAATATGTTGGCCGATAAATCTATATCCAAATTTTTATATACTTTTTGAGAGCCTGATTACAAAAAAGGTCTCTATCGGCATTGACTGGATACTCACTTTGCTTGTAATGCATCCCTACTAAAAAGCTACTTATGTGTTCAGTGAATTATATTTGCTTCTCGTGATGAAATCGACAGAGCTATTCAGTAAAGGCCCATTTAATTGAGAGTTACAAAACATAATCACACTGGACAGTTGAAGTATCTGCTTCCCATAGGTAGAGGAAAGCACTCAGTTGGTGAATGATAGTCCTTTTGAATCTAATCATATGAAGCGGTTAAGTCAAAGCGGTTCTGCATCTTCTTCCCGACCATAAGTGACCTGAGGGAGTAAACCAAAAAAAGCAGTCCATCAGGCAGGCTGGTTTTGATCCCAAGGACAAATGGTTGCTCATTGTGTCGGGGGGGGGGTCATGCCCTGGAATAAAAGCAGGACAAGTAGAAGCTGCAACAAAGGGCTTTACAGTCAGTCCTTTTATCCTTGTCATTGACTTCATGACAATAACTTCATCTCTTTTTCATGAATGTTTTCAAAAGGCCAAACTAGCCATTCTTGCCAAGTGTACCTACAGAACACAGTTTGTTCTTTTATTGGGATATAGTGAATGTAGAGTCTGGAAATATTGGGAACACTTTAAACTTTCAGCCGAAGATTTGGGATTTATGTGTTGGGTAACAGTTAGAAACCATCCGTGAAGAGTACTGTGAAGTATGATTCTGTGTAGTTTTAGTTGGATCATCTGCAGACAGTCAAATATTATAATTTCAATCTAAGTGCAATTAATTCTTGCTTTACTGAGTCTGATACACTGCAGAGATTGGATATGAAGTGATAAAAGAGCAAAGCAATATGTGCATAGGTAAGATCATGGGTTTGTGATGCAACCCAATGCAACTCACTAGATCATTGCTGAGTAGGACAGGCATTATGAACACTGAAAGCTTTTTAGGAATTTACTATTGCAGCTCTCCAAACTATTGTCTTTCCAAAAACCCTTCTGTGGTTTGTTGGTGGTCATTTTGAGTAATGTAATGGTCGCCCCTGTTTATGTTTGTTAATGAGGACAGGAGTTTCAAACTTCAAAAAGGATGCAAAACTGTGCTATATTCCAACTTCCAAGTCTTCCGGAGCCATATGGTAGGATTTTCTGATAAACATACCAAAATTAAAGTCATTATTGATTGATAATCTTCCCCTCCATTAAGCTCTTAACTGCTGTGACCAGATCATTGAATCAGTGAGTCGTAATGAGTCATATTAACCAATTTTATGATAATATTAGGGTGCTTTTTTTCATTGACTCCCCCAGGATATTGTTCAAAAATCCACCATTTGTGTTCCACGGATGAAATAGTCTTAGATTTAGCTAAAAGTTTGCAACCAGTGATCCATATGATATTGTCTATGCTATTAGAATCCGTGCATCATTCATTCATTCGTTTTTTGATTATTGAAAGTAGAAAAATGAGAAAACGGCTCATTTTCCATTTTTTTGCAAAACATTTTGCTTCAATTTTCGTTTTTCTTTCAGGGGTATAAAAAGGAATAAACAGCTTGAATATTCGATTTCTACAATTGGGCGGGAATTAAATGCCCCTTTCTGCTGATTGGTCAGCCGAAGATCAAACTGTGCCATCATCAGTTCTTCCGCTGTTTCGCGTGGCAGAATAATAGTCCTACACTGCAACTACATTTTATCATTTTTCATCAAACAAACAGACTAATGAATAGCTCGACACAACTCGTACCGGGGCAGAGTCTAGACAGGGCTTTCTTCTGTGTAGACCAGCGGTTCTTAAAGTGATAGGGGGTACGCTAAATAATTTGCTATAGCCTACTGTATTTAACAGACTGTAAAGTTGCTTTTTTTTATCATGATACATAGGCCTACTGTGATTTATTCCAAAGTGACTTATAGGATGCATTTAAAGTCAAATAATCTAAATGAAGCCTTTTAAAAGACAGGTATTCTCTGTGGTTCATGTTTCTGACATGTGCCTCTTGCTCAAGGAGACAGGACGTGCTAAAGCAGCAGATTCTGTTGTTCTCTTTATTTCTGAAAGGCATAACATTTTGTAGTTATTTTGAATGTAACGCTACACAAATAAAAATATACATTTTACCATACGACTATTTAATTACAGAGTATTAAATTATTTCCCCTCGATGGGTAAAAAATCCAAGTGAACATCAATCAGTACTCAATATTAATTTAATGAAGCCTTTTAAAAGACAGGTATTCTCTGTGGTTCATGTTTCTGACATGTGCCTCTTGCTCAAGGAGACAGGACGTGCTAAAGCAGCACATTCTGTTGTTCTCTTTATTTCTGAAAGGCATAACATTTTGTAGTTATTTTGAATGTAACGCTACACAAATAAAAATATACATTTTACCATACGACTATTTAATTACAGAGTATTAAATTATTTCCCCTCGATGGGTAAAAAATCCAAGTGAACATCAATCAGTACTCAATATTAATTGAAACTGCTTTAATTATGACTGCTGCTTATTTCCTGTGCACTTTAATACTGGTCTGCGCTTGACTTGAGTCGCGTCTGCTTATTGAGTTTATTTAACCCATCGCAATTTATAGAGTAACTACTCACCTTAATGTTGTTCTAAAGGCTTATTACTTTTTTTCCCCAAAACAAACCCCAAAAATGTTCTGCTCGTACTTGCTAATTTAATGGCAAAGAATGGTGACTTTAGTTTAGTTTTTTTTTTTTTTAAGCGGATTCATATCTGTCGTAAAATAATCTTATGCATCTTGTGGCATATATTTCAAGCGTTCTGACGGTATACTGTGTTGAGAAACAAACCCGAAATGGCAAGTTATTACATTTTATGAAATTTTTGCATTGCAGTCCTGTGTGCGAGCGCATATCGTTTTGAGATATCAATTATAATAAATTTTAACCCTTGAATGCATGAATGTTTCGCCAATCATTATTACATATTCGGGTCTTTAGGGACCCGGACCTATATATCCAGCACGGATGGATCTCTGCTGCTGCAATAGCAAAAAACTCTCTTGATATTTTAAGAACAATTACAGAAGAATAAAATAAAGCATATTTCGTTACCTTTTGAAACTTAAAAGGGTTCAATTTGAGCAGATGATTTTACCATCGCTGTCATCGTCAGAGCGCACTTCCACAGTACATGTAGCATCTGCCTCATATTCACGATCTCAGCCATATTCTCAAAACCTTCATTTTCAATGACTTCATATTCAATATTTTGATCACTGGCAGCTTATTCACCACATCCAGCATCATATGACAGTGACATTTATATTTCATTGCGTATGGCAATTGCTCTAACGTAAAACCATTCAAACCACTTCAATTTTTGCTGATGATATTCGTTTGTTTTATGCCTGCGGTAATTATGAGTGAAACCTCATGTCATCATTGTGTATCAAACAGTGCCACCTTTAGAAAAAAAGATGCATTGCACATATTGAGTCATCAGATATGTAAATATAGTTGTACAGGAAAAAATACTTGCACATTTACATACCTCGGGTCTCTATACACTTTTTACAAAAAATGTATCAGAAAACTGGCATTCTTTTATATTTTACTATTTTTTTCTTGTTATATTGTTTATAATTAATAGATTGAGGAATACTAAGAAAGTTGATGTGCAACTTAAAAAAATGAAGGAGGGAGAGGGTAGAGAATGATGTCCCGGGACGCTAAAGACCCGAGTTACAGTATGCATTTAAGGGTTAATAAAACACAAGACTATATTAAAACTCTAAGAGTAGGCTAGGCCTAGCCTATTTAATATCTGTTGTTCTCCGGTTGTCAGTTCTTGCATGAAAGTTATAGGCCTATATATACCCAAGCCAATTTATTATTCTTTCCCTTTTGTCTTAGTGTTTAAAATATTTATTTTGAAACTAATTCATTAATTACTTAATTAAACAAACCGACTTACTGGGCAAGCAGGGTAGGCTGTGACAGCCGTCATATCATACCCTGCCATGCCCAACTGATGCAAAGAATAGAATTTATATCTACACAGAAGACAGCCCTGTCTAGACTCTGCCCCGGTATGAGTTGTGTCGAGCTATTCATTAGTCTTGGGGAAAAAAAATGAATAAATGAAAAAGGATTTTTATACTTTCAATATTAAATAAAAAAACTTTGATACGCGGATTTATTAGCATAATGTAATCAATTTTTATTTGCTTCACCTTGCAGAGATGGACTCGTTCAAGGTCCTAAATTATGTTATATCTGTCTGGAAACCTAGGCGTATTAATCCACGTTGGTGTAAAAAAATGTTACTTGCTATTTGCATGATATGTGGCATCTTCAATCAATGTTAACCATATTTATATGTCACAGCTGAATGCATAAAATGGCACATGCTGTGTAACATAAAAATTTTTTTTTGGCTTCGTTGATCTTAAAAGAAGGAAAATAATTGCCAAGAGTCTTAGGTAATCTGAAGCCACTGGCTGTTAGATTTATAGACTATTTGAAATCATGGATCGACCTAATGAGAAAGCGAAATACATGCAGATCTGTGGTTTGAATCAAAAATAATTTATGAGCATGAAACTCATTTTAAGGTGGGAAATGATTTAACTGGAAAAAATGCAAAGCAGTTGATCGCTTTTTCCACAAAAACCTAGAGAGACAGGAAGAGCATGGCATCTTAAGAAGACAATAGTATTTCCTACAGGTCATGTGTTTTTGTTCCAGTGCTTCCACTTCTGGGCTGCCTAATTAATTATCATTTCATTAAAATATGGATAATTTTTGATGCAGCCAATGAAAAAAAAAAGTGTGATACAATAATGCCACTGACTCTGGCCTTTTTATATCTGGTGTAAAGGGTATTGCATGTTGTATATATGTACAATGCAATTTCAAAGGCTGTGTCCACTTTAGCATTTTGTTGGGTTAATATATTTAATTAAATTAATGCATTTAAAATAATTTAATTGTATTATAAATAGTACTTTAAATCCCATATTTTCAGTGTGGAATCTAGTGTGTACAATATGTACTGTATGTATGTATGTATATGTACAATATGTGTCTATGTGGCACATCTGTATAATATATATCCATGTTCGACCTGTTTCTGTTGATCTATTTCTGGTAAAGGCATCGCTGCAATGATGTGCCATGCTTCCATCATCCACCCACCGAGATCTCAAACACAGCTAAGCCCCCCCCACCCATTAATTTATCACCGTACCTTAATATGTGGCTGTGGCACAGGTGAAATTAGGAAGGAAATGAATTGATGTAGTTACATTGTCATTTGTGTAGACAATTATGCGAACTCTGCTACACATGTAGTATGCATTTAGATGTATCACAGATATCATAGTTGTATTCTCATTAACTGAACTGTATGAAGTAATATGAATAAAAACATACACATTCTGAAGTTTTAATGCAATATTGTGAATAAAGGATTCACAATCTAAAACCAAAAAATCCCAGCATGGGCTGCAAAATGTCTTGTTAATTCAAGCAGTTTAAGATCAGTGGAGCTGCAGTCTTCCTGAGAGCATGCATAGCCTAACAGGTCTCACTGCAGCTTCAGCTGTTGCCATGGTGTTGCCATAGTGATCGTCAAGCAAGGACATTTCATCATGTGGCAGCACTTGTTTATTTATTTCTCATATCTGTTGAACATAGAGCTTTGTATGACGGCGTCTCTTTCATCGGGGATGATGTGCAGGTGGACTCTTGCTTTTGGGTAACAGTAGATGAGGCGGTTGTCGCTTCATCAATCACCATCGTAATAGTCGCCCAATCACCCTCCGTGACCCTGCTTGTTAACCCTATTAGATAAGCTGAGACATAAGAGAGATCCTCCTTCCTGGCATAGTTTATGGCTTCAGCAAGGTTGTAGTAGATTAAAACGTCTTCTTCTTGAAGGAGCCGAGTGTTTCTCAGGCTGAGGAGATGCAGCGTTCCTGTGCGTGCTGGCCGCGGGAGGTGGAGGAGAGCGATCTGTGGGCTGTGTGTGTGTAGGAGACATTCTAAACAATGAATCATGGCAACACGAATGAACATTTTTGCTTCCCCGTTTAAGACCATACAGATCCTGTTTCGACGTCCTCTGACTGCGGTTTGTACGAGAGGACGCGTTTGAGGTGATTTTGCAGAGGGCAAAGTGATTTGAGTGCTCATTAACTGATAATTTGTCATTAAGCTGGTGCTTTAATCCAAACAATGTGTTGTAGATCGATTGCAGTGGCGGCACCTCTTGACCGGATTGGTGTTAAGTGTGCTGTACAAGTGTATAATAGTGTCTCTGTGGTTACTGGCACTTATAAGCGCAGGGTTGCCACCAGCCGCATAGAATCCAGTGGAAACTGGTTTACAAATGAAGCTTTCTAATCTACAAGCAACTCACCATGTAACGTTCAGCCTTTAGGAAAAGGAGTTAACTATCCTTATTATTAAATTAAAAAGTGGATACATTTTAAAGGTGACATATCATGAAAATCTGACTTTTCCAGGTTATAAGTGCTATAATCAGGTACCCAGTGCATCTACCAACCAAGGAAACGTGAAAAAGATTAACCCAGTAACTTTGTTGTGGTAAGCCTTTTTATGCAAGCGTCTGAAAAAATGAGCGTGTCAGATTTCGCTCCCTTGGTGACGTGGCAAAGGGATCTCATTATAATATTACCACCCCTTAATCTGCACATTTCCACCCACGACGCCGTCATTTTGATTTTGCAAACGACCAGTGTGTACCAGCTCTAATGCCATGGCCAAAGTTTGAGCAAAACATGCTAACTGTTGTGTCTTTGGCTGCACAGACGAGCACAGAACACTGTTTAGAGTCCTAGCCTCAGAGGAGATGAGAGCAGTGGATTTATTGATTTATTTAATGTATATTGCTGCTGCCACACAGATCTAAAATAAACATGTGATTTATTTCCCAGCTGTTTACCTTCACAGACATAACCGACTGTTTTTGTAACTCGTGTGTTTTTAACGTAAACTTGTGTGTGAATGAGAACTTAGTTTCTTAGTTTAGTGCTGTGACAGCCGCTTTCTGTCCGTGTGCTTCAGTTGTGTGTGCTCAGAAAACCGTATATCAGATGTCTAGATGTCTAAGGTTTAAAACACATGATTTCAGCACGATAAACATGATGATCAGAACCAAAACAGATGTTTTTTGCAGGCCCAAACTGTAATGGCGCAGCTCTATTCTGGAAAAGGGGGTGGGGAGCAGCAGCTAATTTGCATTTAAAGAGAGAGGCCTGAAAAACAGCGTGTTTCTGCTTCCACTCAAAATAGGCATTTTCAAAATGATATAATAAATGATCTGAGCATTTTGAGCTGAAACTTCACAGACACATTTGGGGATACTAGAGACTTATATTACATATTGTAAAAAGGGGCATAATATGTCTCCTTTAAAACTATTTAAGAAGTTTGAACCTTTTTTTTAAAGCTGTTCAAGCTTTAAAGATATAGTTCACCCCAAAATGAAAATTCTGTCATTAATTACTCACCCTCATGTCGTTCTAAACCAGTAAGACCTTCGGTTATCTTTGGGACACACATTAAGATATTTGTGGTGAAATTCGAGAGCTTTCTGACCCTGCATAGACAGCAATGCAACTGACCCTTTTAAGGCCCAGAAAGGTAGTAAAGACATCATTAAAATAATCCATGTGACATCATTGGTTCAACAGCAATGTTGTGAAGCTACACTTTTTGTGTGCGAAGAAAACAAAAATAATGACTTTATTCAACAATTTCTTCTCTTCCGTGTCAGTCTTTGACGTGCATTCATGACAGTACCACAAAGCATGCATGTATTCCTCTGCTTGTAAACAAGCCACAGCGCATCTGGGTTCAACATCAGAATGTCGGGTTCTGCATCAGCAGCACCACATGCATGCGTCGTGGTACTCTCTGGAACGCACTTCAAAGACTGACACCGAAGAGAAGAAATTGTTAAATTAAGTCGTTATTTTTTTCTTTGCACACAAAACCTATTCTCTGTAGCTAATCAGCTCATGGGAAATATGAATAATTAACCATAACTAGTTATAATTAACTATTCATATTTTAGATCCACTGTAGATATTTAGCTGACCACTCAGGGTCAACCGTCTTGTCAATTCTAAGAACGTTAATTTCCTGGTTAAAGGAAATAACCTTCTTACTGTACAATTCTATAAGTTTGTAACATAAATCTGCATGATTATTGACTCAGATCTGTGGTTTGAATCAAAAATAATTTATGAGCATGAAACTCATTTTAAGGTGGGAAATGATTTAACTGGAAAAAATGCAAAGCAGTTGATCGCTTTTTCCACAAAAACCTAGAGAGACAGGAAGAGCATGGCATCTTAAGAAGACAATAGTATTTCCTACAGGTCATGTGTTTTTGTTCCAGTGCTTCCACTTCTGGGCTGCCTAATTAATTATCATTTCATTAAAATATGGATAATTTTTGATGCAGCCAATGAAAAAAAAAAGTGTGATACAATAATGCCACTGACTCTGGCCTTTTTATATCTGGTGTAAAGGGTATTGCATGTTGTATATATGTACAATGCAATTTCAAAGGCTGTGTCCACTTTAGCATTTTGTTGGGTTAATATATTTAATTAAATTAATGCATTTAAAATAATTTAATTGTATTATAAATAGTACTTTAAATCCCATATTTTCAGTGTGGAATCTAGTGTGTACAATATGTACTGTATGTATGTATGTATATGTACAATATGTGTCTATGTGGCACATCTGTATAATATATATCCATGTTCGACCTGTTTCTGTTGATCTATTTCTGGTAAAGGCATCGCTGCAATGATGTGCCATGCTTCCATCATCCACCCACCGAGATCTCAAACACAGCTAAGCCCCCCCCACCCATTAATTTATCACCGTACCTTAATATGTGGCTGTGGCACAGGTGAAATTAGGAAGGAAATGAATTGATGTAGTTACATTGTCATTTGTGTAGACAATTATGCGAACTCTGCTACACATGTAGTATGCATTTAGATGTATCACAGATATCATAGTTGTATTCTCATTAACTGAACTGTATGAAGTAATATGAATAAAAACATACACATTCTGAAGTTTTAATGCAATATTGTGAATAAAGGATTCACAATCTAAAACCAAAAAATCCCAGCATGGGCTGCAAAATGTCTTGTTAATTCAAGCAGTTTAAGATCAGTGGAGCTGCAGTCTTCCTGAGAGCATGCATAGCCTAACAGGTCTCACTGCAGCTTCAGCTGTTGCCATGGTGTTGCCATAGTGATCGTCAAGCAAGGACATTTCATCATGTGGCAGCACTTGTTTATTTATTTCTCATATCTGTTGAACATAGAGCTTTGTATGACGGCGTCTCTTTCATCGGGGATGATGTGCAGGTGGACTCTTGCTTTTGGGTAACAGTAGATGAGGCGGTTGTCGCTTCATCAATCACCATCGTAATAGTCGCCCAATCACCCTCCGTGACCCTGCTTGTTAACCCTATTAGATAAGCTGAGACATAAGAGAGATCCTCCTTCCTGGCATAGTTTATGGCTTCAGCAAGGTTGTAGTAGATTAAAACGTCTTCTTCTTGAAGGAGCCGAGTGTTTCTCAGGCTGAGGAGATGCAGCGTTCCTGTGCGTGCTGGCCGCGGGAGGTGGAGGAGAGCGATCTGTGGGCTGTGTGTGTGTAGGAGACATTCTCCACAATGAATCATGGCAACACGAATGAACATTTTTGCTTCCCCGTTTAAGACCATACAGATCCTGTTTCGACGTCCTCTGACTGCGGTTTGTACGAGAGGACGCGTTTGAGGTGATTTTGCAGAGGGCAAAGTGATTTGAGTGCTCATTAACTGATAATTTGTCATTAAGCTGGTGCTTTAATCCAAACAATGTGTTGTAGATCGATTGCAGTGGCGGCACCTCTTGACCGGATTGGTGTTAAGTGTGCTGTACAAGTGTATAATAGTGTCTCTGTGGTTACTGGCACTTATAAGCGCAGGGTTGCCACCAGCCGCATAGAATCCAGTGGAAACTGGTTTACAAATGAAGCTTTCTAATCTACAAGCAACTCACCATGTAACGTTCAGCCTTTAGGAAAAGGAGTTAACTATCCTTATTATTAAATTAAAAAGTGGATACATTTTAAAGGTGACATATCATGAAAATCTGACTTTTCCAGGTTATAAGTGCTATAATCAGGTCCCCAGTGCAACTACCAACCAAGGAAACGTGAAAAAGATTAACCCAGTAACTTTGTTTTGGGAAGCCTTTTTCTGCAAGCGTCTGAGAAAACGAGCGCGTCTGATTTCGCTCACTTGGTGACGTGGCAAAGGGATCTCATTATAATATTACCACCCCTTAATCTGCACATTTCCACCCACGACGCCGTCATTTTGATTTTGCAAACGACCAGTGTGTACCAGCTCTAATGCCATGGCCAAAGTTTGAGCAAAACATGCTAACTGTTGTGTCTTTGGCTGCACAGACGAGCACAGAACACTGTTTAGAGTCCTAGCCTCAGAGGAGATGAGAGCAGTGGATTTATTGATTTATTTAATGTATATTGCTGCTGCCACACAGATCTAAAAT
>NW_015505310.1:842133-842717 GCF_001515645.1 Sinocyclocheilus grahami | reverse complement strand
CTCCCTTGGTGACGTGGCAAAGGGATCTCATTATAATATTACCACCCCTTAATCTGCACATTTCCACCCACGACGCCGTCATTTTGATTTCGCAAACGACCAGTGTGTACCAGCTCTAATGCCATGGCCAAAGTTTGAGCAAAACATGCTAACTGTTGTGTCTTTGGCTGCACAGACGAGCACAGAACACTGTTTAGAGTCCTAGCCTCAGAGGAGATGAGAGCAGTGGATTTATTGATTTATTTAATGTATATTGCTGCTGCCACACAGATCTAAAATAAACATGTGATTTATTTCCCAGCTGTTTACCTTCACAGACATAACCGACTGTTTTTGTAACTCGTGTGTTTTTAACGTAAACTTGTGTGTGAATGAGAACTTAGTTTAGTACTCACATGCTGTGACAGCCGCTTTCTGTCCGTGTGCTTCAGTTGTGTGTGCTCAGAAAACCGTATATCAGATGTCTAAACTAATATGGTTTAAAACACATGATTTCAGCACGATAAACATGATGATCAGAACCAAAACAGATGTTTTTTGCAGGCCCAAACTGTAATGGCGCAGCTCTATTCTGGAAAAGGGGG
>NW_015505310.1:824785-841136 GCF_001515645.1 Sinocyclocheilus grahami | reverse complement strand
ATGTGATTTATTTCCCAGCTGTTTACCTTCACAGACATAACCGACTGTTTTTGTAACTCGTGTGTTTTTAACGTAAACTTGTGTGTGAATGAGAACTTAGTTTAGTACTCACATGCTGTGACAGCCGCTTTCTGTCCGTGTGCTTCAGTTGTGTGTGCTCAGAAAACCGTATATCAGATGTCTAAACTAATATGGTTTAAAACGCATGATTTCAGCACGATAAACATGATGATCAGAACCAAAACAGATGTTTTTTGCAGGCCCAAACTGTAATGGCGCAGCTCTATTCTGGAAAAGGGGGTGGGGAGCAGCAGCTAATTTGCATTTAAAGAGAGAGGCCTGAAAAACAGCGTGTTTCTGCTTCCACTCAAAATAGGCATTTTCAAAATGATATAATAAATGATCTGAGCATTTTGAGCTGAAACTTCACAGACACATTTGGGGATACTAGAGACTTATATTACATATTGTAAAAAGGGGCATAATATGTCTCCTTTAAAACTATTTAAGAAGTTTGAACCTTTTTTTTAAAGCTGTTCAAGCTTTAAAGATATAGTTCACCCCAAAATGAAAATTCTGTCATTAATTACTCACCCTCATGTCGTTCTAAACCAGTAAGACCTTCGGTTATCTTTGGGACACACATTAAGATATTTGTGGTGAAATTCGAGAGCTTTCTGACCCTGCATAGACAGCAATGCAACTGACCCTTTTAAGGCCCAGAAAGGTAGTAAAGACATCATTAAAATAATCCATGTGACATCATTGGTTCAACAGCAATGTTGTGAAGCTACACTTTTTGTGTGCGAAGAAAACAAAAATAATGACTTTATTCAACAATTTCTTCTCTTCCGTGTCAGTCTTTGACGTGCATTCATGACAGTACCACAAAGCATGCATGTATTCCTCTGCTTGTAAACAAGCCACAGCGCATCTGGGTTCAACATCAGAATGTCGGGTTCTGCATCAGCAGCACCACATGCATGCGTCGTGGTACTCTCTGGAACGCACTTCAAAGACTGACACCGAAGAGAAGAAATTGTTAAATTAAGTCGTTATTTTTTTCTTTGCACACAAAACCTATTCTCTGTAGCTAATCAGCTCATGGGAAATATGAATAATTAACCATAACTAGTTATAATTAACTATTCATATTTTAGATCCACTGTAGATATTTAGCTGACCACTCAGGGTCAACCGTCTTGTCAATTCTAAGAATTGTTAAATGAAGTCGTTATTTTTTTCTTTGCACACAAAACCTATTCTCTTAGCTTCATAAAATTACCGTTGAACCACTGATGTCACATGGACTATTTTAACAGTGTTCTTACTACCTTTCTTGGCCTTGAACATGGTAGTTGCGTTGCGAAAGGAGTCAAATTCTCCATTCTTTTGGTTTTCAATGAGTATTCAGTGCCTGCAAGTTTGTGAATGAGTTCATTAGATTCAAAGACAGAAGCAGGCCAATGTGATGTCTATCAAGATCCTGTGTCAGTGAAAGATCGCACTGGCAATCCAGATATTTTAGTACTGGAAAAAAGCACAAACAAGCTTTAATCATTTAAAGCTGATTTTTGTAATTTCTTCAATTTAAAAATTATTTTTCCTATTTTACTTAAACGGTTAATTGTCCTGAAACAGTGAACAGTGGACTTTATTGATTAGTCTGTTCAGAGTGAAATGCAAGCTTGTAACATAAGCTTTTGGCCTAAGTCTAGCCCTTGGCTAAACATGAACACTACTAGTGTTAAACTGAATTTTCAAACTCAAGGATGTTCTTCAGTCTTGTTTTGTGTTATAGATCAATGCTTCAGTGTTCTACAAGGCATTAACATCCAATTTCAGCAATCTCTACTGATTTCGACATGCGATTCCGTGCCCTTTTCAATGCACTCACTGTGTCCAGTTGTACATGTGAATGTCTATTAAGGAATCTCTATAAAGATATTTTAGTACTGGAAAAAAGCACAAACAAGCTTTAATAATCATTTAAAGCTGATTTTTGTAATTTCTTCAATTAAAAAATTATTTTTCCTATTTTACTTAAACGGTTAATTGTCCTGAAAAGTGAAAACACTGTCTGCACCGTAATTTTTCAGTATTAAATATTTAATTGTGCATGCTCATTTCACTCTTTTACAAATTTAGCTTATTAAAGTTCATCTTTAAAAATAAGTAATTTCATCACTGTTAAATGTTAAATCTCAAAATTAATATTAATTTTTAATACCGCACATTATGATATTGTGATCCCTAAGTGCACTTAAAATGATTTACATTTTAGATTTACAATTTTAGTTTTTAGTGTTTTCATTTATCTTAAATTTATTTTATTTAGATCTCTCGTTTAGACTTTTTAGTCTGATGATTATCCGCCATAACATAAAAATAATCATTTGTATTGGTCAGAATTTTAATATCATTCCATTCTAATTTTAACTTGATTTAAATTGTCTTATGCATTAGTGGACTTTAGATAAGACGCTTATGCCAGACTATATGGTGCCACACTGAGGACTGAATATTTTCATATTGATATGGATGGTTAATATGTGCCGCCTTTGCCTTCCTCCAACCTGAACATGTTTGTGTGTGTGGAGCCATCTGCTGTACAGCAGGAGGTGTGTCTGTGAATTTCATATAAAACAAATCAATATGGCTACTATCCAGACATTATATGACATTAAATCCTTTTTTTATTTTAGGTTATTATTATTTTATTTATAAGGGTTTTCCAACCTTTTATTTTCTTATGTCCATTAGAAAACCTCAAGTACCTCTTCCTCAACTCCACACCAGTAATGTGCTCCTATTAATCATTTAGCATTATCATTAATATGAATGCTTTAAAAAAGAAAATCAGCAACAATCGATAATGTGAGTGGAAAAAGCAATATATTAAGTAGCACATATTCTGCTATGAACATCATCCACACAAAATATTTTTATAAAATTTGAACATGCATTACTTTTTCTTTCCTTTAAAAAAAGAACCTAAAAACGTATGATTAGTTATGATTTATTATTTTAATCTAAATTAATTATTTTTTAATAATAAAATATTTTAAACATATTTTTTACAGGTTTAAGAAAGCAATGTCCAGATTTTTCCATGTACCTCTGGTTTAAAATACAGTTTTGACTGTATATAAGCTAATGCTCTCTTTTGATTAACTGTTTTCAACATTATCACTCACTGATTGTTGTTTTTTTAGTTCATGAGATACGAAGACATATATGTTCCTTTTAGTGTCCATTCTTTGGTGGCATACTTTCAAAAGCCTCAAGCACAAGCTTTGCTTTCTCTCCCTCTTTTCCTTCTCCTCCTCTCTCTTTCTCACCCACAGCCCCATAAGAAACAGGACAGGGTACATTAAAAGGTGCAGTCAACAGGAAACAGTACATTCACAACCATCCAATCCTAATGCAGAAGTAGTCCCCACACTCTTCAAGCCCTGAAGCGTCTGCTTATTTAATTGGACAATATGTGAAAACGACATGTATGATTACTGCACTAATGACAGTAGGATTAAAGATGATGGTCTAATTTTATATTCTATAAGAAACTGGTTAAGAATAAGAAATAAAATGCATATAGTTTGACTGCAATTTTAAGCGAATACCCTGTCATATGTCAACCTACAGCAAGTTCTATCGAAACCCCATAGGCTTAAATGAACGACCACCATCCAGCTATCAGCACTGAAGCGCAGAATTGTGTAAAACTCTTACAGTGCAGGTACAAATGGAGATTAGTAGTGAATAGTAGTTGTGAAACAAGGTCAAAGCAGTGCTGCGCTCAACCATCATATGCTCTGATACACCACACCGGCCCGTTCGCCCGCCCCTACACGAAGCATCTAATAGAGATTGCATTTATCCTCTGTGACCTCTCACTTTGTGACCTGTGTTAATGCTTTGAAAAGCGAGTCAGACTACAAAAAGCCTCATGAATCTCAAACGTAGGGTGCAAATCCGCCGTTTTCCGAAGAGCGACACAAAGATCATCCGAAAGCCAATGCTGAAATCAAGAATGGAGCATTGATTATTCATGCCTGCAGAAGAGACTGTGTGCTGTCATGTGCAGTGCCCATTGGAGCTCATTAATTGGCGAGCAAGTGCGGGGGGATGAGAGCGAGTGAGGCAGAAAGAGAGATAGACAGAGAGAGAGGTTGGCAGAAGAGTGGAGCCAGGGGAAAAGGACCAGATTTACAATCACGGTGTGTCCTCTCTCCTTCCCGATTGCTCAGCAAAGTAAGCTCATCATTCTTCAGCCTGCGTTCTCCATCATTTCACCTGCTGGTCTGCCCTCTGCTTGGAAAACAATGACCACCTATTGCAACAACCATGAGTACTGCTGTGGCGCTTACATGGAATGTCGGACTGGGGTGATGGAGGTGGCCAACTGCAACCATCCCAGAATGCAACAGGGAGTCGGACACGTGCACAGTACGCTGACCCGAACGCCGAGACAGTTGGTGCAACAACCGCAATTCCATCACCATTTACACCATCATCTGCACCAGCAGCAGCAGCCGCCGCCGCCGCCACCACCTCACCTTTCTCAACCCACCCTGCTCAACTTCCAGCAGACTCCTCTGGAGACCCACAGGGTTCCACAGTACAGCTCTTGCACCCTTCCAGCCTCCACCAAGAGCAGAGGGAAGTTCACCAACCTCAGGGATAGTGTGAAAAAGAGCCCCACTAAAAGCACAGCTAAAGTCAGAGCTTCTTCCAGTGCCTTGTGGCTTGCCAATTCTTGGGGCACGTTTTCACTGGAGAAGGTATGTGGGACTGAGTCTTATTAAGAGTTGAGGGATGGTGAAGCTGAGGTATGAGGATTTGAATTTCAGCTAAGATTACATTGGAATTCAGTTATATTGTTTTGATGTTTATGTTGTTGTTTCTCAAGATTTGGTCAGTGTCAATTTGGTTGCCAAGGCCTTGCAAACTAATATTGGAATGTAAATCAGCTTCATG
This sequence comes from Sinocyclocheilus grahami, assembly GCF_001515645.1. Taxonomy (NCBI): domain Eukaryota; kingdom Metazoa; phylum Chordata; class Actinopteri; order Cypriniformes; family Cyprinidae; genus Sinocyclocheilus; species Sinocyclocheilus grahami. The sequence continues at coordinate 836,156 of NW_015505310.1, read as the reverse complement.
TGACATGTATTAAATTTAATTGACAGACATAAAAATATAAATATGTATACACTTCCATTCAAAATTTTGGGGGTCAATAAGATTTTTTTTTTTTAGATCATAATGTGTGTTACAACAGATTTCCATTTCAAATAGTGTACAGTACATGCTATGCTTTAGAATGTTTCAATTCATCAAAGAATCCTGAAAATAAATCACAAAGATATTAACTGAATATTAAGTTTATTTCAATATAGTTGATAAAAAGACATATTTCTTTAGCACCAAATCAGCATATTAGAACTATTTCACAATATTACAGTTATTGCTGTGCTTTTATCAAATAAATGCAGCTATTGTGAGCATAAGAGACTCCTTTAAAAAACATTGTAAAAATATTACAGACACTTACAGAATTGTGTGTGTGTGTGTTTGTGTGTATTTTAATTGTTTGATCCAGACTGTCAAAATGCAAAAATGTAGGTCCCACTTTATATTAGGTAACTACTATGTACTTACATTTAATTAAGCATTTGATACAATGTACTTATTGTGTTCATACATGTTTTTACATTGTACTTATATATTTTTGAATTACACTGTTGACCCATCCCTTACTCTTTAACTTACCCTTAAACCTACCCATACCACCAAACTTGTTTCTAACCTTACCTTTATCCCACCTCAGTAGCAGCAGAAGTGTTTTGCAATACAATATGAACACAATAAGTACACTGTACTTATTTTTTTTATGTAAGTACATAGTAGTTTCGGCCACCTACTATAAAGTGGGACCAAAGTTTTACAGTCCAAGAATTTACAGTCCAAAACTGTAGTACTTTTTTTAAGAAGATGTCAAAATATGAAATGTTTTGGTTATACTTTTGACACTACTTTGCTAAGTAGTGAACATGTTTAATATCTTTTATACACTTGAAAAGGAATATTGGGATAGTGTCACGAGTATAATATTGATACATTTTATATGTACATGATAGTTTAAAATGGAGCCTGTATTGTACGGAATTAAAGTAAAGAATGTTTGGGGTTGCTATTCATTTAAGACATTGGTGGGAGCTTTAGGCTGAACTCCAAACCAGTCTATCTGATCAATGCTAATGATTGATTCTAATTTTAACTCCGAGATCACAGGCCATGACTACTGTACCACTGCCATAATAGCACGCAGTGTATATGGATTCTTATGTAAGTTACACTGGTCAATTTAGGCAGGACAAAACATTGTGGTTGAATTGGTAATGCCCTCTGTGCTGTCACTCAAATGTAGCTCCATAGTACATACCACAATCTCTCAAGTCTCTGCCATAACCCTGAGAGTGAGTGTTAGTGAAACAGAAACCCTTTCTAATTAGTAGTTACAGTGATGTGTCTGTTGTTGACTGAGTGAACTGGACTGTTGTAACTGAATATCCGTCTCCTCTGGCTGTGGTTGGTGCTTGGACAAGCGGCTGTGGATCAGATTGCTTTTGTTTGGGAACGCTGACACATACGGCCTGTGTAGAGGGCCAGTTTCAGCGGATGTCTCCTCACTGACAGCATGGCAACACTCACTCTTGCTCCTGTAGAGCTGGAATCTGCTGAACTCCCATAGATATGTGCTTGCGTCAGATCCTCTCCCACAACAGTGCACAGTCCACATCATGTAGGCAATGAATTAATGATTAGCCATGATTTTGAAATGATTAGCCACAATTTTGAGATCCGTAAGAGTTGCTTGGAGCATGGAAATATCATGGAAATCTTGAGACAAAAGTTATGAAAGTTCACAAAGGCTAAGTAATGCTACAGTAGCTAACATTAGCTAGGTACATTGCTGGCTAGCTGATAATGTCAACATAAAACGGTTTACTCTTTATTAACTGTAATGCATTTTCTGTAAGTCTTTTCTGAGCTGGCTCACTGGTTTGGTTCAAGGCTTACAATTGTTATATTAAGGATTTATGTAAAGAAAATGAATGGGGAATATATTTCTGTATGGAGACCGGCACATAACATACAGGGGGGTTTCTAGGGGGTTGTTTTCCCCCTGTATGTTATGTGCAGGTCTCCATACAGAACTATATGATTCAAGGCCATAATTTTGATTTGATTAATATATTAGTTTTAATTAAGGTAAATTGTGACCTAAGAGGGAAATAATTAGTACAACATGGCCACAATTAAACTGAAATGAGGTACAAATTAATAACACATGGCTACAAATGAATACATCCTGGGAACAAATTTCTTAATTTGTGGACACAATATGTATTTTGTCATGTTCTGGGCTCCATTTATCTGAAATCAAAACTGTTGAAAAGTGTCACTCTTGTGGTCTGTTCTGTGTAATTGTAAAGCTGGATTGATTGGCATCATTTTATTTTGTGAAATGAATTGCAGGATATTATCTACTTTGGGATATTATTTTGTATCTTATTTTTTATTTTGCAAATGGTAATTAGCCACAGTTCACTTCAGTTTTGCTTAGCAGTGACAGTAGTTCAGTTGCAATGTAGTTTGAAGTCTCTCTTGCAGACACACATTTATAACCTGCAGAAATGAAAAAGACAGACTCACTAAACCTTACAGAGCTCTGATTGACATCTTGACAGCTAATTTCATATTCAAAAGGAAAAGCTAATCCTTCACAGACCTGCACAACAGGATGTCAATTGCTGGACTGGAGTTTTATTTTTAGCTCTGTTTAATCTTGAAACACTGTGGCCATTTTTTCATAGATAACTTAAAGGGATAATTCACTCAAAAAGGACATTTCTGTCATTAATTACTCACCCTCATGTCGTTCCAAAACCCATAAGACCTTCGTTCATCTTCGGAACACAAATTGAGATATTTTTGATGAAATCCGAGAGCTTTCTGACCCTGCATAGACAGCAAGGGAACTACCACTGTCAAGTCCCAGAAAGGTAGTAAGGACATCGTTAAAATAGTCAATGTGACATCTGTGGATCAATCGTTATGTTATGAAGCTATGGGAATACTTTTTGTATGCTAAGAAAACAAAAATAACTTCTACCTAAAAACAACAAATTCTTCTACCTTTCTGGGCCTTGAATGTGGTAGTTGTGGTGCTGCTTATGGGTCAGAAAATGGCTCAGATTTCATCAAAAATGTCTTAATTTGTGTTCTGAAGATGAACGAAGGTCTTACTGGTTTGGAACGACATGATGGTGAGTAATTAATGACAGAATTTTCATTTTTGTGTGAACTATCCCTTTAAGTCTAAAGAAAGGCTTGTCCTTTAAGTGAGTCACAAAATAGCACACATTCTGATCATCGTTTTCATTGATGGAGATTCTGTCACAATTTACACTTTTTAACACTGCATTTCTAAAACTACTGAATATTATATATATATATATATTTTTTTTTTTTCATTTTTCACCCCAAAATTAAAAATTTTCGTTATTTACTCACCATAATGTCATTCCAAACCCATATGCTGTTATTTAATTTTTTTTCTTGTGGGCCATAAAAGGGGAATTATGAAGGTTTTTCAAGTGGTTTTGAACAGCAGTTCATAGTGGCCTGTTTTACAGTATTTTTTTTTTGGAGAATGAAAGAAGGTAATCATTAGTCACCATCCTTCAAAACTGTGCTTTTGTGTTTCACTGAGAAAAGAGAAAAAAATGTGGGATTGGAGCAATATTAGAGTGAGTAAATCATGACAGAATAATCATTTTTAATTAAACTATTTTTTTAAAGCTTATTTATAAGGTCTTTCCTTTACTAACTTTTCATTTATTTTTTTCACCCTTTACATAATCATTTACACTGAATGTTTGTAGAGTCCTTTAATAATAAAAAGGAATTACAGAGTCTAGTCTTAATTTATGGACCAATCCAGTCATGATTATTTTGTTTGTTATTCTGTTTTCATTACCCCATCTTCTCTGTTATTCCCTCCCTCTCTGTTCTTAATTCTGTTCAATATCTGATTACATTAGGAGAAATCGTGAAAAATCATTACTGTTGTGTGTCATCTGCTCTGACCTTTGACCTCCACTGTCATTGTTTAGCAGGCAGATGTCATTCCTCCCTCCGCTCCCATAATCCCTGTGATCCCTATCTCACCCATCCCAGCCGAGACCACTGCCATTCCTGCACCCACGTCACAGGTCTTTTTTTTATCTCATGTTTTCACTCCACCCACCTCAGCGATGGTCCTCTTGACTTAGAGAGATTACATAGAGAATGCCACGTTATATTGCTGATGCGCACTTGCACCTCAAAAGCAATCGTGCTAGTGAAGCGTTGCTTGCAGAAGGATTAGGTCTGCGCTGGTTTGTTATGCCACTGTATTGCATATTCTGCAGTATGTTATGCTGTGTATGGACACAGGCTGTGCTGTTAATCTCTTGCAAATACCAGAGTAATACTGTATCAGCATGCCAAGAGTAAGTGATGCTTTTTTTTATCGGATCTATTTCTTGTTCTTTTAATAGTTAACTGTTTGTTTCTCTGTTTCATTCTCAGTTGGTTAGTGAAAAGAAGCAAGGTGCACAATTATGGGTCTTGATTAATTTCAGCTCAAGTATTAATGAATGTTTCCTTTGCAGGCAAGCCCCGCACCGGTGGTGGTGAACACAGAAAGCCTTGACACCTCGCCCTATGTAAGTCCATATGTAAGTGATATTTTTCTTTATGTACTGCACTTAGCGAAGAGGTAGATTATTGCAGAATGCTGTTCAGTTATATATAATATACAGCATACATATATTCATTCAATTATTCCAAAATTTGCTGCATTTATTTGATCAAAAATACAGTAAAAGCAGAAATATTACTACATTAAAAAACGGTGTTCTATTTTAATTTATTTTAAAATGTAATTTATTTCTGTGTGGGTGAAGCTGAATTTTCAGCAGCCATTATTTTAGGTTTTAAAGTCACATGATCCTTCAGAAATACATTCTAATATGCTAATTTGATGCATTAATTAAACAGCATTTATTTGAAATCTTTTGTAACAATGTTAAATGTTTTGTGACAATATAAATATTTACTGTCACTTTCAGTCAATTTAATGCATTCATGCTGAAAAAAATACTGAAAAGTATTAATTTCTTATGAATGTGTGTGTGTGTGTATATATATATATATATATACACACACATTTTGTGTGTGTGTGGACTGACCCCAAACATTTGGATGGTAGTGTGTATACTATTGTGAGGATGCTTTTTAGCTCTCTCTTCAATATGATGCTCAAAAATGCACAATAACAAGATGGTTTCCTGCTTAATGGCACTGGGAGTGGGGATTTAATTTGATCATGGGTCAGAAAATTAGCAAATTAGAGCTGGGCATCATTCATAGTGTTTTCACTTTCAGTCTGTACCAAACTATAGTCTACCAATTGGTTAGAAAATATTTGCAGATATAATGAATTCAAAATATATCCTACCAAAGTGAAGAAAGTATCTTAAAATATGTTCTCACTTTGTTTTATTCACAATGAAATGAATTTTCCAGCGTTTAGGAGATTACTTTGTCTTGCGTTTTGAAGTTCCCCCACAGTATATGTGATTTTAGATGTTATGGAGTTTCCTTGTTCTAGCTCGGGGATTTATCAGGGTCCCATGGCACTTCTTCAACCCTATGCTTCTCTCGATCTCAGCAGCGTCTGATAATCCTATACATCCAGTGCCAGAGAGCCTGCTGAACTGACTTCTGTCATCCTTCATCAAAGACTCACTCTGAAGACTAGAGTTATCTGAATGAGAGAACTATGGTCTATATAGAAATGACCATGAGGAACTCTTGACTGACCTCATTAAATACTCCACATCATCAGTGCTGAGATTGACTCTATTGCCATGTCGCTTAACGTGGGCCATTTCTAAGGCCATCGTTCTGTGATTTTTATGCATAGGAGTTTTAGTTGGAGTAAACTTTTTGAGGTAAAAAATAAGGTAAAATTTGGAATTTGAAGGGTAATATTACAATTTTGGTAAATTTGTTCGGTTTATAGTAACTTTTGATGTCATCTAATAATAATAATAATAATAATACAGAAGACCTGGATTTTTCTGCATTGTATTACCCAGGGATCAAGTATTTTTGATATTGAATCTGCCAGCAGTTCAGCAGGTGGATTTATAGTGATCTGGCTTGTGGTATGCAAAATCCAAATGTTTTTTTTTCTGTTAATAAACAAATGCTTTTAGAACATGGTTTTCATTTAGGGAATGTACAGTATAAAGGGCAATGTTGATGTTGAACAACTTATGTATGTACATCTATTCCTGTTTTGATCGTTCATTATCTTGCATGCATAGTAGTAGTCTGATATTGATCGTGTTATTGTGTTATAAGAAAAGGTTATTGTCAATATTAATTTGAGAATTGTGACAATATACTGTATCTAGTTATGCCAGAATGAAAAGGCCTTTTTGGATATTCCATGAAAAATGATACAGAAGCATTGAAGTAATAGCATGAAAGTTATTGTAGTGTCACGCTGAGAGCTGGTGGCGTGATTAGAGTATAATGCCGTATTGGGCAGTGTCAGTATTGACGTATATCTCTCACCCCCTTTAAACCCCACCCCAACACCACTGATGTCACAGACAGATGTTTTCAGCAGTAGTTACAGAAAGAGTTAGTATTTAAGGTCTTTAAATGTCATTTAGAAGCTTAAAGCAGAGCCTCCAGAACCACACAAACATCTAAAAGCTGATGCATCGATGCTTATTTTTGGTCTCATCATGCAGCCCTGTTTTCATTCATTTTGATTTTAAGCATTTAGTCCATTTTCATATAAAACTTTGATAAACAGAACAGCTGTCCAGACTTATTTAAATGAAACCTCAATTTGAACTCATCCTGAATGATGCTTGCTCAATGTAAACACTCCTTTCTGGTATCCTTGCCTGTATCATGTGAAAGTTACCAAGGTTTACTGGGTGTTACATGGTCATGACTTTGAAGTTGAAAGATTGGATATAGTTTTACGCACACAAGGCCAGTAAGCAATTCTATCACATTATTTTCTTGCCAACATGTATAATGTTTAAGTTACAGTTACTTTGAAAACACTGTTTTAGAGTTTATCGCCTGGTGTACTTTCATTGTAAGTGACATTTATTGAGGGACAAGTCTGAATTATTTACTGTGGTAATCAACATTATGCCGCAAATGCTGTTGATACAGCTTAACTAGTGTTGAACCCAGAATGTTGGAAACGAGTGGACTGCATTGCATGTTTAGCCGACAGCTAGCGTCTGTGTTCTTCATAGATTTGGTTGCTGTGGCCTCTTTGGCTGAAATACACTGTAACTGGCAGGAGATATAGTGCTTTATAGTGCTGTAGTGCCAAGAACTGTAGAATCAGTAGAGGTGAAATGTAAGGAGTGGAAAGCGAAAAAACTGTTAATTCTTACATAATCGGAGCACTTTTTTAGCACATATATGTTTATTATATAAGATTATTTTTTGCCCATAATCGGTCCCAGATGGGAGTCTGAAGATGAAATTTACACTGATTTTTAAAGAAAATCTGAGGAATTCTGCTGAGTGGATTTAGATAAGTGTATTAAATGAAACTTTGAGTACTAGTTATGGAACGGAGACTAATACGTCTTAGTTGCTGAAGACATAACCAGTGAGACACATTATTAATTGAATGCTCATGCTACCCTTAATCTACAGGAACTGTTCATTCTGATCTGAATATCTCTTATTGCCATTGTATTGTTGTTTGCTCTAGTATAATGTGGGTTTATATTAGTAGTATATCAATAATAGTAGTCTGTCTACAGTATATTAGTAAATTTGTAAATTTCAATAATAAATTACTAGGAGTGTGAATCTAGCAGGAAATTTCTCTTTTTGATTTTGATTCCTGAACAGTTGCTTTAAATATCTTGTCAGTGAAAAAAAATTCAATGATGCGAACGATGAGATTATCATTCATTTAAAATATATTTAAAACAATTTCTTTAACAGGTTTGTCACAGACTTTTCACAGTCTTTGTAGAGATTGTAATCAATCCTATAATTGGCCATCATTTTTTAAATTATTCATGAGACTGGTATTTTTTTTTGGGGGGGGGGGAACAAAACAGAACTGAATACAGAAAGTAAAATCAAATAATTACTAACACTCCTGAATTACACAAACTTGCAGAACTAATAAACGTTTTTGGGTGACAGTAATAGAGGAGACCATTTATTTATATCTGTATATTTTAACATTGTATATTGACACAATTCGTTTTGTTTGAACTTTCAGGTGAATGGAACAGAAGCTGATTATGAATATGAAGAAATTACACTTGAGCGGGTAAGATTGCTCTGACAGTGACAAAAATTACTTACAGTGTCCGTAAGATTTACAATATATTACACCATGTATAAAAGTATATGTGTCATAATATTGTCATTTTTATTGAGTGTCGGAATAAAACTGTATCATAAATTGTACAATGAAAAGAGATGTAAAATGGTCATGCTCAAGGTTTTAAAAAGTCACTGTCAGAAAGAGAATATTAAAGACAGAAAAAAGCTTGAACTATATTATGACAATACATTATTATTACGTTTGATTAATAGTAATGTCTACATGGACTTTTTAACATTTTAAAGTTGTGTATGTTAACATAGTTGATGTGTTTTTAGTGTGTTTGTGCTGTTTATTATACTATGTTTACAAATAAACATTGCTGTAAAAGTTATTTCATGACACTGAACACATTAATTAACTACTAACTAATGCAAACCATATAAGCCCTTATTAGAAAAAATTTCAGAGTGCTGCACTGAATATATATATTTGAATCAAGTGTTTCACAGATCAACTGCTTGTAACATTCACATACACACACATTCCTCCTTTGATTTGTTTTGGATTTAATAATGTAATTTAATGTTAGTAATTATGCTTATTGGTCTGTTTTTTTTAATTTTTTTAGTTTGGTTGGTTGACATTTTCTCTTTTTTCACCTTTAGGGGAACTCAGGCCTGGGTTTCAGTATTGCAGGCGGTACCGATAACCCCCACATCGGCGAGGACCCAAGCATCTTTATCACAAAGATCATCCCAGGAGGAGCTGCCGCACAAGATGGCAGACTCAGGTCAGAGAATATGTTATTAGGCCTGTTTCACATCACATTTGTAATTAGCACTTATTTATTTCTGGTTACAAGTTAACAGTAAGCAGCACAGTTCTGAGTAGCTGAAGTAGCAGAAGTGTAGTTGTTGGTAGTTTTGACTGCTGAACCTATTTTTGCCACATGTAGATGCAAACTGCACTGTAAATTTATCAACAGAATCTTTTGTAATCTGCTAAAATCACAGGATGCTAGCATACAGGACTATTCCCTCGGGCAATGTCAGAGCGTGGTACAAGGTTCACACTCAAGAACCTTCAGACTCTCACACTCACTTCTGCACTTAAAGGATTAGTTCACCCAAAAATGAAAATGTGCTTGTGTTTTACTTACCCTCGAAGCATCCTAGGTGTATATGACTTCCTTCTTTCAAATGAATCCAGTCGGAGTTGTATTAAAAATTGTCCTGGCTATTCCAAGCCAATCCTCATTGCAGTCAGCGGGTGTTGCAGTTGAGCAGTCCGCAAGTTGTCAAATAAAGCTTGCGCATTCATAATAAAACGTGCCGCGTGCCGTAGTTTTTGTAAGAAAAATATCCATATTTCAAACGTAATAAACACTTTTCTCTCACTTCCGTTATCTATCATACGTGGATCCGTTCCGGCGAAGGCGTATGACGTATGCGCAGTGTGTGCGCCTCTGAGACTAGTCTCGCAAGCTTGTTTAATAGGAGAGTCTCCTCTTGGTTTATATCAAAATCCTCCGACATTTTTCTTTGCAAATCTTCGGTTTGTACTTCTAATTCGTGACCGGCGTTTAGTTTTTTTCTCTCACCACATTCGTCACTAATCACGCAACGCCGCGCATCTTATGTCATCCGCCAGAACTGCCTCAGTGTATGACAGTCAGCGGAAGTGAGAGAAAAGTGTTTATTACGTTTGAAATATGGATATTTTTCTTGCAAAAACTCATGGATTCGCTACAGGGGGCCTTTATTCACCCCCAGGAGTCATCTGCGTAGGGCTGGGTATCGAGTTCGATACTTTTTAGGCACTGACCGAATTGCCTCGATACTATCGAGTATCGAAAAACGTCTCGTCGTTCGGTACCAAATTTCGATACCTGAGGGGTTAATCTCATCAGTGTCAGTAAGGCGCAGATCGATCAGTGTTTGACATCCGCGAGAGCTTGTGGTATCTTACTATAGCCTAATACACCGATAGGTCTGCACAGTCGGTCCGCGACTGTGACACTCAGAGATGTGGCTCACACGTGAGGATTTAGTGTGAATGCGTCCCAGCCCCCGTAGCTGTAAGGCTACATTTACACTGGTGTGCTTTTGTTTTAAAATGAAAAAATGAAAAGTCTTACTGGCGTTTCCACTGCATTTCAAGCCGGCTTTCCACTATCGCCGACAAATGACAGACCGAAAGTCATTCATTTCCAATGGAGAGTAGCGCGGGAGCTGTGTAGAGTTTCAATCATATGAAGATGTCCGTTCATACTACAAGACCGAAAGCGTGTGTTATGTGACCATTCATGCACACTGTAGCATCATGCTACATAAGACCAGGGTTTAAATTGGGCCGGGCCGTCTGGGGCTGAGCCCCGGCACTTAACGTTATAGACTCCAGGGCTTGACATTAACGCTTCATTAACGCCAGACAAGTAACATGATTAAAACATCAGTAACCAAAAAATAACTATGTAAACACCAAAACGCAATATTATTCTGATTGTATTACATTTAGAGTAAGTGGCGAATAGTGGATATTTAATGTATATAATGTATCTATTGACAGTATAATGTTGCGCTGCTGAGGCGAGGCTCCCGCAGCCTCTCCAGGAGAAATCAAAACGCGCAACACTAAGTAACTCAGCATCCTGAGGTAAAAATTCTAAATGGAAAGTTTTTAAATTTAAAATACAGTTAGTTAGGCAACATCACACAACGTTTTCACCATTACGACTGTTTAATAGTTCTATAAACAGTTCAATAAGCAAATACAATAATATTAGGTCACTTACATTTTAGGCAGAAATAGCGCATCTCACAGCAACCAGCCGATGCATTGATGATTGATTCCGTGCTTTGAACGAATCGGTTGAGTCAAAGTTTCATTAGCCCATGCATAAACATCTGATGAATCTGCCGTTTGAACGAATCGTTTGAATGAACGACTCAATGAATCACTCATTAAACGCTCACTACTGGCACCTACTGGCGTTTTAATGTAGTTGAAAAGTATAATTTCCACCATAATTTCTTGTTTGTATATTAAAAAATATTTAAAATAATCTCATAATAATTATTTAAT
>NW_015505310.1:820287-821652 GCF_001515645.1 Sinocyclocheilus grahami | reverse complement strand
AATCCAGTCGGAGTTGTATTAAAAATTGTCCTGGCTATTCCAAGCCAATCCTCATTGCAGTCAGCGGGTGTTGCAGTTGAGCAGTCCGCAAGTTGTCAAATAAAGCTTGCGCATTCATAATAAAACGTGCCGCGTGCCGTAGTTTTTGTAAGAAAAATATCCATATTTCAAACGTAATAAACACTTTTCTCTCACTTCCGTTATCTATCATACGTGGATCCGTTCCGGCGAAGGCGTATGACGTATGCGCAGTGTGTGCGCCTCTGAGACTAGTCTCGCAAGCTTGTTTAATAGGAGAGTCTCCTCTTGGTTTATATCAAAATCCTCCGACATTTTTCTTTGCAAATCTTCGGTTTGTACTTCTAATTCGTGACCGGCGTTTAGTTTTTTTCTCTCACCACATTCGTCACTAATCACGCAACGCCGCGCATCTTATGTCATCCGCCAGAACTGCCTCAGTGTATGACAGTCAGCGGAAGTGAGAGAAAAGTGTTTATTACGTTTGAAATATGGATATTTTTCTTGCAAAAACTCATGGATTCGCTACAGGGGGCCTTTATTCACCCCCAGGAGTCATCTGCGTAGGGCTGGGTATCGAGTTCGATACTTTTTAGGCACTGACCGAATTGCCTCGATACTATCGAGTATCGAAAAACGTCTCGTCGTTCGGTACCAAATTTCGATACCTGAGGGGTTAATCTCATCAGTGTCAGTAAGGCGCAGATCGATCAGTGTTTGACATCCGCGAGAGCTTGTGGTATCTTACTATAGCCTAATACACCGATAGGTCTGCACAGTCGGTCCGCGACTGTGACACTCAGAGATGTGGCTCACATTTACATTTTAGGCAGAAATAGCGCATCTCACAGCAACCAGCCGATGCATTGATGATTGATTCCGTGCTTTGAACGAATCGGTTGAGTCAAAGTTTCATTAGCCCATGCATAAACATCTAACTCAGCATCCTGAGGTAAAAATTCTAAATGGAAAGTTTTTAAATTTAAAATACAGTTAGTTAGGCAACATCACACAACGTTTTCACCATTACGACTGTTTAATAGTTCTATAAACAGTTCAATAAGCAAATACAATAATATTAGGTCATTTACATTTTAGGCAGAAATAGCGCATCTCACAGCAACCAGCCGATGCATTGATGATTGATTCCGTGCTTTGAACGAATCGGTTGAGTCAAAGTTTCATTAGCCCATGCATAAACATCTGATGAATCTGCCGTTTGAACGAATCGTTTGAATGAACGACTCAATGAATCACTCATTAAACGCTCACTACTGGCACCTACTGGCGTTTTAATGTAGTTGAAAAGTATAATTTCCACCATAATTTCTTGTTTGTATATTAAAA
>NW_015505310.1:808199-820053 GCF_001515645.1 Sinocyclocheilus grahami | reverse complement strand
CCATCAAGTTTTTGTAATAACTTCCGATTGCCGTGTGTGTTTTGGCCATGTATTGTTGATGAAATTAAATATATTATAACCTCTGAGTCAGAGGTTATAAGAGAGAGAGCACAGGCAGACAGCGCTAGAAACTGCTAATGCTTATCAGTAAATCAGTAGAAAATTTATAGAAATGACGATTCTGTCTGAGCTAGGTGATTCTGTCACACATACTAGTGTAAATGTAGCTAACAGATGTGTAATCTGAAGACTATTGGAGCTTTATTAAAACTATTTGCACTGATTTTTTGTTTGTTACATTTTGTTCCTTTGTGCAGTGGCTTTGAGTCTGTATAAACATCAACAAGATGAAAAATAAAACCAAAGTTTTTTTTTTTTAGATAATGTAATCTTGTTCAAATAGATTTAATAAAATTGGTATCGAAAAAAGTATCGTTCAGGAACCGGTATCGAAGTTAAGGTATCGGTATCGATATCGAAAATTTTTGAACGATACCCAGCCCTACATCTGTGGCACGTTTTATTATGAATGCGCAAGCTTTATTTGACGACTTGTGGACTGTTCAACTGCAACACCCGCTGACTGCAATGATACAGCTTGGAATAGCCAGGACAATTTTTAATACAACTCCGACTGGATTCGTCTGAAAGAAGAAAGTCATATACACCTAGGATGCTTCGAGGGTTATACAACACAGGCTAATTATAATTTTTTGGGTGAACTAACCCTTTAAATAAGAAAACTTCAGCATTTACATTTCTGCTTTAGTATGGAAATTTAAAATGGTTTTGCTTGTAAATGCAATATGGACATTTATAAAGCAACAAAATATCTATCTCCTGTAGTGATTGGAAGAAAATATATTACTCTTTGGGGTCAGTAAGATTTTTTAAAATGTTTTTGAAAGAGGCTGCATTTATTTGATCAAAAATACAGTAAAACAGTAATTTTGTGAAGTGTTATAAACATTACTCTTTTGTAGCATTACTGTCACTTGTTACTGTCACTTTAAAGGGGTCATATGATGCTTTTTTAAAGATCATTATTTTGTGTATTTGGTGTAACAGAATATGTTGACATGCTTTAATGTTCAAAAAACACATAATTTTTCAAATACTGTACATTGCTCTCTCGCTTTTTCTCTCTCGCTCTCTCGCTCTCTCGTGCTCTCTCTCTCCCGCGCTCTCTCTCTCTCTCGTGCTCTCTCGCTCGCTCGCGCACACACACACGATGCGCAAAACTCCGCATTTGAACAGTCAATAGCAAATACTTAAACTAATAACAAAACAGTAGCTGATTCAGAAGTAAGTAAAGTCAGAATGACCTCCTCTCCTAGGTTCACGAAACGGTCGTCCATAAAATGCATTGCTGTTCTGTTGTAAGTAATCTTAAAGATTCCTAAATGCATCTACTTTCGGAAGGCCAAATAAAGTGCTTTTGCTTTCGCCTAGAAACACACAGCGTCTCCCTGACATGGCTGCTTCAACACTAACTGCGGTTACTGAAACCACGCCTTCTTTCTTTGCGTGCACATTTGGGCGCATTATGCAAATATTTCCACATAGTGAGGTAGATATGTGGGGGCATGTTAGAACGAGCTGTTTTAGGGGGCGTGGCAGAGTCTTAACTTTGATAAAGAATATCTCTTTGGTTTTGAGACTTTAGTCTTTGCAACTTCAGGGATCTTATCTATGCACAATCAGCTTGTAACTCTCCAAAGAGAAAGGAAAACTTGAAATCGCATCATATGACCCCTTTAAAACAATTCCAGGTGTCCTTTCTGAATAAAAGTATTATTTCTGACACTAACCGACTCCAAACACTACTGTTCAAGTTTAATGTTTAATGTAGCAGTATGGCGCACAGTTTTTATTAAAAAATCTGACTTAATCCTGAAGATTAAGCAGTTTAAAGTCTTCTCTAACTGAGGTTTGGATTTAGTGTGAATTAATTAGCATGTGGACAGTAAATATGATTCCCCTCCTCATGTAAATTTGATCTCTTCCTCACGTTATTTACTGGAAAAGTTTCTAATAGTTTTCAGTGACTTACTCCTGATAATAATAGTATATGCTATAGCCGTTATTATAGAAAATCCTCAGTGTAGTAACCAGAAATCACATTATTTTCTGTATAGAACTGCTGCTCTGTTATGCCATGTGAAAACACAATGCAACTCTTGTGCTGCTTCCCTTACATGTAGCTTGGATTACAATGATAGATAATTTGTTTATGCACCAATTTAGTGTTTTGATTGATTGTACGTCGAAGAACACTTTATCATTGGTATTTATGCCTTTTTTGGACTGTTTAGTCAGTGTTCTCCCTCGTTCTCTCTGTACAGAGTTAATGACTGTATACTGCGGGTAAATGATGTAGATGTGAGAGACATAACTCACAGCAATGCTGTGGAGGCACTGAAGGAGGCAGGCTGCATCGTCAGACTGTACGTCAGAAGAAGAAAAGCTGTCACAGAAAAAATAATGGATGTAAAGCTGGTAAAAGGTCCTAAAGGTAAAGGCGTCTGTTATCTAAAGATTCCAAAATGAGGCATGCTATGTTGTGATATTTAATCATTATAATTCATGTTAGGAAATGGTTTAGCAAATGGTTTACTCTGACCTCTGACAGGTCTAGGTTTCAGTATAGCTGGAGGAGTTGGAAACCAACATATTCCTGGGGACAACAGTATTTATATCACCAAAATCATTGAGGGAGGAGCGGCCCACAAAGATGGACGGCTACAGACTGGAGATAAACTTATGGCTGTAAGTAAAACGTTAACTTTTCTATTACCTATATATTTACTAAATAACATTAGAAGCATCATTTTACATTGAAAATTTAGGAAATTAAAATTTTTAAGAGCACTTTGTTTAACGAGATGTTACAACCTATTTATTTAGAGCTTGTGCAGTTGCCTTTTATTGTTAAATATTCCTCTACAATTTTTTTTAAGCTGTCAATTTCAACCTTTAGTGGAACTGACAGAGTTGCATATGGCAGAATGCAATTATACAATAGTTCATGTTTAAAGGAATAGTTCACCCAAAAATTAAGCTAATGTTAATCACTGTTACTGAATCGCGACTTAAATTTAGTTGACATTAGGTGAACTGACCTTTAATTAGTCCTATTGTAATCTGACTATATATATACTGTATATTTATATATATATATATATATAAGGATCAGTGTTGGGCAAGTTACTTCCAAAATGTAATACATTATATATTACTAGTTAATGTCTTTTAAAAGTAATTGGTTACATTACAATATTACTGTCTCTGAATTGTAATGCGTTACACTACTTTTGAGTTACTTTCACCAAAATATCCACAAGTATTACAAAATGCCAAAATGTAGTTTATTGCTGCTCATTCTACATCCAGTGGAGGGTAATGTGGTAGGTCTATAATAGCATAAAATTATAAAATAATTTTTAGATACCAGTATAGGTCTACATTAATGTTATGTTGTAGCCTAGGTTAAACACAGGTAAGCACAAACCGCATTATTACATTCATAAATACACTTGTAAATAAAGCGAAATGTTATAATGTACAAACAATAAACACAGTACCTAGCCTATAGGCTATTTTGAATGGTTTCAGAAGAAAACAAGAATGAAAAATACAAGTTGCTAAACAAGCCAAAACGAATTAGGCTGGTTAATTCAATGCGAAACTGAAAGAAAATGGCGTTTTTGCGCAGCCTACCTCTCTCATTCGGCATTAATCCAATTAAATGTGTCCATATTTGCGATGTATTTGAATGCAAAACTATTATTTATTATGTAAACCAGGCTTACTTAACTTAAGCACTTAAAAAAACATCCTCTTCACATGAGCAAATGTGTTTGGCCCGAGCTCAGGCTGAACGGCACGGATTGTACGCAGTACGCACTATTTAAATTAACCAGTGTATCTATACGTTTGGTTGACTGTATTTTACTCTGATAATGAACAGGCTGCAACGTTTGCAATGCTGTATGTGTGTGCGTGAGGCGCCGGCGCGATCGAACAGCGGAAACAAACAACAAAAAAATACTCAATCATTTTTGGTCATACAGATCATTCGAAACTGCAATGTGTTTACTTTATTTCTATTGTCTCGGTTTCCTTTCCGTGAACTTTTGTAGAGCACCGCGCCACACAAATAGAACCAAACTCAGCAGCATATCTCTGTCTTTTCCTTTCGTTTTGTTAATCTGTTAATTAGGCTATTTAAGTCAAATATTTCGCATATTCATTCTTTTTATAGACTATGATTTAATAAAAACAGATTTTGTTATTTTTAGTTAAACTTATTTTTGTTGCTTGTCTGTGCTGCGCTCGTCCGCCGCCTTTTTTCTCTTCTCCGACCCCGCAGCTCTCTCCGATAACTCGTGCTATTTCTCCATGTTGAGAGTTTGGTGTCGCACATATTGCACCTGACTATGCATTCTTATCCTTTTCTCCGACAAACTGAAAATAAGAGTGTGTCCATCTCACAAATGTAGAATCCGTCTCTGCAGTCATCTCAACCATCTAATTCCAGCAACAGGAAATAGACAAACATTGCATTTGATCAGTTCATGTATTCCATGGAAATCAAACGTATGTCCTTGCTAGCTCTATTCTCTGGTGTTTAAGCTACATTGTGCTTATGTTGTTATTTTGGTTACACTTTATTTGGGAACACTTTATTTTAAGGTATCCTTGTTCCACGTTACGTGTACTTGCTATTATAATAACAATAAATTATGCATAATTATATGCAAATAACCTTAAGCCAAACCCTAATCCTAACCCTAACCATATACACTGAAACATTTTTTACTTTTTTTTTTTAAGGTAAGTGGTTGCAAACTATTTATTTTAGCTACATTTCACACCTTAAAATAAAGTGTAAACCTTTATTTTTATGTTTCCTTTTTACAGTGTAATCTCACAAGTAATAAGTGAAATTAATTAAAGGTGCAGTAGGAGATCTTGGAACTTTAGCCTGATAGCACTGAAAGCGAATGTCCCACCCTCCCTGCAATCGCCGTCCAAAGCCACGCCCCCTCGCCCCCTATACGCGCACTCACAGACCAGATTACCAGAGACAATATTACTACAATAGGCTACATCAGCGGTTCCCAATTCCAGCCCATGTTCCGAAGTGAAGTAAACTTCAACGTATTTCCCGATGTTTGCCTGCCATCCTCGCTCTGTCTGCACAGCGTGCGTGAACGCGCTGATGACGTGTCCTGTCTGCGCAAACAGGGTGCGCAGAGGTATGCAGATACATAAGTTGACAGGCAGGTAGGAAAGCTTATTAAAACGCTCGGACCGAGCGTTTTGATTGGACGAACATTTCTTTGTCCTACGCCTTCCACAAAATATATAAATACAGATGAAAATACATTTAGACCACTTAACTTAATGATTGCTATCGGGATGTGAAGAGACTTTCAACCAGCATAACAAAAAATGTTTCTGAAGACAATCACCTATTACACCTTTAACTACATGTATTTACTTTATTAGGGTTTAGTGTTAGTTGATTTTAACTGTGCATAATGTACTACAGAATTGATTTTATTATTATAGTAAATGCATGTAAAGTGTGACAAGGACACATTAAAATAGAAAGTGGTAGCATAATTTTTTTTGAAGGGACTTTTGAAGAATCTTTTACTACTCTCTGTCTTTATAAGACTTTGAATATAGCGCACAGGTCATATGGACTGTGTTTATGGAACATTTATGGGGTTCTTTTGGTCCTTTTTGGAGCTTGATGTGAAAACTTAATACCTTTATTCAGCAAGGATGCTTTAAATTGATCAAAAATGACAGTAAAGACATTTAGCCTATAATGTTGCAAAAGATTTATTTATCAAATCAATGTCGTTCTCTTGAACTTTCTATTCATCAAAGAATTCTGAAAAAGATGGATTAAAAGTATTAAGCAACACAACTGTTTTTAATATTGATAATAATAAGAAATGTTACTTGAGCTCTAAATCAGCATATTTGAATGATTTCTGAAGGATTATGTGACACTGAAGACTAAAGTAAAAATTTGGCCTTATCATCCCAGGAATAAATTGCATTTTAAAATATATTAAAATAGAAAACAGTTGTTGTAAATTGTAATAATATTTCACAATAGTACCTCCTCTTTTGAAAGTCGCTTCGGATAATAGTGCATTGATGTAAATCTAATTTTTGGTGAAATAAATGCAGCCTTGGTGAGCATAAAACTTGGTGAGGAAAAAAAAATACTTACTTACCCCAAACTTTTGAACAGCAGTGTTTAGTATACAAGAGAGCTGATTTACAAGAAAAGCAGATTGTGTGCAAAGAGGGAGTGATCAATTATGATTTTACTTTTACACAGCAAGTTTTTTTTTCTTCAGCAGTTTTAGTCTTTGGCTTGTCTGTACATGTAATTCTTTACATTATTACATATGAGTGATGCGATTGTATGTCCTGACCTCTATGAACATTGTCAAATGAGTTTTCATCATTACGCCAATAACATCATATCTTTTGTGTTTTGGTTTTTCAGCCTATTCCCAGCACATGGACAACCATATCAGCACCCAAAGCTATCTGAGTCAGCCATTAACCCCCGCCACCCCACCTCGGTACTCTCCTATCTCAAAAGGCATGCTGGGAGATGATGAGATCACAAGGTGAGCCTTTGCCCTCCCCATTTCTTTGTCTTCATGATCATGATATCCTTTTGCCATAATTTTACTTTTGATGGCTTTTGGTTCAGAGGTCGTCTGTGCAGTTCCTATCGTTCCAATTACGATTCCTTGACCTTGCGAAGTGAAATGGTCATGTGTTTCAAATGAAAGTTGTTACAGATCATGACTTGCTTTTAAACTGTTTTTATGCAGACATATCCTTTGACCTCACTCATTCTCATTATTTTTACTCTCATCACATATTCAAGGGCTGTTTTTAGTTTTCCGACACGTCTTTTCTCTGTATCATCCTCCTGAATTTTGGAAGATAATGCTATATAAGTTTCATTACATGTAGTTTGGTGTGAAGACAGCTCTATAATTTTGAATAGATATGAGGTTCAAATAGAATAGCATTTCTCTACACATAAGATAAGCTGCCCAAGGTTAATGGAATTTTTAGTACAAGCTTTATATCTGCATAATGGGTCTGGCTTTTTAAACTACAAAACAGATTATATAGAACACTCATGCACAACACCTCACATTAGTCTTGGAAGTTGTTAGTAGTTTGTCTGGCCTCATTCTGCTGTTACTGCCCTTATGAAAGTCTTATCAGGTTTTTGGGATTATTCCCTGTTACTGAGGTTGAAGAATTTTTTGTTATGGCTAGCCATGTGAGGAATATTGCACACAACAATGTAGGGCTGTGCAATTAATCGAAAAACAGTTTAGATTTCGATTTTGGCCTTCAACGATTATGAAAATACAATAATCACGATAAAATGATTATTGCGCCCCATTCCGCCTCCTTTCCAGCGCTGCGCTTTCGTTCCTCCATAAAAGCCCAATTTTATGTGTAAATCAGTAAAATCATGTAACGCGACTTTTGCAAAATGGGACGTGCTTGATTTAAGTATATTAGATTTATTCATGTTTTTAAAAGCACTAAAAAGAACTTGCACTTCCTCAGGAAGATATATGCGCTCAGAGACAGAACACATAAGAACAATTATGATCTTTGCCATAATCGAGCAGCCCTACAACAATGACTTGAACTCAAATGACTATAAACTCAACTTTTAACTTTATCAAACTTGCCAATTGTACTTTGATTGGCTGGCTGCTGCATAATATTGTATGTGTGCTATAGGTAAATGGGGTGGACCTCCGCAGTGCAACGCACGAACAGGCAGCTGCAGCACTGAAGAATGCCGGACAGACTGTCACCATCGTGGCTCAGTACAGACCTGAAGGTAGGCAGTTCCTCTCACAATATTTCAGACAGACCAGTATGTTTCAATGTTAACAATAATAAATAAAATAACATTCTTATTGCATGATTCCATTTAGAACTGGATTTCTGGGCCTTTCCTTTGTGACCGCTTCAGTCCTTTTGTTTATTTCAGTTGATTATATAAGGGTCTGTCATGTTTCATTCTGATACCACCAAATGTAGCCTACACTTGATTCAAGCCTAAATCTCATAAACTTACTTTTATACTAATGAATTTCCACACTTTGCTTCAAATTTGTGTTTCCCCACAGCTATTTTATTAGAGAGAATCTCTTTTGACACAAACTCTAGCTTTTAGCTGAAAAACGTGATTAGATGCAGCATAGCATACTACAAATGCTTATTTGTTTATAGCTGGGCATGGCAGAAAACCATTTCATGGATGGTGGACTGTGATAATGGGAAGAAACTCAGTTGCAGTGACACTGTGGCTCTGATAGAAAACCTGTCATTTGTGTTTAATAGTATATTTAATAGTGTATTTAAAGTCAATATGAAATGCCATTCGCAACCCATTTTTATTCCATAATCTGATATTGCAACATGACATTGGGCAAAAAAAAATGTTGGGTGGGACTTGATTTATTTATTTGACAAAATATAGTATGCACAGTAATATTGTGAAATATAATTATTTTTTACATTTGGATTATATGTTTTACATTATTACTTTTTCTGTAATGCCAAATTTGATTTTTTTTTCACAATTCTTTCATTTAAAATAGAAATTTATTAGCATTTATTTGAAATAAAATATTTTGGACTATTATAAATAAATGTCTTTACTTTCCCTTTTGATCAAAACATGACCGCTTCAGTCCTTTTGTTTATTTCAGTTGATTATATAAGGGTCTGTCATGTTTCATTCTGATACCACCAAATGTAGCCTACACTTGATTCAAGCCGAAATCTCATAAACTTACTTTTATACTAATGAATTTCCACACTTTGCTTCAGATTTGTGTTTCCCCACAGCTATTTTATTAGAGAGAATCTCTTTTGACACAAACTCTAGCTTTTAGCTGAAAAAGGTGATTAGATGCAGCATAGCATACTACAAATACTTATTTGTTTATAGCTGGGCATGGCAGAAAACCATTTCATGGATGGTGGACTGTGATAATGGGAAGAAACTCAGTTGCAGTGACACTGTGGCTCTGATAGAAAACCTGTCATTTGTGTTTAATAGTATATTTAATAGTGTATTTAAAGTCAACATGAAATGCCATTCGCAACCCATTTTTATTCCATAATCTGATATTGCAACATGACATTGGGCAGAAAAAAAATGTTGGGTGGGACTTGATTTATTTATTTGACAAAATATAGTATGCACAGTAATATTGTGAAATATAATTATTTTTTACATTTGGATTATATGTTTTACATTATTACTTTTTCTGTAATGCCAAATTATTAGCATTTATTTGAAATAAAATCTTTTGGACTATTATAAATAAATGTCTTTACTTTCCCTTTTGATCAATTGAATGCATCTCTGCTGAATAAAAGTCTCAATTTCTTGAGAAATAAAAAAAAAATCTTACTGACCCCACCGTTTTGAAATAAGGATAATGATTTCATGTACATGTAAGTGATAATGTTCACAGTTCGCTGTATGGTGTTGTGGTCGTGACTCATAGCGGCGGCTTCACCCTGAGGAGTAGAGTCCAGCCTGGCCGTTCTTTCCTTCGGCTCGGCAGGCCTGGCTGCAGTGTTTATTAAAATACCAATGGGGTAGTGATGACCCTCAGAGCTTTGGCTGGAGATAGTCTGAGAGGGTCTAAATTAAGCTTGTGGACAGGTCTGTGTGTGTATGTGTGATCTGAGCTCCTTTCACACCCCTAGCGAGTGTATGTGTGTTTATGTAGCATCTTCTCTGTTTGGTGAAAGCTGTTGTCTTAGCGTGGCTCCTGAGCCTAGCTTCCTGTACCCATCACGCTCCTCCGTTCACGGCCAGCACAGAGCAGCTCTGCCCTTTAGCTTGGCTTTCATTAGGAGAACGTTCCACAATCAGTTCTCTTCATCACGCGGCATAGACTGCAGAGAAACAGAAGATTCTGAGCTCCTCAGTACCTGACCTGCCTTTTACTTGTTGATTTTATAAGCAACTACAAGCAACCCCTTACAAAAATTAACCATGGTTTTACTAAAAATAAGACCAAAAAAACATGGTTACTATAGTTAAATCATGGTAACCACAAATTAGCCATGATCTTGCTACACTAACCATAGTTTAACCATGGAATTTGTAGTAAAACTGTGGTTATACAAATGGTAATCAATAGACCAAAAAAACATGCTTACACATGCTTTCTGGCTGCTAAATTTGTCCAAACATCTATTTTGGGTTGTTTCTGTTTCATTTAACAATTTTTTTTCTTTTAATTAAAAAGATAAATGTTCATTAGGTTTTTCCCAATTTTCTTTAAATTATAGCTACTTTGTACTGTTGTTTAAATTTATCTAACATGCTTCACAATTGATATGTTTATTTATTTATATGTTGGCTTGACAATGTTCTGGAACATGCTAGCCACATGTTAATACACCTTAGCAAGTGCTAGCATTGTTAAAACGTGCTGACAAGATGCCAATGACTTGTTAAAATATGCTAGCAGTGTGCTAGCAACAGGTAAAACATGCTAGAGAGATGTTGATAACATGTTTCTAGCATGTTAAAGCATGCTAACAACATGCTAAAACATGTTTATTACCAAAAAGTTAAACTTTCTTTGCACAAAATGTAATTTCTCATTCCTTCCTTTTGTTTTAGTTTTTTAAATATTACATGGACATTTTTGAGATTTTTGAGATTTACATGTTTGAGATTTACCCGTTTGATTTACCCAAATGTTTGTTTAAAATTTTAGCATAGCATAGCATTTCCATAGCATAGTCTCTCATCTTCCCTTGATAGTTGTTGATGAGTCAGTGTAGCTTTCCTAAAAATAAAAAAAAATACAACAAAGGCACACCTACTGTCATCATCATCTTGAGTTACAGTGCGGGTGTCAGTTTGCAAAGTCTCATCTCTGCTTTGCAGAAGAGAAAGTTGCTCTTCTCTACAGAGAAATGACGACCTCCATGTGAATCTGTATGTTGTTGTTGTCATCCCTTTTCCATGCCAGACATCTCATCAACATGCTCTTCTGCCCAGTATTCAGTCAGCAAGATGAAGATTGGTTGTGCCCAATCAGGCGGCCACAGGTGCGAGCAGGGTTCAGGCAGCTCCCTGTGGGGAGAATGAGCTGAGATTAGATCCAACTCCCTCTGCTCTCCATATGCAGTGTGTGACAACATGCATAATAAAGCATTGGAAAGCACAGATGCAGCACTCACTTTGACCAATGGCTGCTGAAGAACTGCTGAGGGAGGACCTTGTCAACTCTCCAGGGCTTCTCATAGTGAATAAGTCAGTGCTGCGTGGTGTTTTCCATTAAGTGCAATAACCAGAGGATGCTTTAGATATCTAACTAAAGAACAGATGTTGTGGTGTAATGATTTAACTGCGACGCAGTCATTCCAGAGCCTCCATTTTTTGACATGAGAAACAAATGGCATTAAATGTTCACTGATGGTGGTGTTTGGATAGGAAATGAAACCCCTTAGGGCTAGACTGCTTTGATCAGAGGGATTTAACGGCTCTGAGAATCTGTGCTGGAGCTTAAAGACATCAGTGTCTGACACACACACACACACACACACTCTCACTCACTCACTCACACAGCTGGGCTAAGCACAAGTCCTGCTTCAATGACATGCCCTCCAGTTATTTACAGAATTAAGGAGAAATGTACCCATTTCACTTACCTCAACAAACAAAGAAACAAACGCTATTTACTTTGGGACCACACAAAATGAAAACAGTGTTTGATTCAGATATTTCCAATCA
>NW_015505310.1:794798-808109 GCF_001515645.1 Sinocyclocheilus grahami | reverse complement strand
TATATATATTATTATTATTATTATTATTTTTATTATAAGCAACTTTGGGCGTTTATTAGATACTGATTTTTATAATTATGACTTTCCAACATCCTCCCTCCTCTACCTCAGTATTGTGGAAATGTTCTTTATATTTTGTGTGCATACTAGAATAATAATTAATATATTATAAAAAGTTAATATATAACTTTAGTCAGACCAGGTTGCTTGCTTTTCTTGCAAGATCTGGCAGTACTGTAATGCTTAGATGGCATGTAGCAATTCTATTTTTACTCTGGTTTTAATCTGCTTGTGTCAAAAATGAGTTAAACTTCCTTTAATGCCTTAAAGTATTAGTCAATATTATGTATGAACTGAAAGTGCTTTAGCCACATACATTAGCGCCGCACATACGACTACGACGACAAACTCAGTCAGATTAACAAAGACTAAATCCTCTCTCGCACCTCGTTAAAATTCACATATTCATGAGATCATAGCTGTCTTATTTTGATTTGATGACTCATACAATTGTGAATGCTTATTCTGTCTACATAGCACTATTGAAAGAAAGTGATCCATGGCCAAATGTTTCTTTATCCAGATATTTTTAAAGTCAAACTGCTGGCGTTTTTGAGAATCAGTGCCAGTATTTTGCTGATACTCTTCATAATGGATGCACAGCATATTATATCTGTACCCTGTCAGTTATCTGCAGAATTTGAAAGATTGGATTTTTACATTTGTTACCTTTGCCATCATCTAAAACTCACTTTAAGTTAATCTTACAAACATTAATAATTTAATAACACAGTTACATGTGATCTTTAGCAATTCTCTGAATGAATATCCATTTTCATTATGTATTACCAAAGTTAACTTGAAACAGTAAAAATATTGATTTGAGTTTTTAGTGCTTTTTTGTTAGTTTGTTTATGCACTGTACACTATATAGTACATAATTTTGACCATTTAGCACTTCCAAGGCATGACGTGAAATATTGTTGGCTTATTGGCTTTGCTATTACTATTTATCTAAAAAAGGAAGTGTTAAACTTTGGAGCTTGTACATTTGTTATAATGATACTTCAAATCAGTTGATTTAGCTTTGGTCATTGTGCCTTAATGCCATTTCTAAATATAAAAGCTCCTAATGATTATTCATCCAACTTTCATTCTTTTGAAACGTGACTCAAAGCGTATTATTTCCTCTTTCTGCCTCCTTCCTTTTCGAACTTTATGAAAGCCCCTTAATTGTTTTGTTGTTTGACAGAATTGATGACAATAATGTTCTGAATTCCTGATAACATGAAAGCCTTTCACTGTTCTATGGCAGCACATGCATCATTACTCTCATTAAACTATTCATTCAAACCAATGTAATCCTGGGGGTACTAGCATTTAGTTTTTCTGTTGTTTCGTCTGCATGGACTCTGCGAGAAGACATTAATGTTCTCCAGTCTTCATTATGAATGACTTTGCATTTCTGCTATATCTAATTATAGACTTTTGTTCATCACCAGAGACTTGTTCGCATCCATTATGTCTCATTGTCTTATGTTTATCTACCAAGGGAAGATGTGAATTCAGGGAGAAAACAAGACAGAGAGATCATTTATTGAAGATAATTGAAATGTTTTACAGTACTTATGAAATATCCATGTTGTCTTATCAGAAGGTACAGTATCTCCAGCAATACAGGAACACATGTACATCAGATAGAGATGCTCAGCCAAAATATATGTAGTGTTTTACAGACTTTTACTGTAGTGTGTGTTGGTCGTTCCTATTATTCTGTACATGGAGTGAACTGTAAAGAATTTCACTTTTGTTTGAGAGGGGTTTTTTCTATTATGAAATATTCAAGGTCTTTATTCATTTCTTCCTCTCCAGTCAAAATATTGTTATTCTTGTGAATATTGTTTTTCTTTTGTCCTTAATATCACTTTCCATCCTGTTAGTCTTTTGTAGAAAAGTAGGGACATATATTTTGGTGAGAAAAGAACAGTAATATCAGCTAGTATTAGTAATGGATTTGATCAATTTTGTGATGTGAGATTATTAGTTTATAATTAGAGACTTTATTATTAGTTTGGTTTATCTCTAAATTATTCCATAAAAATAAACATAAAATATACTCCACCCAGATTTACTAATAGCTTGTGCCAACACAATCCTGTTTAAAAACTATTAGGATTTAATGACACAAAGTGACAAATTAGCCACATAAAAAAATAAAGGTGCTTTGCGATGCCATAGAAGAACCTTTTTGTCTAAATGGTTCCATAAAGAACCTTTAACATCTGAAGAACCTTTCTGTTTCACAAAAGGTTCTTTGTGGAAAAAGGTTCTTCAGATTTTAAAAAGGTAAGAAAGAGATGGTTCTTTAAAGAACCTTTGACTGAATGGTTCTTTGTGAAACCAAAAATGTCCTTCTATGGCATTGCTGTGAAGAAACTTTTAAGCACCTTTATTTTTAATAGTGCATGTAAAGCATGGACGCAGTTATTTAGCAGCTGACCTTAAAGGGGTCCTATTATGCTCTTTTACAAAGTCTTGATTTTGTTTTGGGGGTGTACTAGAACATGCTCTCATGCTTGGTGGTTCGAAAAACACATTATTTTTCACATAATTTACATTATTAAAATACCTTTCTCCCCAGCCTGGCACAAACGGCTCGATTAGTTCTGGCTTTGATGAAGGGTCACCTTCCGAAAAACAAAATGTGTTATGATTGGTTAGCTGTCCCAGTGCGTTGTGATTGGCGAACAGCTTAGACAGTGTTTCATTAGTGCCCCGCCCCTTGCTCCGTCTTTCAACAAAAACTTTTGGGCAAATCCGGCAGGCACTGTACTCCCTCATGTTGTGGAAGCTGTCCTCAGTAAAATGCGCAGCACACAATAGCAAATTAGGGTTATAATGCTCAGGAACAGAGTTAAAAAATAAATTGCAACCACTGTTTCCTGACATCATCTGCTTTCGGAAGCCCAAACAAAGACGTTTGGGTACGGAGGTGAAAAAAAACCAGCATTTCAGGCGGTTGCACACCGGATGAGAAGCGCAGCGTCGCGTCGCGCCATGTCTTTAAAATTCAAATACTTTATTTTCTATGAGTGTAGGCACACCGGTGGAACCATTCGGCGTCTGTCCGCGGCGCCCAGCTACATCGTGTTATACTTGTAAGAATTGTTCTAGACATGCCGAAAATTTTAAGCTACAGCACAGCAGCTCTTCTTCTTGGTTTTCTCTGATGCACTAACTTTGCAGCAGCACTTCTTCTTCATCGTCTCGTCTGATGCACTCACTCAACCAAGCGTTCTAACCACAACCTCGCCCCTCCCCACCCCTCAACCATTCGAATTTCTGTAGGCGGGAATTATTTGTAATGATATTCCTATGAGCCGCTTTGTGATATCTATCACAAAGCCCGGAAAACAAACGCTGCAGTCCAAACGAGCCGTTCGTTGTAGTTCTTGAAAAGGGATTTTTAAAAAGTTTAATATCTCCCTTTGGAGTGGACTTTGAGATATGTAACTTTCTAGATCTTTTTTTATGCCCAAACATACACACTACACACTGACTAAAAGTGAAAAAGCATAATAGGACCCCTTTAATACATATGCATTTATAGGAGTTTCCATTGTAGATGCAAAATTAATGGGAGGAGAGTATTTAAATGAAACTTGCAAATTGATTTACAAAGGTTTGTGGTAGTCAATTTACCATTATTCAATGCCCCAAAAGCATGTCTTAATTCATTTTGCGCTTGACGTGGTTGCGATAGTAGCTAATTTCACCAAAATGATACAAATATCATCATACGCCTCAGTACACTACTATTTCTCCTGTTGTTAGTTCACTCTCTGTTCATATTTACTTCCTTTGTTTTGCTTGGTGAAATGAATGTGCGGTTTTGTGCTAAATAAGCCAACATGGGTTAGGGCTGTGACTTCAACAAGAAGAGAGAGAGAGAGAGGGGAGGGAGGGGTGAGTGAGCAATTCAAGCACTGTTTAGTCCATTAGCATCTGTTATGTTGCTGTGCTGTAGGTGCTCAGAGAGGCTTTGCGTGGAAGCGTCCAACTAAGGCAAGTTACGCACACATACACGTGCTCAAACACACATTCGCGCACGGAGAGCAGCTGTGTGTGATTTGGAGCTGTCCTTCAGCACCACAACACAATTGAACTCCCACATGGAGGGGTAGAGACAGACACGGAGAAAAACGCTCGGAAACTTTCGCTCACTGTAGACTCCTCTGAGAAGAGAGCTTGTAAGTATGCTGATTTACTTTCAACTTAATTGAACTCTAATTTGTAGCGAATGGTTAATTTATTCAGTGGAAGGAGAGTTAGTGTTTTATTGTGCATTGATATGTGGTTGTATTTGTCATGAGGTTTTTGTTTTGTTTGAGGTTTGAGGTTTTTTTTTATATAGAGGATATTTAACAGAAATATTTTTTTTTTGGGGAGTTTCCTCCTTGACTTTTACTTCAAAATAAGACTTTCTTGAAGATTCATACCTATCGTGAGGTCTTTATCAGGCTATAATGTCAGCATTTCTTGTTCTATTGCTTGAATGTCTTTCTTACGTTCTCTAAGGTCAAACATAAGGAAAGAGCAGGAGCATTAAGTGGGTTAAACCACTGAATAATTCATGAACCTTTTCACTGTTTCAGTCTAGCGTCATGCAGTTTGAGTCCTGGGAATGGATGATGAATTCACTGGATAGATCTCATTAAATAAGATTTATACAACATATCAGACCATATCCGTCCTCTCTACCACTTTACGGCTTGCACAGCTGTGTACACGTTGATGCATCTGTCTGCTATTTAGTGTTTATGCATTTGTAATGCTCACACTTGACAGACCTCAAACAGAGATCCTATACTTTCTCCAAATGTTCTAAACCACACATCTATATATGTATCTCTCGTTCTGTCTGGCTTTTCTTCCCTCCATCTCCATCGATATTACCGATCCACCCTGAGGCTCTAGGTGTTTGAGGGTTTTTTCCTTGTTGTTTATCTCTTCTCAGCAGGACAGCATGTGTGATGTTGTTTTCTGTGTTTCTAACAGAGTACAGTCGATTTGAAGCCAAAATCCATGATCTACGGGAGCAGATGATGAACAGCAGTATTAGTTCAGGCTCCGGCTCATTGCGGACTAGTCAGAAGAGGACCCTGTATGTCAGGTGAGCTTTTACTAATCGCCACTAGTTACATTTGATCTTCCCAAACATGCTTACTGTAGATCCTTAATCCTCAGAGATCAACACAGGACTGTGGCACTTTTGCAAAAAAGCACTTTGCATAGAATGTAGTACATACAGTTTTACATACTACCCTTTTATTATTATTGTATACATACAATTATTTTACTATTATTTTATATGTAAAATCTAAGATTTAAGATCCATTTTTATATTTTATTTTTAAAAACTAAAAAAAAAACATTTTCATGCAAAATATCATGCTGATAAAAATAATGTGTGATTTAAAAAATGTATAATAATGCAAAATAAAAGCATTTTCACTGATAGCTTCATGCATAGACACAATGGGGTGTAATGTCTATAAATAAATACTAAATGTGTTCACATAGTTCACAATCCATCTCTAAATCCCTGGCAAAAATTGGTCATCTTGTTATGGCTTTCATTAATATTTGACCAGCCATCTCCTTGTATTTTTTTAATGTATATTGTTTTGTCTGCCGCTGAATGCGTCATAGATGGCCCCTTATGTGAATATGTCATTCTCTGAAGTGTACCTGTGTTTTTTTGCTGCTTTCAGAACATTCAGGCCAGTGGTTACACATTAGATTGAATCACATCATTCCAGGCAGTAACACTGAGGCGAGACATGAAGGGCTCTGTATTAACTGAAAGTTTGCCATGTTTTTGGAGAAAGTCTTTTTACCTTCCTGTGTTCACGGACTCCCATCGCTCATAGCCTAGCTGCTGCTTTCAGAACATTCAGGCCAGTGGTTACACATTAGATTGAATCACATCATTCCAGGCAGTAACACTGAGGCGAGACATGAAGGGCTCTGTATTAACTGAAAGTTTAACTCCATGTTTTTGGAGAAAGTCTTTTTACCTTCCTGTGTTCACGGACTCCCATCGCTCATAGCCTAGCACAACGGTAGCAGTTAGACATAAAGCAATAGATGATCAGGATTATTATGTAAAACCGTTCCTGAAGTTTTGCTCTCATGTGGCTTTTGTTTGACTTTATTCTTTAGCTCTCGGTTTGCTGCTCTTATGTTTTAATAAGAACAGCTTTGACATTTTGAGGATTCGAAAGCCCCTGGGCACTGGATTCTCTACACATGCATGTGGTATTCACTGATTTAAAAACTAATGTGATTTTTCAGCTGTGTAGATCACATTCAGCTTAACCCATAATATATTGTTCCTGTGTATTTATGTATGCGTTCTGAAAAATATGAGTCAAATTGGTCATCATAAGAAAATAGCATTATTTTAAGTGACAGGTAATCTTATCTAAAATGAACTGAAGGACACAGCAGAACGTTTGACATAGTAAGTGTATATAATGAATGATTAATGGAAACAAACAGTGATGGAAATGAAGAGTAAGAAGCGCTTCCATAAATACCCGGCCTCTAAAGTGCATGTTGCAGTGACTCTGTTTGAGTAAAGTTTGGTTTATTGCAAACTGTTTCTGAAAGATGTATACTAACACAAGCTGTTGTGGCAATGTCAACGTAGCTTGTTTTGATGGATGCTTAAAATCACGCAATGAGGTAGATGTACAGCTGCAGTCGTCTTTGGCTTTGGCTTTATATTTCCCACAGCATGTTTGTGACACAGAGTCAAGGTTTACAAGGTTTATGTAGTGCTAAAAAATTATGTATTTAGGCCTTTTTCATGACTCACGGAACATAAATCATCAGTAATATTTTCTAGTAAGTGTCTAGTAAATGCATGTCATAGTACAAACATAATTTTGACCTTTCTGAAAGAGACACCAGTTTTATGATCTGATATTACGGTAAAACCTCATATCTAAACAGATTGAGCTTTTAATCTTCGGTCTGCTATAGCCGTTTACTATAATGACTCTGAAGGTCTCTGCTTCAACTGTACAAGGATACAAATGTAGCCTATTACACTTCTAAGCAGATTAAGACTGCACAGAAATCATGTGCATCATTTGCTGAAGAGTTAAATAAGGGTTCTTTATGTGCTTTTAAGGGTTAAAGAAGGCTTTGGTGTCTGTATGTTCCTTAAAGCCCCATAAGCTTCTCAGATGCCCTGGCTTCCTCCTGGAAGTGCTTCATTATTGATGAGGAAACCGAGATAAGCTAGTCAAGAGCTTGGGCAGCTAGTTACTTCAGCTCCAGTTCTCTTAAATGCACATGCACACATGCACAGAACAGCAGTGGCCTACTTAACATCTCAATGAATCGGTCTGTGGGCAAATGAGTTAGGAAGAATTGCTTTGTAAGATAAAAAAAAAAACTTTGGCATTAGGCTAGAGAATGGTTTCACTGTCTTTATAGTTGTTTAATATTCATAGAATCTCATGTAGGCACAGTCTAGAGGCGTTTCTTGCTGTTGTGTCTGTCTGATTTATTTTTTAAGAAAAGGTTTCATTCTCCCCCTGAAAATCATAATTTTGTGTGACATGCCCCAATTTTACCTTTCCTCTGACCTTTAAAATAAAGGCTGTTCTTGCTACTGCATCTCTAAAACTGAAGTGCTTTTTTAAATACATTTTCCTATTCTAGCTTAATATAATGTAAGTTATCTGACGAAATCAAAAGATGCATTTTTTTTTAACATCCAGACCAGTCAAACTTTGCGGCATTAGCACAACCAATAGCATGAGTTTTGGGCGGGACTATCAGTTTGTCCTACTAATGGAAAATGGGGGAGTGTTTGAAAAGCAAAAACATATTTTAAAATATTTTTGCAGTTTCTGTTTGGTGATGCTAGTGGCACAGCACAGAAATGACACAACAATTAGAAATGTTCCACTTGAAATGTCATGTTTTTGACTAAAATTTCAGTAGGATATTTTTAAGAGTAACATTATGCAAACTTTTATGTGGGAGTTTTATATATAGTCATTATGTATTAGCAATAATAATTATTATTATTATTATTTTATTTAGTTTTTATATGTTTTATAATGTTAATTTATTATTATTATTTACAGTACCTTATCAACAAAGAAGATTTATTAACATATTTTTTTCTTCTCTGAAGAAAAATAATTCTTATAACATTCTCCCTCTTCCAGAGCCCTGTTTGATTATGACATAACGAAAGACTCCGGCCTGCCCAGTCAGGGGCTGAACTTCCACTTTGGCGACATCCTACATGTCCTGAATGCTTCGGACGAGGAGTGGTGGCAAGCGCGGCATGTGACTCCAGATGGCGAGATGGAGGAGATGGGCGTCATTCCCAGCAAGAAGAGGTAGGCTGTGCCCCCATGCATTCCAGAGCACACTGTACTGTAGAAATATAATATCAGTTAACCCTCTTTACAGTGATTAACACAATTGTGTGTTTAATGCCACATTACCCACGACTCATAGTCTTTCCACTAATGTTTCTTTCACAATGTCCTCCATTTCAGTTCACTGCCTTTCTTCATTTTGGTTTAATTACCATGCATTTTTCATTGTAATAATGAGCAATGAGCACACATACATCTGCACAATGGCATCTAAAAATTAGCATATTTGAGACTATATATGCTTACTTAAGTGAAAGCTTAGGTAAAAGTAACTCTGCTCTCTGTGTGATGAGGGTTTTAACTTGACTCAGCAGCTAGAGATAGAAAACTGAAGAATGTGGGTGTTTTTTCAATCAAGAGCACTTTCTTTTATGTCCCAGGGGGGTTTTTTTTACCAATAGATTACTTCTTTTTTTGCAAGTCTGCTTGGAGACTTCTGTGCTTTCATTATTTATTTTTGCTGCTTTTAAAATGTATTTTATGAATAGCTTTAGTTTTACACTTGTCACAGTCCCAGGCTTTAAACGAAGAGTCAAATAATCATAAAAGCTTTCAATATTTATTGTGTGGAAAAGATATAGATTATCAAAAATCAGTCACGACTTCTTTTCCACCAGAACCAACAATTTTGCCCCCAATAAAGTATTATCAAATACTTGGTTACTAAACTGACAGAATGCTTGAGATGAAGATGTTATAAGTGAGTTGCATACAAACGTGTGACAAAATAATTTCATTGTATTTAGAATACAAAGATGCAAACAAGTCTACTCTATTTTTGCCAAAGTCATGGGTTTACTGTCACCCATGTCTAATTAGAGACTTATATTTCAGCACTGATGTGTGATGCTGTGAGAGTTTCTCTCTCATTCTCTCCACCCAACTGTATGCTGATTGAAACTTGATAATTGACTTCTCACCTCGTTCTAAAAATGTGCCTGTCTCGCCTCCCTACTGATGATGCTTGGTCTTGAAGCACAGGGGACAGCCAGCAATGCTCTGTATTTTTAGAAACAAGTTGGGATTTCTCTTGGTGAAAGTTTCTGATCTGCGTCATATTTCATGATACTTCAGCATATTTGGATTTTGGAGGTTAGATGTCATCTAGATCCATCAAAGCACAGTTTTTGTAACAAAATGTCTCATGTAAACTCTTCCTAAGAAGCATGTCAGATCAACGTCTGGTGAATGTTACCATTCAAACATAAAAACATGTATTTTAAGGATAATATGGGGATAAATATTACATACGCCACATGTTTATTCCATTTCAAGACAATTAAGTCTTACTACAATATCTTTATCCTTGCAAAAAGCAAAGGTTTTTGGGCTTCATACGTTTCTCAACATCCCTTTTTTTAGTTTATACACATGTACATAATGAACTCAGGACAGTTGTTGTGTATTAACAGTGAAAATCCTAAATTCCGAATGTCTTTGTCTCCTTCCTCTTCAGGGTGGAAAGAAAAGAAAGAGCCAGGTTAAAGACGGTTAAATTCAACTCCAAGTCTCGAGACAAAGGGGTAAGTGTTTGCTGCTCAAATATTTACCATGTCTGGCATGACACAAACAAGCTTTTAATGCCTTTAAAAAGCAGCTGTTTATAGACAAATACATGATAATAATTTTGTTTAAAAAAAAGTTTAATTAGTTTACTTGCAGTCATGCCGACGTAACCTTAATTTGAAAGAAATCTGAAACCATTATGAACACACCTTGTAGCCTATTTTGAAACATTGTTATTTTATGCTAATTTGAGATGAAAAGTGCTAACAAGATGCTCAGCATTAGAAACATTTTGTTGCACCTTTCTCTTGTGACTTTTCCAAAGCCAAAATGTTCTCACATAAGATGACTAACAGCTGGCAAGTGTAAACTCTAACAAAGTAGTGAAGTATGTAAGTGATGAATCATTCTTCATGAATGAGATGCTTGTTTGAAAGTTTCTATTTGTGAAATTAATTCAGATCCCTTTTACTGTATGTAGTGTACTAATCCTGTATGTTTGTTCACTATTCTCTCCTGTGAGAGGATTCTTAACCGCATGTGACTATTAGGGCTGGGCAATATGGCAAAACATTTTTACAATATTATACATAATACTTTTATTCAGCAAGGACACATTCAATTCATTATTAAATTAAACATGACAGTAAAGACTTTTACAGTTCCACAAAAGATTTCCATTTCAAATAAATGCTGTTCTTTTGAATTTTCTATTAAAAATTGTATCTTTCATAATTTCATATCATGAAAAAACATTGATAGTAACAAGCAATGTTACTTGAGTACCAAATCAACATACAATATTAGAATGAATTCTGAAGAATCTTCTGAAACTGCTGACTGGAGTAATGGCTGTTGAAAATTTAGCTTTGCCATCACAGAAATAATTTATTTATAATTTATTAATTTTATATTTTTGTATTACAATTTGTAATATATTAAAATAGAAAATTATTGTTTTAAATTGTAATCATATTTCACATTTCTGTTGTACTGCATTTTTTTATCAAATAAATGCTTCCTTGGTAAGCATAAGAACAAAATGCAAAAAAAAATTTTTTGACATTTTTAAGAGACAAAATTTAAAAAAATAATAATAATCTTACCAACCCCAAACATGAATGATAGTATATACTGTATTAGAACGGTATTATGTATCTCAATATTTATCAGCATTTTGATGACATTCGAGATATATCACAGTATTAAAATACTTGCTCTGACTTAAAAAAAAAAATATATATATATAGGCCTTATGTGTGTGTGTGTGTGTGTGTGTGTTTGTGTGTGTGTGTGTGTGTGTGTGTGTGTGTGTGTTTGTTTCAGCCAAACAGCCATTATAGCTTCAACATGTAAACTTGTAAAATGCAGTTTAAAATCTTGTTAAAAATAACCAGGGTATGTTTTTCACATTGTTTCACACTCACAGAAACAATGATATATATTTTTTCATTTCTACTGTATGCTCTAATATAAAATAATGACACTACTATAATATTGTGACTAACAGGTTTTAATGATATGAAATATCCTACTCTCTTAATGGGCTTCAGTGAAAGATACATCATTACAACAGATCCACTAAAATTAAAATTTGACCTCATTAACAGAAAGAAAGCTTACCAACTTACTCCAACACAGTTTTTCTAATGAAGTTTAATATACAGTATATACTGATACAAGAAAAAACTGCAGAAGTAGTCTAATGACATGATCTTTAAAAATTGTAACGGGAAAAAAAACTCCTTAAAATCATCGCACTATTCACAATGTTGATTAATTTTATATGACCACAGAATATATTGTCGAAATTCAATATGTATTGCCCAGCCCTAGTGATTAAAACTCTTTAGTCTTTGCAGCAGTATTGTGTTTAGCACCGGACCGACTCATCATCCACTCTTCACTGTCTTAGCATTTTCAACTGCATTCACTAATGCAGCATGAGTGCATGAATATTTCAGAGAACAAAAAGATGTATACGCTTGCCATTGATGTCAAACTGCTCTTCACTTTCTATTCCTGCACATTACTCATCTGTCCATCTTTTTAAGTGGGCTGTAACTTTGTTCCTGTCCAAACCCTTTGATCAATGCCAATCACTAACTTTAATCAACTAACTAATTCAGGAGGCTGGTCTGCATGTCCTTGGATTTGTGCTATAAACCCACCTTGCTAACCTTGGTTGTGGTAACTACCCTTTAAATTGATCTGATGTTCGGTAATCCCTCATAAACTCTACTGTTGCCATCTCCAAACCAAGATCTGGTTTCATATCTATTTATAAGTTCTCACATTAGTGATTTTTGTCATTCCAGCATCATTTTATTGGATGGCGGTGGCTATAGAGTCAGTAACATGGGCATCTGTTAAGTTGGGCATTTGTTCATACTTCAACTAGACACCCAACACCATTCCATCTGTTCTTGCTTTTTTGTCCCCCCCTCCATCCCTCCCTCTCCTCCTTCCCAGCATTCACTCAATGACAAGCTTAAAAAGAACCTCTTTTCGCGAAAATTCACTTTCTACAAGAACAAGGACCCCAGCGAACAGGAAACAAGTGATGTGGACCGTAAGTACATTAGGCGTGTGCAGGGCAGGGTAGCGCCACACGCGGCAACGCCAACACCGCTGAACAAAACTCTTGCTTCTGCAACAACCCTAAACATGACAGCAAATTTGATTGATCCCTTCTACTAAACCTCAATGTGAGCTGATGTAGAGACAGAATGTCCACTGAAGACCGTTGAAGTCTACATATCTGGGTTTGTTGCAAGGCAGGAGCAATGTTCATCGGTAAGACGTGATGTGCTGTTCCAGTAATCATTGTTATTTTTGTGGTTTTCTCTTGTTCCGTGCTCTCTGCCGACTGCTCCACAGGACCTGAGTGACGACAAAGGCTTGAGTAAGTCCACAAAGGCAACAGCAGACCTACAGTACCCCACCGGTCCCACCAAACTCCCTTCGTTCCCCATAAATCTGTTTTGCACATTTAGCAGTGATGTTCTGTTAGAATTGTGTTGCGTCTGCAGCCTGTGT
This sequence comes from Sinocyclocheilus grahami, assembly GCF_001515645.1. Lineage (NCBI taxonomy): Eukaryota > Metazoa > Chordata > Actinopteri > Cypriniformes > Cyprinidae > Sinocyclocheilus > Sinocyclocheilus grahami. Next base: position 795,093 of record NW_015505310.1, on the reverse strand, counting down.
TGTTTCTAGATGGCTATAAAACACAAGCTTTGCAGAGCAGTGCTATGTTCAGTTCCTTTGTTGGCCATTATGCCCTTAACATGTTAATTCTGCTGCTCTTAAAGGGATAGTTCAATTAAAAATGAATTTTCTGTCATAATTTACTAATTAATAGAATTGGCATAATTTATACGTTTTACAAAAGGATGGAAGCATGTTTAACTGTGACAATAATACAATAGAGTTTATTGTGGCAGTAAATTCTGTCTTCCAACTCTTCTAGAGTATTGCTTAAAGTGATGGTTCACCCAAAAAT
>NW_015505310.1:732983-792447 GCF_001515645.1 Sinocyclocheilus grahami | reverse complement strand
ATCACAGCAATAATTTATTTATAATTTATTAATTTTATATTTTTGTATTACAATTTGTAATATATTAAAATAGAAAATTATTGTTTTAAATTGTAATCATATTTCACATTTCTGTTGTACTGCATTTTTTTATCAAATAAATGCTTCCTTGGTAAGCATAAGAACAAAATGCAAAAAAAAATTTTTTGACATTTTTAAGAGACAAAATTTAAAAAAATAATAATAATCTTACCAACCCCAAACATGAATGATAGTATATACTGTATTAGAACGGTATTATGTATCTCAATATTTATCAGCATTTTGATGACATTCGAGATATATCACAGTATTAAAATACTTGCTCTGACTTAAAAAAAAATATATATATATATATAGGCCTTATGTGTGTGTGTGTGTGTGTGTGTTTGTGTGTGTGTGTGTGTGTGTGTGTGTGTGTGTGTTTGTTTCAGCCAAACAGCCATTATAGCTTCAACATGTAAACTTGTAAAATGCAGTTTAAAATCTTGTTAAAAATAACCAGGGTATGTTTTTCACATTGTTTCACACTCACAGAAACAATGATATATATTTTTTCATTTCTACTGTATGCTCTAATATAAAATAATGACACTACTATAATATTGTGACTAACAGGTTTTAATGATATGAAATATCCTACTCTCTTAATGGGCTTCAGTGAAAGATACAAACATCATTACAACAGATCCACTAAAATTAAAGTTTGACCTCATTAACAGAAAGAAAGCTTACCAACTTACTCCAACACAGTTTTTCTAATGAAGTTTAATATACAGTATATACTGATACAAGAAAAAACTGCAGAAGTAGTCTAATGACATGATCTTTAAAAATTGTAACGGGAAAAAAAACTCCTTAAAATCATCGCACTATTCACAATGTTGATTAATTTTATATGACCACAGAATATATTGTCGAAATTCAATATGTATTGCCCAGCCCTAGTGATTAAAACTCTTTAGTCTTTGCAGCAGTATTGTGTTTAGCACCGGACCGACTCATCATCCACTCTTCACTGTCTTAGCATTTTCAACTGCATTCACTAATGCAGCATGAGTGCATGAATATTTCAGAGAACAAAAAGATGTATACGCTTGCCATTGATGTCAAACTGCTCTTCACTTTCTATTCCTGCACATTACTCATCTGTCCATCTTTTTAAGTGGGCTGTAACTTTGTTCCTGTCCAAACCCTTTGATCAATGCCAATCACTAACTTTAATCAACTAACTAATTCAGGAGGCTGGTCTGCATGTCCTTGGATTTGTGCTATAAACCCACCTTGCTAACCTTGGTTGTGGTAACTACCCTTTAAATTGATCTGATGTTCGGTAATCCCTCATAAACTCTACTGTTGCCATCTCCAAACCAAGATCTGGTTTCATATCTATTTATAAGTTCTCACATTAGTGATTTTTGTCATTCCAGCATCATTTTATTGGATGGCGGTGGCTATAGAGTCAGTAACATGGGCATCTGTTAAGTTGGGCATTTGTTCATACTTCAACTAGACACCCAACACCATTCCATCTGTTCTTGCTTTTTTGTCCCCCCCTCCATCCCTCCCTCTCCTCCTTCCCAGCATTCACTCAATGACAAGCTTAAAAAGAACCTCTTTTCGCGAAAATTCACTTTCTACAAGAACAAGGACCCCAGCGAACAGGAAACAAGTGATGTGGACCGTAAGTACATTAGGCGTGTGCAGGGCAGGGTAGCGCCACACGCGGCAACGCCAACACCGCTGAACAAAACTCTTGCTTCTGCAACAACCCTAAACATGACAGCAAATTTGATTGATCCCTTCTACTAAACCTCAATGTGAGCTGATGTAGAGACAGAATGTCCACTGAAGACCGTTGAAGTCTACATATCTGGGTTTGTTGCAAGGCAGGAGCAATGTTCATCGGTAAGACGTGATGTGCTGTTCCAGTAATCATTGTTATTTTTGTGGTTTTCTCTTGTTCCGTGCTCTCTGCCGACTGCTCCACAGGACCTGAGTGACGACAAAGGCTTGAGTAAGTCCACAAAGGCAACAGCAGACCTACAGTACCCCACCGGTCCCACCAAACTCCCTTCGTTCCCCATAAATCTGTTTTGCACATTTAGCAGTGATGTTCTGTTAGAATTGTGTTGCGTCTGCAGCCTGTGTTGTTTCTAGATGGCTATAAAACACAAGCTTTGCAGAGCAGTGCTATGTTCAGTTCCTTTGTTGGCCATTATGCCCTTAACATGTTAATTCTGCTGCTCTTAAAGGGATAGTTCAATTAAAAATGAATTTTCTGTCATAATTTACTAATTAATAGAATTGGCATAATTTATACGTTTTACAAAAGGATGGAAGCATGTTTAACTGTGACAATAATACAATAGAGTTTATTGTGGCAGTAAATTCTGTCTTCCAACTCTTCTAGAGTATTGCTTAAAGTGATGGTTCACCCAAAAATATGTGACCCTGGACCACAAAACCAGTCATAAGTCGCTGGGGTATATTTTTAGCAATAGCCAAAAAAAACATTGTATGGGTCAAAGTTATCGATTTTTCTTTTATGCCAAAAATCATTAGGATATTAAGTAAAGATCATGTTCCATGAAGATATTTAGTAAATTTCCTACCGTAAATATATCAAAACTTAATTTTTGATTAGTAATATGCATTGCAAAGAACTTCATTTGGACAACTTTAAAGGCGATTTTCTCAATATTTAGATTTTTTTTTCAGATTCCAGATTTTCAAATAGTTGTATCTCGGCCAAATATTATCCTATCCTAACAAATCATATATCAATGGAAAGCTTATTTATTCAGCGTTCAGCTTATATATAAATCTCAATTTCGAGAAATTGATATTTTGAAGAATGTTGGTAACCAAACAGTTTAATTTCACATAGACTTGCATTGAATGGGCTAAAAATACAATGGAGGTCAGTGGGAAATGAATTCTTCAAAATATCTTATTGAATGTTCCACAGAAGAAAGTAAGTCATACAGGTTTGGAAAATGATGTGGGGGAGATTTTCATTTTTGGGTGTACTATCCCTTTAACAACATTTGCATTATAAATGCATTGATTAAATCATGGTGATTATTATGTCTAATTCTTCAGTGTAGGGTTTCCTAAATAAGGGGTTGTGCAGGAACTGCAAGGGGTTTTTGAGTTGATTAAAAAGCTAATAAGTTATTAAATTGAATGGAACATTAAAATAAACAAATTGCGCAGCATAATTGAAAACTGAAATAAAACTAATAGTGATATATCTTATGAAATCATGATTTTCAAATCAAAGACTGCGATTTAATTAAATATATAGTCTGTTGCATTACGTTCACTTTGTTTATATTCAGATTCAGATTTTCCAACATTTTTGTTCCAAAATGAACAAAACCAGTATTCTGCCAAAATAAAAGCTAGAGGATTTAACATGTTAAAAGCTCAAGTGTTTGTACGTTTGAAAGTAAAGAATTGAAGAAATAAATATTTTGTACCACCCTTAAAAGTAACTATTCCCATTAGCCATAGAATTGTAGTTTTCTTTGTGTCTGGATGTCTCAGCAGGAGCAACATATTTTATTTTATATAATATAAAAGAAAATGATTTTAAACTTACATTTTAAACAACCAAAATAAAACACTTACTAGAAATAAAAAATAATGCAAAAACAATTAAGATATCCAGGCAGGCAAAGTCTTTCAGTAAAATGTGTTATTGATTGAATTATAAATGATAACAAATACAGATGATAATAATAATGAAAATAAATAGAAAAAGATTAAAAATAAATACAAAATATAAAACTGAATATACTGAGTATATTCTGTTAAAATTCCTGAGAGTATAACCTAAATTTAAGTATAATAATCTTAAGAAGACAAAAGACAAAGCCTTTGGAGTATTTGATATGAGCAGAAGAAAATAAGAAGCTGTGCCAGAAGCCAACTGGAGTAATATAAATATACTAGAGACTTACATCCTATACAACCAGATAATATCACCAGATGTTATGTCTGATCGATAGACGTCAGGGAATTTTCTATATATACACCTGGCACATGTTTTTCTCTGCCCAAGTTACTCTAAGTCAAAGAGAGGTCACGGTGACATGACAATAGGGTCATAGATAAGATCAGATAAAAATACCAGATGAACTTGTGGTTTTACATCCTTTGAGCACAAACAGCAAGCTTTGCAAATCTTCAAATATCAGTCTGCAAATACCACTTAGCTCTTAGAAAAGCACACTTGGTACCAAGAAAATTGAAGACAAATTGAGCAAACATCCTTGCGATATAATAAAAAATATTCAGCAGAGAATAAGTTTCCAACATCCTGTTCAAACATCCATTAAACATAACAAAATGTACCTTTTATATGTCAAATAAATAAAAATATACTTTGTCAATGGAATATGAAGAAAAGAACAGTAATAAAGAAGAATAAATGAATAATACTTGAGCATATGAGTAACATAAAACAGTCATGAATAATATGAATATATTATAACAATAAAAGAATCATAAAGGATAACTCACAAGGAATATACTGTACAAATGAATATGAAAAACCAAGAAACGTAACCACATTGGAAATTTGCATACATCAAAATAGATTTGATATTTTGTCTTGTTTCTTTGGATTGTTGTGACGGTTAACCAACATCAGAAATCTGTGAACATGCAAATTATAACGTTAACTCAAAATCTCAGGGGATGCTTGAGGTCAATATATTACTTCTAAGGGTTTTGGCTAACAAAAGCCCCTGGGAACCCTGGGTTTAGGGCTTTGAACAAATGCCTAACCCAAAGTATTAAATGTTGGTGTGTAACTCACATCTTTTCCTTTACTTATTCCCCCCACTAAGCAATTGGACATGTTATTTTTATCCTGGTGAATGACAAAATGGTCAGAAAAAAAAATCTCAGGGCTTGGGGAGTGGGCTCTTTTAACTTGCCAGTAAGCAACCACCTAGCCTAGCAACTGCGTGGCAATGCCTTGGAAACCATCCACAACACCTTAGCATTGGAGCGAGTTTCGCACCATTCTATTTTCTTCTGAATATGTAAAAATGTAGTTACTGCTGTAATTTTGCTTTGGGAGATGAGTTTGATATGTGCTTTTGGGGACAAATGCAAATAATACCATAGTCAGAAAGTCATTTAACGCTCATGTTCTGTTTGATGTTGACACTGAGATACACACTCCCTTCAGTTCTTTATTTTGATTTCTTTCAAGTCTCTAAAAAAAAAAAATAAAAAAAAAATAGAAGGAAAAAAAAAAAAAAAATAAAAAAAAAGGGGGGGGGGGTCAGTAATATTTTAAATGTTTTTGAAAGAATTATTGTATCAGTACTGCATTTATTTGCTCAAAAATACAGTATTTTAACATTTATTATATACATTTTTATATATAATATATTATGTAATTTATTTCTAAATTTCAGCAGTCCAGATTTCAGTGTCATTTGATCCTTCAGAAATCATTCTAATATGCTGATTTGGTTCCAAGGAAAGCTTTCTTATTATTATAAATGTTAAAAAAATAAATATCTGCTTAATATTTTGTGGAAACAAGGGATTTTTTTTTTTTGTATATTTAAGGTTTAACAAACTGCATTTAAAAAAAAAATTAAATATAATGTCCCTTTTGATCAATTAAATGCGTCCTTGCTGAATAAAAGTATTCATGTCTAATTATTATTATTACTGCCTTCAAACCTCTGAACAGTATACAGCTTAACATTAGTTAATGTGTTATGGACAAACCTAAATTAACACATTAATGTTAACTAATTGAACCTTATTGCAGCCTGCTTCTCTTACCAGTCCAGCATGTCCAAGTGTGAGGTAACCTTTTACATAAGCAGTTAATTTTCTTTCAATACTGTTTTTAAATGTCAGCTACCATACACTTTCATGATGCTCTTATTGCAAAGCTTGACTGGCAGGTTTTTAAAACGACTCTGGAAAATAAACAGTTACAAAGCATAATATCTGCTTAATATTTTTGTGGAAACAGGGATTTTTTTTTTGAGGAATGGAAAGTTTAAATGAACAGCATTTTTTTTTATTTATTTTTTTCCTACATAAATGTCTTTACTGTCATTTGTAATTGATTTTAATATATCCTTGTATCCTTGCTGAATAAAGGGATTATTTCTCAAATAAAATATAAACAAAACAAATGACCCTAAACTTTTGAACGTTTGGTAGTGTGAAAACAGTCACAACAGAACATGAGGGGGTTGAGGTCAGCATGGTTGATATAATGGAAAGTTATGTACAATCTTCCATGATTCCTGGATGTTTAGTATTTGTGTCCTCTCTTAGACTTCTAGACTTCTTTTAGGTGGTGGAGTGGAGCCCATCTGTCCATCAATGTTCACCGCACCATGACTGTGTTAAGAGAGTTTCTTACATGCATTCAGAGGGTATTAGATGATTTGAAATGTTTCATACTGATAAAACTACCAACCTCATTTTGTACAAGCAATTTTGTGATAAACCGAGCAAAATAAGATCAGCTTCAAAGCCCTCAGAGTCATGTCCTGCACAGGTTCTTAACGCTGCCATCTGCTGGTGACTGCTCTTAGTATTGTGTTTGTTATATTCCTGCAAAGCTTGTTTTTTTGTCTGTGGTGTTCATTTTCCCTTTTTATGGTTTCAGAGCATGTAACTTCTAATGCCAGCGATAGTGAAAGTAGTTACCGTAAGTTTGTGTTCCCCTTTATTTCCTTTCATCACGTCTCTTTAAACTTCATCAGTTTGAGTATTTAATTCCCTTTGTTCCCTCAGCTTTCCTTTGTGTTATATGCACACACAAAATTGAAAGATGTGTGCTATTCAAGACCAACATTTTACGCAAAAACAGTTTAATTTTAATATTTCAAATAAAGAAATATTTTAATCTTAAAATAGGTTGTTTAAAAATGCAGCAGCAAAAGCCGAGATAATTACAACGCACTATTGATTTAACCAACATAAGCTCACTTTACTCTACTATGCTTTATAGTTCATAAGCTAGTTATATGATTTGCCATACATGGTAGTTTCAGGTAATAAAACAGGTGCTGCTTATCTGTGTACCTTGCTTAGAGATCAGACTGGGTACACAGAATATTATGGCCTGGAATATTACCTTCAAATAACATGTCGCAGTCATTTGAACAGCCTTTCAACAGTTTTGTAACTGGCCTGTCATTCACATCGAGTGGTCTGAAAAACCTCTTGAACTTTGTTAATGCTACATGGCTCATTAAATCTCATTTGAACAGTGAGTGAAAATTAGAGACTACTGTTCAAAACAAAAGCATGTAAGCATAGGGTAACCAAGTAATATATTTGAAATGTAAATGAATAGCAATGAATGCAAAAGAAATGCATTTGAACACTCAACATCAGATTTACACAGTACATAATAATTTGTGAACTGATATCAGTGTTTCCGTCTCTATTAGGTGGACAGGAAGAGTATGTCCTCTCGTATGAGACAGTCACGCAACAGGAAGGTGAGTGTATTTCATTATGGCTTTCTTATATTATGGTACATTGGTTCATATATCTTCTTTTAACTGTGTTGGTGTGTAATGCTGCTTGACTGATTGATTGTAAGGACCCATTGTAAGGTTGTTATTATGGTTTTCAGTGAGTTATGCTCGTCCGGTGATTATCCTTGGACCCATGAAAGACCGGATCAATGATGATCTAATCTCGGAGTTCCCGGACAAGTTTGGATCATGTGTTCCCCGTGAGTACATAACCATGGTTTTATCATTTCTTCTGCAGAATTTCGTACCGTCTGCATTGTTTTTATGGTCATTTCTGTTCTTTGACCAGACACGACTAGACCAAAGCGAGACTACGAGGTTGATGGCAGAGACTACCATTTTGTTATTTCACGGGAACAAATGGAAAAAGACATTCAAGATCACAAGTTCATCGAGGCCGGCCAATATAACAACCACCTCTACGGGACAAGCGTGCAGTCAGTGCGAGAGGTTGCAGAAAAGGTGAACGAGTTCAACTTGTTAGGAAGTAATAAAGAAAATTATGGCAGTAATTAAAAAGGCTTTTTAAAAAAAAATGTTTTTATAGAGTACCATGCTGACCTTCAGATTTGCATTGTGCAGATTTGCAATTTTTCTCATTTCTCATATGACGATCTGTTTTTTATTGTTTTTTAAGGGCAAGCACTGCATCCTGGATGTCTCGGGCAATGCCATCAAACGACTCCAGTTGGCACAGCTCTACCCCATTGCGGTGTTTGTGAAACCCAAATCAGTAGATAATATTTTGTATGTTATTTTTACTGTCAAACACACAATAAATGCTACAGCTTGATTATTTTTGACTGATTGGCACTAGTAATATGTCCTCTGTGTCCTTCGCAGAGAGATGAATAAAAGATTGATGGAGGAGCAAGGCAGGAAGACCTATGACAGAGCCATGAAACTGGAGCAGGAATTCCTAGAGCACTTCACCGGTGAGAACAAATATGGAATTCTGAGACTCTTTCCAATGATATGTTTTTTGTCAAGATTATAAAAAGGTTTGTTTCTAAAAGACCGTAATGAATTTTGTAATATGACACTTGACACTGGCCACTAAGGGGGAGGAGACCGCCAAAAGATTTTAAAGTACCATTTCCATGGTAATGCAATGTCCGATTTCAAAATGGTTTTCACAGGATGAATCTTGAGCTTCTAAGCTTTCAAATGATATATGATGATTACTAAAAGATTTGATAGAGAAAAAGGACAACAACAAAAAAAGAGCGCCAAGCGTCCCACAGGTGGGACGGTGACAGTTATTGGGCCCCAGCTGAATATGTAATTGCAAAGACAAAAAATAAATAAAAACATTTTAAAATAAAAAATTTTTTAATATTCATAGAAGTACTGATGGCATAATTTTCATTTTTAGTTCAACTATTCCTTTAAGACTTGACATTTTTTTATATTTATCCCCCTGCCAATATTGACAAAAGCCAAGCTTACTGATTAGAATTTGATTAAAACGCAATCATAATTTGCACAAAACCACTGCCATTCAAATCATAAATAAGGTTGTGGTCTTTAATGAAACATCACAAAAAGGTGGAGGATGTGCATCTTTACTGTGTGGTTTTGTATCTCCTCGCAGCAAATAACCTTTTTTCCTCTAAGCCAGAGGAAAGATTGCCTGGAGTATTTCCAGAAGATTTTCCTGGAGTTTGTGTCTTACTATATTATGTTTACTTTCAGTTAAGTTCAGTATTCAAAATGAATGAATGTTACATTTTCCAAACCAGCACATTAAAAGAGGAAGCAATCATTTTGAAAACAAACTCACTGCAAATGACATTTGGTTTCTTTGTATTAGTGCTTACACGAAAGATCTTTGAGTTTTATACTGCTGCAACAATATAAACATGAAATGTAGCAACACCAGCTTAATTCACATTGATTTCGCAATACACGTTGACCAATAAAAAGTGCTGCTTGGTTTGGAAGTGATTTCTGTAGCTGTGCTTCATACATCATTACATTAATGACAGTGGGCAATGAACGTGAAAATTCTCCAAATTGTTGCTTATGTGTACCAATTTTTTATGTTTATTATATGATAGTTTGAAGTATTCCAAGGTGCCGTTAGCAACTATTTGTATTTATTTTATTAAATATTACCAAATATTACTAAAGAGTGACAGCATTTGCTACCATCATTGTGGGCCGCCTGTATCCAGTCCCACGTTTCCTGAGAACTTTTTGAGAAATATTTTTTCCATTGAACAAGGAGATGTATGATACTTAATGATGTTCATCTAATCTTTCCTTCAGCCATTGTACAAGGGGACACATTAGAAGAGATCTACAACCAGGTTAAGCAGATCATCGAGGAGCAGTCTGGGCCGTTCATCTGGGTACCTGTCAAAGACAAATTGTGAGATGGCTGGAGACAAATAAACCTTATTTTAGTATTTTTTTTATTATTATTTTCTTTTGGGGGTTTTTTTGTACTAACCTGGCCTGCTGCTTGCATTGGCTTTTTGACCCCTGAGCATAGGAAATACATTTTCTTGGGATGGGCTTGGGGTCATGGTGGTCTCACGGCCACCTCTCTCTCTCTCATGCCTCTCTTTGAAACTGCTGTCTAGAACTCACATCCCAATCTCCGCATTTCATCCTCCGGTGGGAGGAGACATGCCTGACCAGCGACTTACTGGACAGATTATACGGTACAGATTCCTTAATGTTTAAGGGAGGTGACTTTCTCGAAGGAAAACCAATGAGTTAATGCATTATATACATTTTGGTTTGTTCTTTTTCCCATATATGATCAGACGTTAACGCTTTCGTGTCGGTCTCTGAAAAGACATAAAGCCACACTTTGCACGTTTTTGCATTAAGAGCATGTTTTGCATTATTCTTTTTTCAGTTAACATATGTTCTTACGTTTTTGAGCTACGTGAACTGCAGCCACCATATTACTTCTGTTTTCTCTCATTTATCTTGTAAAATCAAGCAGCCCACTAATGTTAAGCAGCTGATCTGTTTTGTCACAAGTGCACAAAGAGGACAAAAACATTTGGCACAAAAGTTCTTCTTTTTATATTAAAAGTCTATTTGTCTTAACAATCTGTGTATAATTCAAGGTGCAAATGGGAGTAGCTTTTAGTAGAGGTGAAAAGGAACAGCTTACAATTATCTTTCAAATCCAGGTGATGACATATTCTAACTTAAAGAAACCACAATGCAAATAAGAGAGAATAAATTGTAATGTATATTCAACCCTCAGTATACTGCCTATTTTGTTATAATAAAGTCTATATTGAGCTTTAATTAAACTCCACACCTATGGGAATTATTTTCTTTATAATGTCAAACATACACTCGTATGAATATGCGTGTATGTATATAAAAATAAATATAAATAGATATATAAATATATATTTTCCTTTACTTTTACCACCATCACTTTTGTTGTTAATGGTTTGTTTTATGCAAAAACACTGACACACGGGACACATGGGCTGAATTGTGGTGTTCCATTTGCATCTGCTCAAACAATATGAAATAAAACTCAAGTTGGCAGTTTGTAGTCTTCTGCTCTCTCCTATGTAGTTATGCCATATTTACTTTTTCATGTGACGTGCATGATTTCTAAAAGCAATAGTCTTTGACACATTAAACATGAGCGAGAAGCGAAGGAGAGGGCTTCTCTTTCTGTTTTCACCGGGGATTGTGAAAATGTCAGAGTTAGCATGAACTGTAAACGTTAGAGGCTAGGAGATTCTTGCCTCCATGTGTGTGAACTTGTCGACTGCCCATAGCTGAAGAGAGATTTGCTTTGCCACTCTCTAACACAACTTTAACTATCTCCATCAGGGGGCGCGCTGACAACGTCCCCCTTTCGTTCTTAAGTTACTCGGAGATGATTGTTTTCTAAAAGATTGCTTCTCTAACTTGTCATCTTGGCTTTCTAACACATTTTTGACTAGATTATGTACATAATCTGCCAACTTGATTCATTCCATTTGTCAAAGGAGAACAGCTAATAAAAACTTTTTTCTCATATACAATGTTTTTGTGTATCTTTTTGTGTATGAAAAGGTAGGCTAAAACATTTCTTTAAAGTTTGACAAAAGTATTAGAGAGCAAAACGGTCTTCGATTCATGTAAATAATAAATAAATGTTACAAATGCTTCATCTATTGAACAGTTATATCCTAGGTTCTTCTTTTTAAAGATATAGTTCACCCAAAATTGAAAATTGTCATCAATCTGTATACTTTACTTATTCTGTGGAACATAAAAGGATGATGTTACAGCAAGTAATTGCTAACCAAAACGGTTTGGTTACCGTTCTTCAAAATTCTTCAGTGCCATCTTTTGTGTTTTTGGCTGAACTATCACTTTAAGCAACACACCAAAAGAGCTGGAGAAAACACTGCCACCATAAAATGTGCTGCATTATTGTATTATTGTACTGTATTTGTCGTCGTTAAACATGTTTCCATCCTGTTGTAAAACAAGAAAAATCACAGTCACAATTCCCTGTTGGCATTACACCTCTAGGTAGCAGCTGAATAGATGTAGCACTTTATGATGACAGTGCAATTATTATTAAAACGAATACAATGAAGTTTTAAGTCAGACAAAATCAAAAAGTGTTTTGAGTCTCTGAATAATTTCAATACTTAGTCAAAAAGGTTTCATAGATAGATCTATTCTTAAAGCCTATCCTGCATGGCTCGAAAACGTATTGTTTGGACACTTTAGGGGGGAAGAAACTGAAACTGACAGCCAGAATGTGTCCCAACACATTTTGTCTCCGTTTTGAACAAAATATCTAAACTACGTTTGATTGTCATTTGCTTCTTTTTCAAGGTTAAAAGTTATTTTTCCTGGGTTTAAGTGACACTGCCCTTGATTCAGAGCCTTTTTAGTTCCCTTATGGAAAAAGGTGGAGTTTCAAAGAATGAAAGACCACTCTGTGTGCACCTTGGACCTCCGCCCGTCTGTTGGACGTGTCGTCCTCATGTCTGGTCACATTATAGTCTATAAATCCTGAATTTGACTGCACGTATCTTTTATGATTAAGGTACCGTTTCCCGTTTAGTTATGTCGAAGTGCTGAGTCGTGTTTTGGACTTTGCAACAGTCTCTCAGATATAAAGCTACAGTGACGCACTAACATCTGCGCGCTCTGAGTCAGAGATGGACACCTGGGCTATTCTAGGCTTTCTGCTTGCGGTCACGCATTATGGTAAGAAACATTTCATATGAGGTGAAAAGAGTTTTTGTATCTCTGTCTTTATGTGTTGTAGCTAGCCTATACTGTAGGAAATGTATGTTTTTAAATATGTAAGCAACAGTATGAATCTGAGACTCTTTTGGAGATAAAGGTGTGGAAGGCTAAAAATAATGGTGATAATATTATAAATAACTTCGTCCAGTGTCAGGGCAGAGTACGATAAGATGGTGCACTATTTCTCCTGCGGAGGAGTCCAAATGTGAAGCAATGGCTCAGGCCTTCACCAGCGCTGCAATTCGACCAGCGCTACAGTGCGTCCTCGTCTCATCTAAAGCCGAATGCGCTGAAAAACTCACGGTAAGTCTGTCTGTCCAGTCACCCAACCAGCTAGTAGAAAACGTTCTCAGAACTTTGACTGTCGTTCTGGCAAAGTTATGAACAAACGTTCTTCCAGTAATATTAATACAACATTCAGTCAGATTTGTCTGGTCATTATTAATGTTCTCAATGTTTTTTTTTAATGTGATGGAAATGTGCATGTGCAAAATGAAATTTTACGAGACAATTTTCTTTATATTTTTGCTTAAACATTAAAATTCTAAATTGTATCAATTTTATAGAACAGAAAATGTCAAACTACCTGAAAAAACATGTTTATAATTTTCACATTGAAATTATTATTTTTTTTTTTAAAGTATTAATACATTAGTTTATGAGGGTTGTAGCATCACAGAAAAAATCCAAGGTTCAGATTTAAAAAGCTTTTCTTCCACACACAGAATTGATCACAAACATATGACAAATGATAATGTGTCCCTGCTCAGATAGTGTGCATTTGTAGTCCTTTGTCTGTTCATTTTATTTACAGAAGTACACTAAAATCATTTTCCTCCCAGAAAATTTTCATTAATCAAGTTGCAATTGTGATCAATATTGCTTTTGACAGAAAAATGAAGTTGATGCCTTCTCAGCCAGTGCTAAAGAAATATATGACATTGGCAAGCAAGCCAGCTTCAAAATTGCAGCTGGAGAATCTGGAGTAGATGGTATGTTCTTCTTTTGGTGCTGTAGACACCGGATTATGCGAGTTGTAACACTGAAATCTGCCTTTGAAATGTAAAGGCAGTGATTAAAGACATAAATGTCAACAGCAACATTACACTCTAAAAAAATGCTGGGTTAAATACAACCCAGGGCTGGGTAAAATAGTTGTTTTGACCCAGCGGTTGGGTTAAATGTTTAACCCAACCTTCTGGGTAGTAACCCAACCGCTGGTTCAAAACAGCTCAATTGCTGGGTTTGTCCCTATTTAACCCAGCATTTTTTAGAGTGTAGGTTGAATATTAACCGATTTACAATTTCTGTATCTGTATTGATTACATGCTTTATTATAATAAAAAAAATTGAGTGAATGTCCATTATAAGTATGTATGTTATGGACTATCCATTGTTTTATCTGGCAAAATTCTACTTTTAGAGCAACTAGTTAGTTAACAAAGTCTTAAAATTTGTTCTTCATCTAATGGCCACAGGGAAAGGAATAACATACTACGGTGTTGCTGTGGTGAAAAGGACAAATTCAGCTATCAACATCAACAGTCTGAAGGGGAAGAAGTCTTGTCACACTGGCAAGCACCGCACAGCTGGCTGGAACGTCCCTCTGGGGTATTTGATTGACAGTGGAATGATGTCAGCCATGGGCTGCAACATCCCTCAAGGTAGTCCATTGTTTATGGTGCAGCACATCTTAAATTGTCAGATGAAAAAGTATCTTGTAGCTTATCTTCATGTTTTAGGGGTCGCTGACTTCTTTAACGCCAGCTGTATCCCTGGGGCTAAAGATGACCCTGCGTCCCTGTGTCAGCTGTGTGTGGGAGATGGAACAGGAAAATATAAGTGTGATGAAAGCACTTCTGAGCAGTACTATGCATATAAAGGAGCATTCAGGTACCATATTTATTTAAAAAAATTAAAATCATACCGTAATGAATCATAGCTGGTGCAGTTACAGCTTTGATAATGAGAAATATTCTCAGTGTGTCACTTAACTGTTGTTTTGGGCTTCACAGGTGCTTGGTTGAGAATGCAGGTGATGTCGCCTTTGTGAAGCACACAACTGTAAGCGAGAATACAGATGGTAAATGTGTACTCCAGTGGTTCTCAACCAGGGAACTTCAGCAAACTTCCAAGGGGGATGCAGGATTACTTAAAAATATGTTATATTTAAATATATTAAATATATAATAATAATATAATTAATTAATATAATAATATAACTTATAGAAAGTATAATCATTCTGTCTTAATTAATGAATGATACAACATGAAATCATACACGTATATAAACATAAATATGTACAGTATATTTCCATGGCAGCAAATTATCAGATACATTTACAAATCAAAAATAATTCCTCCGTGTCTGTTAATGATATAATATAGTTAATGTTATGGTTAGAGCTTCTATGCATAGCAAAGAGTATGTTAGTGATTATAAGAAAATAAAGTGAAAGTAAGCACACATGCATTGTAGTTCTTATATGCTAAGTATACACAGTGATTATACAGGAAGTGTGGACAGTAAAGTTGGATAAGTGATAGATTATCATCTGTATATGATGTTAATACTAAATCTTTTAACTTTGTGTCTCAGGTCAGGGTGATTTGTGGGCTGAAGGCTTGCACTCTGAGGACTATCAGCTCCTGTGTCGGGACGGCACCCGCAGTCCTGTCAGTGATTATGAGAAATGCCATCTGGCTCGAGTCCCATCGAGGGGGATTGTTGTCCGCACTGACGTCAGCAGTTCAGTGGTTTACAACATGTTACGTGAGGGACTGGTATGATCCTTTTTGAAATTGTAATTTATTAGGATTTTGAAACAGAGTAAAAACTAATTGTACATTTGGATTTCAATGTGACCGTTTCATTTAAGTGTGTGTGTGTGTGTGTGTGTGTGTGTATGTTTCTCTTTAGCAAAAATCTGGGTTCCCCATGTTCTCCTCAGCTGGCTTTGAGGGGACAAACTTGTTGTTCAGCGACGCTTCAACCACATTTATCCAAGCAGGAAATGAAAACTATATCGAATGGATGGGCCGATACTATTACATACTGAGAGCTATGGACTGCACAGAGTCAGGTGTGAATCTTTGCATCTTCATCAAACAATGAAAAATTAAAATTTGAAATGCAGCAAATTTACTATGCATGCTATTTACTTTTTTATATTGTACTCAAAATCTGTGTTTCTCTGTGATGGGTGTGTGTGTAGACGTTCCCTCTCACCTGCGCTGGTGTGTCCTGTCTCATGGAGAGCAGCAAAAATGTGCAGACATGGCTGTGGCTTTCAAAAGCAAAAATGTGATTCCTGATATTCAGTGTGTCTATGGCGCATCTGTGGAGGATTGTATGAAGAAAATACAAGTATGCCAATTAAGAGATATTTAAATACCAAACTCTCTTATTCATACCCGCTGACACCAAAACGATAGCTATAAAGACAGATATAATGATAACTATATCGTCATATATATCAAGCCCTTATACTCATTGTTTCCCTCACTGAAATCTGCAATACATCACAACAGTCAAGTTCAGAGACTAAAAATTCCATACATTTTCACCATGGAGAAACAGATTTGTATAAACTCAAGGCTGCTGAAAAAGTGGGCGGTCACTGGGCTGTATTTAAATGAGACTCTTTTCCTCCAGAACAAGGAAGCTGATGCCATCACTCTTGACGGAGGTTACATCTACACAGCGGGGAAGAGTTTTGGTTTGATACCTGCTGTCGGGGAGAGCTACACAGGTTAGAGCCATACACTTTCAATGTACTTTGACTTTTGGACCATATGCTTTTTAATTTGAAATGGCTTCAATAAGATATGAAGTAAACATTTAAAATATGAAGAAAAAAAAACATTTTAGGAAAAAAGACAGCATAGCAAAAAGTAACTAAAAACGAAACTATATATATATATATATATGAAGAGTTCAGATGCAAAAGCCTCTAAGTCCCATCTGAAAATTTCTTCTAAAATTAGCATTTTTATCAGGCTCCTATGTTTATGTTCATTTATTTCACTTTAATGGCATAGAAAAGGACCTATACATTGCCATTAAAGTGACATTTCTGAACCTAAGCATAGGAGCCTGATAAAAATGCTAATTTTAGAAGAAATTTTCAGATGGGACTTAGAGGCTTTTGCATCTGAACTCTTCATATATATATATGAAGACAATAGCAAAAACAAATTTGTAGAATTTTAAAAGGCAGTGAGAATATGATTATGCGATTCATTATATTAATAGATGTGTATAGTTAATACACATTAATTCATTAGATTATTCAATTAATAATTCATTATAAATGTATGAAATTACTTGAATTTAGTATAAGGTGAACAGTTAAATGTGCTCACTAGGTGACTGTTCTTTGTTTGGGAAAGATTTTCAACAGTGCCTGATGAAACATCAGCTGTTTTATTCATAAATGATGATTCATTTTCACAAGCCACTGTGATTCTCTGTCTTAGGAGACACTGACGGAAGCATTTATTATGCTGTGGCTGTGCTGATGAAGAGCAACAGAAACATCCAGAGATTCAGTGACCTCAAGAGCAAGCGCTCCTGTCACACAGGTTATGGAAGGACTGCAGGCTGGAACATTCCCATGGGTCTGCTAATAGAAAAAGGCATCATCAGACCGCAGACATGCCAAGTGGCCCAAGGTAGAACATGTACTGTAGTGCACACATACCATGGGTTCCTAAAATCTAAAACAACAGTGAAAAGCTTTCAGCTTTTTACTCAGAATGTCACTTGTAATTTTATATCAGTTATTACAAAGCTACTGTAACAAAAGGCATATTGTTCTGCTATATAAATGGCAAAATCAGTGTAATGAGGGTGTGATTCTGCTTTTAGCTGCTGGGCAGTTCTTTGAATCAGCCTGTGTACCTGGAGCCAATCAGAAAGGTTTTCCCAGTAACCTGTGTGAGCAGTGCATTGGAGACTCCAGTGGTCAGAACAAGTGTGAAAAAGGCAAGGACCTATACGACGGTTACGATGGAGCCTTCAGGTAATCCACTATACTGCAGAAAAGATCTGAAAGATTTGGTGCTAATTTGCATTTTACCAATTGAGTATTTGCATAACAGCTAAATATTTATCATGGCCTCTGTTTATATTCTCAGGTGTCTTGTTGAAGGTCATGGTGATGTGGCCTTTGTCAAACATTCCACTGTATTCCAGAACACAGATGGTAAAAAGATCTCTGTTGATTTAGGCCTTTAAACATCTTCATAGAGCTGTTCAGTCATGATGTTAATTTGTAGTCTAAACCAGAGAATTTGCCATGGATTCCCTCAGGATTGTACATTTTAATACATCTTATTTTTATAGCCCCTTTTTATAGCACAAAATTTGTATACTTCACAGGTCAGAATATAAAGAATATTTTATAATAAAAAAAAAGAAAACACAACAAAAAGTAAATAAAAAAGAAAAACAAACTATAAAATAAGATGCCGCCTTGGAATTAACAGGTTCTATCTGCATTCTGAGCAGTTTTGAGATATTGAGCTTCAAAGTTTTTGCATTCCGTAGACTTCTGTAGATAGAACCCTTTTTGTTTTCTTAAAAAAGGCCCAAAATGTACACGGCTTACACAAGAAACATCACATAATGTAAATAAGTTGTCACGGAATAAGATGTGAATAGCTCAGTTTTGAAAAAATTGTCAGATAGAACCTTATAATTTCAAGACGACAAATTAAAAAAATGGAAATATTTGTAATAATAATGATATAGTAATAATAGTAATTGCTAAATAGACTAAATGTAATAATTAAAAGGTGATTTTCAAAAATGTGAATGGCTGGAAGTGGTCTATAATTTATATTTCTAATTATTAGAATAGCAGTTTTTGATTTATGAGTAAAATTAGGTACTGTATGTGATGAAAACTACTACTAAAAAAAACAAAGGAAACAATTCCAGAGAAAACCCATGGCTCAGAAATGCTCATTCTTTTCTGGGTTGAGGACTACAAACTGACAGTAAATTAATGCATTTTACATGCAGCAAGCAGACCATTACATCATGTGTAAAAGTCTCTAGTAGTTCTCTCATGTCAGAACTGTTAATTCCAGGAAACAATACAGATTCTTGGGCGGTACACCTGGATTCCCGTGAATTTCAGCTGCTTTGCTCTCAGGAGTCTCGTACTGAAGTCACTCAGTACACTAAGTGCAACTTGGCCCGTGTCCCTTCCCACGCCGTTATGATAAGACCTGATACCAACCACCACATCATCTTTGGCCTCCTGGACAAAGCCCAGGTATGTAAATCCAAATGTCTTTTGAAAATGGAGTTGTCCTTGTTTGTATGACTTTTTGGTTTGCACCTTTCAGAATTTCTTTGGAGTTAATGCTGCCTCAGGCTTCAAGATGTTTGACTCCAAACCCTATGAGGGATCCGACTTGATTTTCAAGGATTCAACTATCACTTTAATTGGTGTAGGAGAGAGGAAGACGTATGAGGAATGGCTTGGCCAGAGCTACCTGGATGCCGTAATAGCCTTGGAGTGTTCAGCTTCATCAAGAGGTACGGCTCTCATCAACAGGCCTCTCTCTCTCTCTCTATATATATATATCCCTGGATACTTTTAATAAGTCTTTTCACTTTGTGTTTCTCTTACAGTGTTTTCCTCATCCTCACTATTGCTGATGTCCATTGTGAGCTCCCTGGTGTCTCTGTTGGCTTTGTAGCGGGTCTGCCAGCCACAGAAGTGTTCCCGGTGACTTCATCCCTCCTCGACTCTGATCTTCATACTCATGCTGAAATTTCTAGTATTTAGGTGATTCAAGTTCAAATCAAATCGCTAAATCTATACAATATGCTTAAGCAATAGCAATGCCTTTTATCTGTGATTGTAATGGTACATAGTACGTGCCTATAGTACGGTTGATAAGCTTTCTAAGTGGGTCTAGGGACATTTTGGGGACCGTCTTAAATTCAGAACTGCAAAGAGTTGGTTAAATTCTTTTTTTTTTATAAACCAAGTTTAAACCAAAGCTGGTTTGTTATTATGACCATTTGTATTATTTCTACTCTGAAATTGCTGAGGGCAATAGCCATATCAGTGCATATGCTTTGCCTGTTACATATTTATTGCACAATGTTTATTGCAGCTTTTAAAACCGACATTTTATGTTATGAACTACTTGAAGGCACATGCCATATCAGGGAATATGCTGTGTCTAGCATTTTCCTCTTTGCTGATTTTTGCAACTAGTATCATGCAGTTGAATGCAGCATGCACTGGAGTTGTACTACTGAAATGTTATTTTCCTCTCGCATTCAAACTGATTCGTGCTTGCTTAAATCAACAACATACTGTGATAATGCAATTAAAATCCAAAATATTTTTGACCAATCTAATAAGTAGTCATTGAGATGAAACAAGCTTTTGAGCTGTTATAAACTCAGCTATGCTTTCATATCAGGGGGAGGAGGAGTATTTAATTTCAATGCTTATTCAGTCTGTTTTGTTGCCACATTGTCCATTACATGCATTTAGTTAGTATTGTTGCAATGCAAGTGCTAAATTTCTTTTACTAAACAATGTTCTCAAACTCTATTAGCAAGGCAACAATTTGGTTGCCTTTCTCTGTGAAACTTAAATTCCAAAAATGATACATACAGATCATGTGAATGAGGTGAAACTACACTATGAGATAAATAAGCAGAAATACTGTTCATTAAAACATTTAAAAAGGGTTTTTTTGTTTTTTCCCCAAAATTAAATTCTGAATGGGGCTTAATAAGAATCTTTTGCATAAAACCCATAATTGTGCTCCAGCTGGTGATTTACACATTGTTTAACACAGTATCACTAAATTGCTTTCTTGATTTATGGTGTGTTTCTTTGAGAGATTTATTTTTATTTGTTCAGATACCATATCAGTGTATATGTGCTGACACATGAATGTCCTACATTAATGTCTGCTTTGTCTTGCAATTTCTTAATGAAATGATTGAGATATGACTAATATTTAGTTGCCAGGCCAGTGCGTCTGCTCAGGTATTACAGTATATTGCCCCTTATTTTAAATAAACAAGCATCTTAAGATTTGTGTTGTTGTTCATCACTGCAGCATAATGATTGGCAGGCAAATTATAAAACATGTTTATTACTTATTATTGACTGAAGAGGATTGCATTTTCATCAGTCTTATGTTATTTGAAAATTATGTCGAGATGTCCAAGATTTTATTTTAGTCCAGATCTGTTATTCTCCAGTTATGTTTTTGAAAAGTTCATATTGCAATATGACCCTGAAGAAGACACTTTCTAGAGTTCAGGCGTGTTATAAATTATAATAATATAATCAGGTATATTATAATATATAATGCATAATCAGGTGTGTTCAGCCTGTGTTATAATAATAATGTTTAAGTATTATTAAAAAATAAATATGAATAATTAAGTATTATTTTTATATGTAATTTAACATTATATTCAAGTGCAGTATGCATAAAGCTTGAGCTATTCAAATATATATCAAATAGATTTATGTAATAATATTAATAATAATATTTTCTTATGTCATTATTATTATTTAAATGACATTTCTCTTCAATATACAATTTTTACTTTAATATATTACACAAAAGGGTTTAAAAAGCTTTATCTACTTTATTATTTAACTTTATTATAGATGAGTGGAAATATCATGAAGTCTGGCTGCATAACAGCTGTTGTTCACTTATAGCACCATCTGCTGATCATATAACCATACTGGATTCTACACGTGGACTTAATGGGTCATTATGTGTACTGTACATTCATAAAGCTTCAAAATACTGAACGGTTGAAACATTAAGGGGGAAAACGTTTTGTATTTAATATCAACATCTTTTGGGAGCGGAAGGTGTAATTGACGTTTCTTATAAAAGGGTCAACAAATCATGAAAAGATTTCTACTATATTGGAAAATATTAGTAATATTTAAAATGTCTAAATTATAGTAGAAATATTTTAGATACTATTTATATTTGTATGTCACACGGTGAGAACTTTTCTTTTTCAGGACTTTTATTTTAAAAAAATTGGAGGCCCCTTATTATAGTTACAGTTTACAATCGTTGACGCTTACTTCACAACACTACAAGCTCTTTCGCGTTTACAGGTGTTTTAATCTCATATTTCGCATTCATGTCTCGTTTCAAACGAGGAGCACATGTGGACTCTAGAGCGGGATTTAGGCAGGAGAAAGAAGACTGCCCTGTCCCATATGGTTTACTGAAAGCTGCTAGAAAGAGCGGACAGCTCAATCTATCCGGGCGCGGTCTAACTGAAGGTAACAGTAACGTGAAACACTAACGTTACCGACACCAGTGACATAAAGTCACAAAAATTACCATAGCAAACGTAGTTTGTGGCTCCAGCAGATATGACATTTATTATTAATGGCATGGGAAAATACATTAAAATGCCAAGATGTTGTTCAGGTTTCTGTCCAAAAAGTTTGAATGAGATCTTATCGCGACTCGCATAACAATAACAACAACAGCTGTAGCAACAGTTGTATATTGTGGGATGAAATGTTTACTCTTATGAAATGGGAAAATACATTAAAATGCAAAGATTTTGTTCAGGTTTCTGTCCAAAAAGTTTGAATGCGATCTTATCGCGACTCACATACAATAACAACAACAGCTGTAGCAACAGTTGTATATTGTGGGATGAAATGTTTACTCTTATGAATTTCTGTAGGCTTCTGCAGTAAGTGTGCTCTTGTATTTGGGTTCAGTTCCTCAGAGTGTGTGGAGGCTGAACACAGACACCCCTCAGGAAGCTCAGCAGAACTTGTCATTTGGAGCTGCAGATCGGTGGTGGGAACAGACAGATCTGACCAAACTTCTGCTGTCTTCCAACAAACTCCAGAGCCTCTCTGAAGACGTCAAACTCCTCTCTGCCTTGGTTGTCCTGGACGTAGGTTTTTGCACAACTCATTTTGTTTGAGAATGTTTTAAACCCTGCATGTCAACTCTTTTTATTCTATTCTTTAGCAAAGAAATATGAATGGCATGGGTGGCTACTTTCCAATGGTTAAATAAATGTAGCTACTTCTATAAACCACACATTACTATTACATTGTTATATTTTATTTTATTAAATACAGCTTCCACAATATTCATATTTAATTTTTAGAAAAAACTTATTATAAATGTTACTTGGAATTTTTTTTATAATGTCTTAGTATTTTAATTTCCATGTTTGTGGGTCTAAATTTTGTTTATATTGTAGCTGCTTTCTGTGTTGCCTTTTTCCAGATCCATGACAATCAACTAAGCTCACTGCCAGATTCTATTGGAGATCTAGAGCAACTACAGAAGCTCATATTGAGGTACCGATGGGGGCAACACTATGTATGGAGCAATAAATCTACCTATTTTGAGTGTAAAACTTGTGTCATAATACCTGGTCCTCTCTGCAGTCTCAATAAACTGACAGAATTGCCTTCGGGTCTTTGGAGACTTACAAACCTGCGATGTCTTCATCTGCAACAGAATCTGATTGAACAGATTCCCCAGGATTTGGGGCAGCTGGTTAATTTAGATGACCTTGTAAGTGTCTGAGATCTTGTCTTGACCAGCAACAAACTCTTAACTTTCCAACAGCATTATAAAAGCCTTGATCCTGAGATAGTAGTTATATCTTTCATTTAACATATACGCACTAGCGGTCAAAAATTTGGGGTCAGTAAGATTTTGTAATGTTTTTGAAAGAAGTCACTTATATTTTGATCTGTAGTGTACTGTACATCTGTGTGAAATAATCCACGGCTGTATGAGGATCATTTGTTAAATCTTAGGAATGAAAGATGTTGCTGTGATTTCAAGATGCTGAATATGTGTACTTAAGTATTCCCATTATTTAGTTGTTTCCTACTCTTCCCTCTTAAAGGATCTCTCCAACAATCATCTAATGGACATTCCAGAAAGCCTGGCGAACCTGACAAATCTTGTCAAACTGAATTTGTCCTGCAACAAGCTCAAGAGTCTCCCTCCTGCCATCAGTCAAATGAAAAGTATGTTTTGACAGTAGCAAGTGCGAATGTGAATCATGTTTATCGATTAACCTGTGAACTCATCCATCTTCTGTTAACCCTCACAGACCTGAGAATGCTGGACTGTTCCCGGAATCAGCTGGAGAGCATTCCTCCTGTCCTGGCTCAGATGGAGTCCCTCGAGCAGCTTTACTTAAGACACAACAAGTTACACTTCCTTCCCGAACTGCCCTGCTCAACACTCAAGGTAAACCACAACCACTGATGTGGTAGAATAAGTTATGATTGTCTTAAGAAGGCTAACAAGAGGCTGTTTATATATATTAAGGAACTCCACTGTGGGAACAACCAGATTGAGATATTGAAGGCAGACCATTTGAAGCATTTGAGTGCTCTGAGTTTCTTGGAGCTCCGAGATAACAAGGTGAAGAGCCTTCCGGAAGAAATAACCCTACTGCAAGGCCTGGAGCGCCTGGATCTTACTAACAATGACATCAGCAGGTGCTGGGAATATGTTATTGTATGTATACTGTAAAATATAGTGCTGTGTTTTGCGGCATGTTCCACTGGGGAACAGAATTATGGACTATCATTCCTTTTTATAACTCAGTAAACGGAAAACACTGTACCCGTAAGAGTGGCAGTTTTAAAGTGATGTCTCTCCCAAAAATGAAAATTGTTATTTATTCTGCTCATTTCATTCCAAAACCAAATGACCTTCTATATTCGGAACCTAAAAAATAAGGTATTTTGAATATTTTTTAAACAAACTGGTTCCATAATATTCATATAAATCCCATAATCGTTCAACGACCAGAAACAATGCAGCAAAATGAAAGTCAGTGGTCATTAAAGTGATTTGGTTACCAGCATTCTTCAAAATATCTTCTGTTGTGTTCTACAGAAAAAAGGAAATCCTAATAAGCCTCTCTTTTCTTTTTTTGTCAAACAGTCTGCCGTGTGGACTTGGCACATTACCCAAGCTGAAGTCTTTGACTTTGGAGGGCAATCCACTGAGGGGAATCCGCAGAGATGTCCTGACTGTGAGTATTCAACATATCACAGCTGTAAAAGGGCTTTTCCTGTCTTCATTTTGTTCTTAGTAATCTGGATCAGAAAGTCTTATATAACAATATATTCTATGCAGAAAGGCACTGTTGAACTCCTGAAATATCTCAGAAGTCGTGTACAAGGTATGTCTATATAATCATGTAAAGATTTAGTATGGATTTTCAGCCTCATTTATTATTAAAAGGACTAAGGATGTTCTCTTTTGTAACATCATTGCGGGTTTTGTCTTGTTTGAAATGTAGAGCAACCAGATGGGGGCTCGAAAGAAGAGCCAAAAACAGCAATGACCCTCCCAAGCCAAGCTAAAATCAATGTGCATGCCATCAAAACTCTCAAAACACTAGACTACAGGTAACGAAAAATCCTCCCAAGTGACTTAGCAGGATTTTGTGTATTTAACAGTAAAAACCTGCCATTTTAATTAGTGAGAAACATGAGGCATCCATCCCAGACGAGGTGTTTGATGCAGTTGACGACAGTCCTGTGGCCAACGTAAACTTCAGCAAAAATCAGCTGACGGCAGTTCCATCCAGGTAATACATATGGCCATTCCATCTCATTAGAAGCGTTTCAAAGAGTTACTGAACACTTACTATTCTCTTATTTCCTGCAGAATTTTGCAGTTAAAGGACACCCTAGCAGACATTAATCTTGGCTTTAACAAGCTAACAAGCATTCCGGTGGACTTTTCCATGTTTAAACAACTGGTACATATAGATCTCAGGTAATCCTTAACTTAATTTATGTCCTTTTAAGGCTCCAATTTAAAGATCTTATTTTGCTAATTCGGTGGTTCACAGTTGTTTTTGCCACATCCTCTCAAAATGTTACTCCTTTAGATAGGGTGCTATTTTTAAGATGGCACAGAGGGTAAAAAACTATAGTAATTGTATAGAAGATGGAAATTTTGCAAAGAATAATGATAAATGTCACTTCAAAGCAAAAAAATACTTAATGAATATGATTTAAATAAATAAGAGCTCTGAGGTCACTTAAGTGTGACATATTACCATAATTTACCACCATAAAGTGCTCTGAACTAATGCCCTTTTTAATTTTTTTTATTAGAAACAATCTATTGATCTCACTGCCAATGCAGTTGGAAGGCTTAACCAAGCTGCGGAGTGCTAGGGTGCTATTTTTAAGATGGCACAGAGGGTAAAAAACTATAGTAATTGTATAGAAGATGGAAATTTTGCAAAGAAAAAAAGTACTATCTGGGTTTTTAAACGAGTAATCTTTTTTTTTCAGATATTTTGTGCTCTGATAAATGTCACTTCAAAGCAAAAAAATACTTAATGAATATGATTTAAATAAATAAGAGCTCTGAGGTCACTTAAGTGTGACATATTACCATAATTTACCAACATAAAGTGCTCTGAACTAATGCCCTTTTTAATTTTTTTTATTAGAAACAATCTATTGATCTCACTGCCAATGCAGTTGGAAGGCTTAACCAAGCTGCGGAGTGTTATTTTGTCTTTTAATAGGTAGGTTCTACCATTTTCACCCTCACCCCACCATGTAAAATGAACAAATACTGTATATCAAATCAGTTTGACAAAATAAAAATAATATCACTGTTTTTGGTGTTTTTTGTGGTCTGAATAGTTATTTACATTTCTCTTTAGGTTCAAGTCATTCCCAGAAGTGCTGTACCGCATCTCATCCCTTGAGACCATTTTAATCAGTAACAATCAAGTTGGAGGCATTGATCCAGTCCAAATGAAGACCCTAAATAATCTATCTACTCTGGATCTGTCCAACAATGATATAATGCAAGTGCCACCAGAACTTGGCAACTGTACCAGTCTGAGGTGAGTGTCATTTTCCTTCTGATTCTAGCAAACTGTGGACTTTAGTATGTAGACTCCACATTTGACCTTTTTTTTTTTAATGAAAATGAGGCAGCGAGAACAAACGTGCAGGCTATTCTACAGAAAATCTGGACAAAAACTGAATACTATTACAAAGGTCTTGAGCTTGTTAGTTAAGTATGATCTTATGATTCATCCTATATCTTTAGGGCTCTAATGCTCGATGGGAATCCTTTCCGTAATCCAAGAGCTGCCATCCTCAGTAAAGGAACAGATGCTGTCCTTGAGTATCTCCGAAGTCGTATTCCAACATAATCTTCACGTTTAATGTAACTTTAACCATCATTGATAAACGATCAATTCTTGTGCCATGACACTTTATTTGCACTCCCTGACAGTATAAAACAAGAAGACACAATAATAAATCATCTCCTGCCACTTGTTTTAATTCATCTTACCTGTCACTCTACCCTTAAAAATGGCATTGTAAAGTCTTTTATAAACAAACCTTTGGCATGCGTTGTAATGAAAGACTTTGTCAACCAAATGAACCAACAAATGTTGTTTGTGTTGAAGTTTTACATTTTATAATTGCTTTTCAGTGTAAATGTTTATATTTTCCAATATAATGAAAGCACTAGTAATAAATTGTGAAAATAAAGCCTTTTTTATCGTCTATAAAGGACCACAGAATGACCAGTAGTAACAATAGTGACATTTTTATTATTTGTACAATAAAGATACATTATTCAAAACACCTCTTAGATACTGAAAAAAATCTGTACTCCAAAGCCGAAAATGGCTCCAATATTTGCTGAACAGCATTGGACTTTCTTCTCCTTTTTATACAGGTTTGTTATTTAAATTTTTTTTAACTAAAATTTATTTGAAGTATGTACATATATCATCTGCAAAATGCATTCTAGACACAGAATATATGTCATCAATTACATATTTGCGGTAATACAGAAAAAAATTGGAAGGAGTAAACTTGCATGTGCAAATAAATGCTATGATAAATTGTCACTAATTCTTTTGAACTAAATTGAATAATTTCTTCTAGATATAATTACTTTTTGCACAAAAATGAAACGGCATTCAAGTTCAGTAAGTCTTAATACTGCAGAAAGCTTTAAGTACATTCACAATCTATTGGAATAAATTATTTAAATGTCTCCATTCATAGTTATTTACATCAATACTGCAATTAGACTGAATAGTACCATATATTACCTTTTATATTCAATAGGTCTTTAAACACATACAAAAATGACCATTTGGATATTCATATACATATATATGTTTATGACACAAATTCACAGTTACTTTAGAAAGAATTGTACATATTTGTTTCTAGTGTTTCCTTCCTTCACAATCTAACTCTCTGTCCATACATTGGATTTGTTCTTTATAAAATTTAACAATTTGAGCATAGCTAATTATATCAATATATTAGAAACCATTATTTGAAAACATTTAGTAAAAATAATCATTATCAAATGTTCTTTCACAATAGTATTTGAACAATTAATTGCATCATCCATATATTTCTCTGAAGCTAAATGCAGTGGATGTTGTGTCGGGGTCTTTCAGAGTGCATTTCGGCTCGAAACTCCTTCTAAATGCTACATTTTTAGCAACATTTGAAACATGCCCAGGGTTTTTTTTGTTTCATTTTGTTTTTTTTGAGGGATATTATGGCATGTTTGTCACAATGACGAATTAAAAAAAAAAAAAAAAAGGCCAAAAGATATGTAAAACAATGGTTATGTAAAAATGCTTTGTCCAAAACACATTGACCCCTAATAAGCATCCTAATAAAACAAGTTTAAGAGTGAAAGCATGCTCTAATCAGTAAAGCCTTACATGTGTACACTGTATCTAGTCCGGTTTATTATGACAGGAATTCCCTTTGTTATTCCGTTAAAAAAATATTTAAAAACCTTAAAGCAGCATAACAACAACAAAGCAACTGGAATTAAGCTTTTTTGCCTTTTTTCCTCACTTAAACTGTAGTATGTGATATGAAAGTACATTTTTATATAGAAAACTGTGTTGCCAATAAACTGCCACATGTGTAAGAATTTTCCTGGCAGCCAACAAAGGTACGTGAGAATTAAAAAAAAACAAACAAACATGGAAATGTACATTCACATTACTTAGCAAATTAACAAAACCCACCCTGATCTGGGGCTAGGAAAAACCCATGAATACCAATAGAGGGTGCTGCAGGAAAACCACACAAATGGAATAAATATTGCTTAGGGATTCATTTCTGTCATTTGATTTGTGCAAATACAGAAGGTTAGGGTTTATCAAGATTAAAAGGGGACTTTTTCGATTTCCCTAAATTGTTGTTTTCGTGAGAAGGATGTCTCTTCTAAGTTGTTACAAAAACTCATCGACGTGTTAGAAAATCATCAATGTGTCTTTCATTCACATTCTACGCTCTCAACACATTTGAGTTGTAAATGTATATATTTACACAAGGCATTTACAAAGTTGAGGCAGTGTTATGGTGGGTAAATGTCCTTAAAAGCAGATGTGCTTTCATGCTCCAAGATTAAACCGAAAAGCTGCTAGGAAAAATAGGTACAAAATAATACGCCATATAAATAAGCAGGAAAAAATGCACCCACTTACAGCCACAGGCTGAGATAAAGAAGAATATCAGCAACATCAACGAAAGATTTCAACCAATGTATGTTTGTGTAGAATGTGTGAGCCATATGTAACGTTATTATATATGTCCTCTAATGTACATTTGGCACTGGGATTTGCCATTGGTCCAGCAATTGGCAAAATTGTTCCTAGATAAAAAGAAGATGTACAAGTTCCTGTGTTCCATCTGGGTGAGAAGTCTTTAAGCTATAAAAATATTTATATTGTGCTCTCCCTTAAGATTACCAAGTCCACAGTTTTCGGAAAATTCTTCAGAAGAGACACTGCAGTTTCATGCTCCATGTGTAAGAAACTATGTCCGTTGGCCTGCAATGCAAGAATGAAGCACATGGTAAACAAAATGAACTGGGAGAGGTGTGGAAGAAAGGAGGAATGGAGGGGGGCAGGAACAGGCACGGCAGCACAGGAGGGCTGGGAGCAGGCCTAGCTCAAAGAGGATAAAGAGATATACACTGTGAGGGAGAGAAAAAAGAGAGAGATGCACACGGGAGATCATGCTGTAAAAGGAGAGAAGGTGGAAAGAAGCTGGTCTTTAACTCTGGATCTGTGGAAAGAGAAGGAGCTGCTTTCTGCAGACCATTCTAGTGGTGTAGACTGACAGCAACACATAAAACCAGAGACAACCCAATAACTTCCCATGAAGTTGTTTAGGCACACAGAGGCTGGATTGCCCCTGTATAAGTAAGGCAGCAATGCCAGGCTTTTTGCTTTTGGCAAAATATGTAGACAGATACTATCTGAACAGCAATTTATAGGCTTGGATGATGATGATGATTGCATGGCACTTTTTATGTGCTTTTATTTATTTTTTTGGAAATGTTCTACATAAAACGAATTATTACATTTTTATATACTCTATACATATCTTTATATATACTACGATTGAAAAGGTTTACTAGAATTCAGTAAGATTTATTTTAAATTCAAAATTAATTCAGTAAGGATGCATTAAACTGATCAAAAGTCACAGGAAAGACATTTACAGTGTTTTAAATGCTATTCTTTTGAACGTTCTATTAATCAAAGAAAAATTGATCACGGTTTCCATAAAAATACTAAGCAACATAACTGTTTTCAACACTGATAATAATAAGAAATAGGGTAACACTTTACAATATGTTACATGCATTAGCTAGATAAAATGAACTAACAATGGGCAATATATTTTCATGTAATCATTATGTTAATTAGTCAAATGTAATTCATTGTTTGTTCATGTTAGTTCACAGTGCATTAATTAATGTTACCCAATATAAATTTTGAATTTAAACATGTATCAGTAAATGTTGACATTAACATTGATTAATATTAATAAATGCTGTGCAAGTATTGTTTAACTAATGTTATAATAATAATAATAATAATATTTAATTAGTAATTTTTGGGAGGTGAAGGTATATATTTCACTACACTTTAAAAAGACCAGATTCAATCTGTATCGCAAAGTTAAATGTAAATTGAGATAGTTGGTGGTGTGGATTAGTCTGTTTGACTGATTTACATTGATTTTGTAATATATGATTAATAAAATTCATCAATTTATATTTTATAATGTCAAATATATTTCATGCCATTTAACTGACTTACCAGACAAAATGTTATAAAAATCTGTTTTTTAAAATCATAACAATAACGTATGTCAAAGTAGGTCAAACATAACAAAAGAGGTCCATGCTCACTTGTTTGAGACACAAACACACACGCACACTGGACATTTAATGGCACATGCAAAGCCCTCCACTGGCAGTGTGGCGGAAGATGCATTGTCGCAACTTGTGGGACAATGTGATGGAGAACAGTGTTACCTTCAGAATTTTGTCCCCTGGTCGAAGAACGTTGGAGGCAGGTCCATCAGGCTGTACCCTAGTAACAAAGATACCCTATAAGTCAAAAGTGATATGAGGTTAGGAACCACATGGTGACTATGGTTTAGAATCTTTGCCTTTTAATCTGAATTTAGATTTTCTTTTGTTTCTCTCTCTTTTTTCTAATAAATTCAAAGGCAATCTATTAAATAATTACCTTCATCTATAAAAGTATTACCTTTTACAAATAAATGCAAATGTTAAACTGAAAAACAAATGTAAAAAGATGAATTTATTTTTAATTTTAGAGTTTTGTCAGTGACACTGTTTTTGTGCTGGAATCAAGGCAGAGATTATAAAGCATAAAGATTAAAATTACATGTGGGACCCATCAGTATGTGCCATGTCAACACATATCAAGTCTTATTATTGGCGCCACATGTTGAGAGTCCACCAAACTTTACATCATTTCTTCAGGGCTCACAGGGATTCGGCTTGTTAGAAGAACCCCAAAGCAACAATACACAACACAAGCAGTCTTTATGCTATGCTGAAAACCTTATGGGGAAAAAAGAACAACACTTTTTCATGCAAATCTAAACAGTATGATATTAATACACATTCCTAACATACAGCTACACATGAAATGGAAACATGGTCTTTTTCCTTGTGCTTTAGCAACATGAGTCACAAAACACTTTTGTTTTAACTATCGCCAAATGTTGCCAAGACATGAAAAGGTTAAAAGGTAATACAGTCAGCTGGTGTGCAAGGTTGTGCATTGCAGTAGCGCATGTTTCCATGGTAACTCTACTGAGAGACACACTTTACTAACTGAAGAGAGATGGCTTTGATTTTGTTCTATATAAAGCATCATTCTAATGTGATTTCTGAGAATGAAATGCTGAAATTAGCATATTACATTATGCTCTGTCCTTTAAAACCGAGAGTGAAATGGTCTTACCATGTCCGAGGGCTTGAAGGGGTTCCCCTGTCCACTGATTCCCCCTGAGATGCTGAAACCAAGGCCAGGGTTCTTCTCGATCCTCACACAGAGCTGTCAACAAAATAAAAGAGAATTTCAGGTTTAAGGTTATGTCTACATTCATCTGGACGCATTTGAAAATGCATCTCTATCTGCGTTTTGGCCTTCCATCCACATTAAGACATTTGTAGACACTGCAGCTTTTTGAAACACTCTTAAAGTAATAAATTAAGTGGATAAATTTGAAAATGCCATTTTCGTGTTGTAGTGTCGACTGTGAAAATGGAGGTATTTGAAAACTGATGTTTAGTCTTTTGACGCATAGTGGACTCAAAGATATCTATGGTTATACAAGCATTGCTACAGAATAACAAAGGTAATTGCACATTTTTATCTCACAATTCAGTCACTTTATTTTAAGGTCCAATTCTCACCATTAGCAAACCATTAACTAATGACTTTTGCCTCAAAAAACTCCTAATTTGCTGATTATTAAACAGTGTGCACTTTAAAAGTACAAATAAACAGCCAATAAGTTAATAATTTAAACTCACAATTCTGAGAAGAAAATTGTCAGAAAATGGTCAGAATTGAGATAAAAAGTCAGCTACCTCATGGCAGAAACAAACAAACAAAACAGAACTGTGAGATATAAACTTAGAAAAAAATAGAAAAATTGTGAGAAAAAGGTCAGAATTTAGATTTTAGATCTCATAATTCTGATGTTTTTTTTATTCTCAGAATTGGGGAAAACAACATCCAAATTGTGAAAAGTCACAATTTACCCTTACAGGTAAACCGATCATAATCTGCCATTTTTGTCTGACATACAAACCAGACCGGAGAGTAGATTAATGTTGGTGGACTTGAACTTCAAAAATGGTGTGTACTGACATCTTTCTGCAGTTGAAACAAGATACCTTCTGATGTTCATTCATGTTTATTTCAAGACTATAATTAGTAAAGAAGAAGAGATGAACAGTTCACGAGCCGCTTTAACTGAGGCGCTATAGCACGACACATCTGTCACGACACATTAAAGAGCCACAAAACCGTATTTATTGTTTTAATTTCTTAAAAAAAAGACAAAATTTGAAACTGAGACTTTGAATTTGAATTTGAGACCAGAAGTAGCCTGCTCTGTTTTGTCTGTTAGCGTGTTGTCAGTTTTCTCTTTGCTCCACAATGTATTTTTCACTGCGTGAGAACATAATGTGTGGGATAGACATAGCAACAGTAACGAAGGGGGGCAGGTCTTTGCAAAGAGTCAATTACCTTTTTATTTCTTTATTCTGTGGCAGAAAAGGGCTTCCAGGGTTTTTCCACGGCTGAAATAAAATACCTTCTGATCATAGGCGAAGGGTGAACCGACTCCAGGGTAAGGCTAAAATTTGCCTAATGTTAGTGTAATCTATGAACACGCACATCATATCCTCGTCTCTTCAAGAATCGACTAAAAACACATCTTTATTTAACCCTCTAACGCTAGCACTCTCTATACTAATTCTGTTCTTTAAAAAAAACTTGCCTTTTTGACTTGCACTCTATTAATTTACTAACTGCCTGTTGGTTACGTATGTAACCCTCGTTACCTGAAGGAGGGAACGGAGACGTCACGTCGTGACTGCCGAATTGGGATCTCGCTTCGAGAGACCAATCTACTTCGAGTGTAAACTAAACGAGCCAATGCACATTGGCATGCGATGATTGCATCGAGCTACCGCTGATGACAGCGTGAGCATAAATAGGCAGCAGGTGCAACATATATTAGGTTTTCGCTGAGGAGCCGAGCAGGTAAACCGGTCGCCCAGCGGTGGTACAGCAGCCGTGGTGACGGGACATGACATCTCCGTTCCCTCCTTCAGGGAACGAGGGTTACATACGTAACCAAGACATTCCCTTTCAGTCGGTCACTACGTGTCACGTCGTGATGAAGCCAGCGAGACGCGCCGGGTAGCGCTAGCCAGGCATCCCAGATACCATGCAAGCGGGACTAGCGGAACCACCGCCGTACCCACAGCGAGGTGGAACGCATGGACCCGGTTCGGGCAGCTCGTGGGTGGACCGAAGAGGGGTCTGAGTGTGCGGTGCAACGCTTACCTGGTTCCACAGCTGGGCAGAGGAATGCGTGAGTAGGGCCTTTGATGATGCTCTCGAACCACCCGTTGCTGCCCACTGGTGACAGAGGAGGATGAGTGTGGTCCGGTTTTGGTCCGTCTGTGACTCTCTGTGCCCTCTTGGGACCCAGAGATTGAGGAAACTGCTCTTTTGTCGAGAATTTGGGTGCCATTGAATGCGAGGCCGATGGCAGAACAAAACTAAACAAAAGATTCTCCACCCGGCCTTCCTCCGGGGAAGGGAGTGGTGCGTTCACCATCTCCCGAAGAGCAACTTCCTCCATCCCTGGGTCGCCCATCTCAGGGCCGCTTGCTCTTCCGCTTACCACCAGGTTTGATGGGGGCCTGGATGGGCGGGGCGGCCGCCCTCAGCAAATGAGCAGGCTGGGGCGCTGCGGCCGGGTGGAGGCAGCAGCTGCCCGCTGGGGCAGGATGTGATGAATCACCTCAGTCTGCTTCTGCACAGCCGAGAACTGCTGGGCAAAGCTCTCGACCTCGTCGCAGAAGAGTCTGGGACACAGGGGCATTGAGGAACCGATCTCTGTTGGCATCCCTCATGTTGGCCAGTCACAGCCAGAGAATGGCATTCCTTGTGGCATTCACAAGTGTGGACATCGCACGACCCAGAGAACTCGTGGTGACCTTTGTCGCTCGGAGCGCGAGGTCAGTTGCAGTTCAGAGCTCTTTCAGAACTTCCAGATTGCGACCACCCTTGTGTAGGTCCTTCAGTGCTTTGGCCTGATGAACCTGCAGTAACGCCATAGCATGTAAGGCAGAAACAGCTTGTCCACAAGCCGTATAAGCACTGCCGGTCAGACCAGACAAGTGCCTACAGGCCCGGGATGGGAGCGACGGGTTTCCCCACCAGGAGGAGACGGTATTAGGACACAACTGCATCGCTACTGACTGCTCCACTGGGGGGATCCCCGTATACTCCTTAGCTGCACCACCGTCGAGAGTGGTGAGGGGGGAAGAACTAGCAGGCTGCTTTCTGGCAGTAAAAGATGCCATCCACGACCTGGTAAGCTCCTCATGCCCCTCCGGGAAGAAAGGCATCAGGGCAGGGCGCTGAGAACCAGTGCGCGCCACCCCAAGAAACCATTCGTCCAAAATTGGTGGAGGTTTCCACTCGAGCTGTACCCTCTCGACGGCCCGGGAAAGCATTTCTGGATCCGATTCAGGCATTGGCACCGTCTTGGAGGGTGGCTGCGCAGCCGAATATTCCTCTCCAGAAAGCTCCCCCTCCGATGCAGTGATCGACATCTGGTCGTCGGGAGGAGCGCCGAAGGATACCACTGGAACGTTCTTTGAAGAAGGCCTGGCACGTTCCTTCGGCAGCTCGACTGGCTGCAGAGCGCAAGAGGAGCGATGGTCTCCTGAGGGTTTGCCACCACTGTAAACGAGCTAGATCGTGGCAGAGGCATCGGAACGCCGCCCCTTTTGAGGTAACGGAGCCTGGTCCGCAGCTCTGAGATGGTCAACTTCCCGCAATGGGAACATGAGTCATCCACGAAAGCCACCTCAGTGTGCTTAATGCCCAGACACGTGAGGCAGCAATTGTGCGCCACCAGGTAACGACCGCATCCAGAAACGCACGGGTGAAACGGCATCTTTAAGTGGTGGAAAGGGTACTAAGAAATTGTACTTAAGTAAAAGTATTGCTACTTAAGGAATAATTTACTTGAGTACAAGTAAAAGTACTGAAAAATAATATAACTCAAGTAAGAGTAAAAAAGTAGTTTGCTGAAAAACTATTCAAGTTACTGCATTACAAAGTACTTTAGTATTATTTTTCTATTTTTACCCAAAATGAGATGATGTGAGTATTATGGGGCAGGGTTAACCCTAACAACTCATGTACTGTAATGTCTGTTTCACACATAGACTGTATAAAAAAATGGACGTAGTGTCCGTGACGTCACCTGTAGTTTTCCGAAGAGCATTTTTCAAGCTCAAAGTGGGTGGAGACGGCCGTCGCCATCTTGGCAGCGCGTCACCGTGCATCACTCCCGGATAATCGAAAATGGGCAAAGAGGCGGGAGCTGGTTGCTGAAACCACGCCCACCTAGCTCGAAGGTGGTGACAGCAGCTGCAATCCACCTGTCACTCAAGTGGCCACGCCCTTAATTATGCAGAACTTTAAGGCTTAATATAATTTAAACGGATGAGTTATAAAAAAAATTCACCCCCCTCACAGTTGTCATGAAGGGCAAAATTAGCTATATAGACCAAAATAATTTTTTGAACCAGGCTGTAAACATGTTTTTTTCTGCTGTAAAGTTGGACATTTTAACATGCGGAGTCTATGGGATTGACTCCCTTTTGCAGCCAGCCTCTAGCGGCCAGTTGATGAATTACAGTTTAAGTCACTTCTGTGTTGGGTTCACGAGAGAGAGCGGGAGGTGGCCGCTTGGTTTCACAAGTGAGACACAGGAAATCCCTTATATGGACAAATGCATCGGATATCACTACAGCTGAATAACATGCAAATAGAGACGCTTTGACTGATGATACGTGGAAGACAATAAACACAATTGCAATGCAATGCTAATTGACATAGCTTGTATCACAGTATAGAATTTTATAAAAAATATTTTCTGTCTGTGATGAGAAGCAACATGGAACCACAGAAGCTAACTGTTTCAAACACAACTGATGTTATATCGTGATTTTGGAGCAAAACATGATATTAGTCTCATAAATTGTCATGTTTGAAGCTATGTTAAGCAAACATACTACCTATCCCTGTTGCGAGAAGCAACTGTTTTATAACTAATTTTGAAAAGTACATTCACGTATAAGATTATGTGGTTGTTTTTTTTAAGAAGGGCAAAAGCAAAGAAGGGTAAGTGAAGGTTTAAATTAAAAGAAAGCGTTTAAAACGGTATAAATAGAAAGGTGCCAGTAAAAAATAATGTGGGGTATCGTTTGAATTTTAATTATTCCAATTCTTGTGAATTCCTCATTTCAATTCCAATAAGGTAATAAATAAATGAATGAATAAATAAAAAATCTTAGATATCATCTTATTACAAAAGATTTCATAGTTATCTGAATACTATGAATGAAGATCAACAGGCTAAAAAACACTTACACAAGGATGTGTGTGCAGCAGAGAAAACAGCCCTTGAGTCTTCTTGTCTTGAAAGGTTTAAAATCACATTGAAAGTGTAGTTTGTTATAATAACAAAGGTGGACTCCAGGTACATTTTCGGTAGGACAAAAAAAAGAACATTTTATTTAACATGTTAACCCATACCTAGGCTTGGGAATCCAACATCTATTCCAATTCTGGAATAGGATGCTTAAGGTCAGGAATCGTCTACTTGTTATAAAATTTAATTTTTGATTCCTCTTATAGATTCCTTTGTGCGCATTTTAATATGACTTTAAACCATTCAAGCACAAGAAGACTCGTGCACTGTTTTCTGTACTGGACACATAGGGGTATAGCCATCATTTCAGAAATGAGGGGGACAGAAATGTAAAAAAAAAAAAAGAAGAATGACTTTTGTCTAATTGACAGGCATTTTTTCTTATGTCTTTTAATTGTCTAAGAAATCAAATACACTGCTGGGCGATAACCAATCATTTGTATTCTATATTAATTTTTTCTGTATTTTGCTAATGACAATTTTAGAATTGGTTTATACAAACACAAGGCAGAATAGTTTATATACTGTAATAAATTTTATGTAAATTAGCACTGCATTATTCGTTTACTATTTATTACCTGGAAATGACCTTAAATGACCTTTATTCAAGCTACAGCTATAGCGGGATGCCTTTGTCCATATTAGGGATTTCCTGCACGTCATAAGTTATTATATATTACTTCTACTAGGCCATTTTGGACTTTCTGTGCGAGAGCGCCCTCCGGCTTTGAGTATGAAATAAACATGCACTACATGTTCACATCATCTCATTTTGGATATGAATAAATTGTCCGGTCATACATAGACTATCTAGTTAATATAAAACATGGTTGATCTTTCAGCCAGATGCACGTAAAAATGCATGCGCTCTTATTTCAATGTTGTTGTTAATGTTGAGGTTATTTTAGCTTCGTACATTTAGTTTAACTGCACTGTTATAGAGGGCCATTTTTACCATTCAACTGAACTGTGTGCATGTATTTTAGACACTTACATTGTTCTTGTTCCGTCCATGCAATAATTCTATCAACCGAGTTTTCTATTTACTTATACTGCTGTGTGCTCTGGTAATAATAATGGTATGACCCATTTCAGGAGCTGACAAAATTACGATTTAAAATCAGAGCATAGCTCACATTCACTAAAATATTGAAAGCTATGCTGATTCAAAATGACAACTCCGGTGATTGACAGTCAAAGCAAAGCGCGGTTTGAACGCCCCACCCCCGCAGCGGGACTGGAAGTTTTAATTGGTTTTGCACCCGAATCAAACCTGTCTGTTATTGGCTGAAGCGCAGGGCTCCACCCCAGGAGTTTGAAAAGTGCCCGTCAAACGCCAGCTCGCTGTTTCTTAGTGATGGGAAGTTCGGATCATTTTACCGACTCGAACCTTTGAGTCTCGTTCAGCAAAATGAACAAATCTTTTTTCGAGTCATTTCGTTAATTTTAGCAAAATATAATTAAAATGTTACGTGTTACTTCCCTAATACATCTACTACTTATGCAAACGTTGATCACACTACAAACAATACAAAACTGCTATAAGAAACAGAAAAGATTAATTCATTGTTTACCTGGGTCTTCAGTCTATGATTAGCTCACCTCACCTCTTATCTGACAAGTCTTCGGGTTTGAGTCGTGCGTTCATCATGTGACCGATGCAGTCTGAGCCGGAAAGAGAATTGATTAGTTCATCTCTCGAGTCTTTCGAATCATTCGTTCTTTTGTCACGTGACGTGACAACATTGGATAGAGAAATTAGTTAATTTACAAGGTTCCTTACAAATGGGTGCATAGTTATTATTATTATTATTATTATCATCTTTATTATAATTATTATTTACTCTTACAGTTACGTGATGCGTTTCTGGTCTCAAATTGTAGCTTTTTACTTCTTACAGTTTATAAATGTGTGAATTTCTGTCATTATAGTTCTTTTCCATAACACTGACTGTTGTAACAAAGAAAATAAAGAGTTGGTTATTATTATTAAGTCTCTTTCTGGCTCAGACTGCATAGGGTAAGCTTATGGGTCTGTCACGTGATGAACGATCGACTCGAAAAACCCGAAGACTCGAGAGATGAACTAATCAATTCTCTTTCCGGCTCAGACTGCATTGGTTAAAGCTTATGGGTCTGTCACGTGATGAACGATCGACTCGAAAAACCCGAAGACTCGAGAGATGAACTAATCAATTCTCTTTCCGGCTCAGACTGCATTGGTTAAAGCTTATGGGTCTGTCACGTGATGAATGAATGACTCGAAAAACCCGAAGACTCGAAACAGGTGAACTACTTGACTAATTCCAGTACAGAATCTATAGGATGTTGCGGTTGCGCGACTGAACGAATCACTCCCCGAGATGACTCGTTCTTCCCGAGTCACATTAAAGATTTGTTCAAAATGAACGAATTGTTCAAGAACGACCCAACACTACTGTTTCTCCATCTGCACCTTCTTTGTCTATTTTTTTTTGTACTTAAAAAAAATATATATATAGCGAAGTTGAATACTTTAGTTTTATTTTACTCAAGTAAAAGTACCACAATTTAATTATACTCAAGAAAGTTGTAAAAATGTACTCAAGTACTGTAACGAAAGTATTTGTAATTAGTTACTTTCCACCTCTAATCTTTAAAAAGACGATCCATCATCTTTACAAAGACGCACCCGTGTAACTCTTTTAGAGAAATAAGCTCTTTCAGGTGCTGAGATGCAAAGGGGAGATTGCTGCTTGCAGCACGTCAGGGGGTTGTGCAGCCTGAAGTGTGCAACCCACTCGACACAGAAACAACCACTGCTGAAGCGCCATCCGCTAACACAAAAGCTCCCTCAGGGCGCGTTGAACTCGTTGTCACACGAAGGTTGTTTGCAGGAGCAGAATGATGTTGTCACTCGGCTCCGAAGCAAAAAGCTGGTATGTGTTTCACCTGCTGCCTATTTATGCTCACGCTGTCATCAGCGGCAGCTGGATGCAATCATCGCATGCCAATGTGCATTGGCTCGTTTAGTTTACACTCGAAGTAGATTGGTCTCTCGAAGCAAGATCCCAATTCGAAAGGGAACTAACACTAGCTTCTCTAATCTTTTTGTATTCTATCCGTTTTCTTTTTATTTATTATATAATAAAAAAAACCTTGCTATGTGTACTGCGCTATGCTAACTGAGTCTTATTATAGCACTTGCATATCATTGCTCTTTTGTTGATTTAGATTGCTTCCATTGTCCTCATTAGTAAGTCGCTTTGGATAAAAGCGTCTGCTAAATGACTAAATGTAAATGTATTGTAAATGTCTTTTAGGCAAGCACATATGGTACGTACCCACTGAATAAAAATAAAACATGGTAATTGCGACTTTTTATCTCACAATTTTTACTCTTTCTCTCAATTGCGAGTTTATATCTCATAGCTAATTCTGACTATTAATTTTTTTTTTATTCAGTGGCAGAAAAAGGCTTCCATAAGTGCCAGATATGGGTGTCATGTCACAAAATATTACATAAAAAATATTACAGTATAATACGACTGAATTTGTATATAACGTGATCATCATTTAATAAAAACATTTTAAGTTATTAATTCTAACACTTTAATTTCCACATTTATTCAAACACCACATAAATTAGGGCCTATATACAAAAAGCAAACAAAGAACATGACTGACTTCAGTCTAGCGTGAGTTTAAGCACGCTCAAAAAAGTCCCCCGTTATTATCAATAAAGCTGCCTACAATGTCAAATGAACCTCTTACTTGCATCGTACGCAAGTACATTTCCACTTTGTTGTTTATGATGAGAGAATTCGCGAGAGTTTAGAATTCAGTCAGCGTGCGCGCGCTCAACACATCTCGCCGTTTCAGCGATGACTCATCTGAATGCCTCTGATTGGCCATTGCATTCATAAGCTCAACAGAATCATGTGTGATTTGTTATAATGCAGACCGCTGTAAAAACGCATAATTTGATGCATTATTAGCAGATCTAAATTTAATGCCGCAATTGACACTTTTCATTTAGTTTTCACTTTATTCGTGACATCCTTAATATAGTTTAATTGTACGGGGGCATATTTGTCCAGTTTGGTGGCATTTTTGCCCCAAGCCCCCGTTAATTTCAGACCCGTGGCCATACATGTCGGACATAGCAAAAGTAACTTAGGGGGTGGGTCTTTGTGAAGGTTCAGTTGGTCTTCTTTCTTGCATCCATTTGCAACTGTCCATTTCTTGCCATTTTATTTGAATTTATTCTGAGAGATGACCTGTACCTGCTCTGGAAAGCCATCCATACTCTTCTGGCCTTTAGTCTGGATGAAGCAGCGGGCACTCTGAGGCCGGGGGCTGGTGGTGGTGATGGGCATGGGCAGAGGTGACTGGTACTGCTGGATGGACACCTTGTTGATGGCCCCCTCATACTGCTGGTCACGGGCTGTCCGGTGGGGAGGGTTGGCTGAGGTTATCATCATAGTCTGTTGTTGATGATGATTGTGAACACCAGGCTGTGGGCAAACATTAGGCAAACCTTTAATGATGCAGTGTAGACTTCATACAGATGGCAAACCTTCATATCATTACAGGCACAAAGACATGTATTAGTTACACAGGACCTTATGACATTTTGATTTCCCTATTTGATGTATTAATTTAATTAGAATTTTCTTCATAACACTAAATGTGCCAGCAGAAGCAAAATGTTCCACAATACTGAGTGACAACCTAAAGACATTCACCGATAGACTGAGGTTGCTAAGGAGACCGAGCAAGAACATGCGTTGTGAAATGAATCACGACAGCAGGTAGTAATTAACCCTGGCATTTGAAAAAATTAACATGGCAATCACGATATAACAGAGATGTCTATCTCACAGAGAACAGGTTAAGCCAGAGGAAACTAAAGAGTAGAACATGACAGGGTTTAATACTTAGAGACATGTGGGTGTCTCTCTAAAAAATGCATTGTGGAAATAATAAAACTACAATGAGATCCAGACTAATGCAATGAATCATTTCAGTGCAAGCACGGCTTATGGAGAAAAAAAACAGGATCATACCAGAGGTGAGAAAGTTTTAGCATTATTCCTAACAATTTATCTTATTATCTGAGACCAGGTAGAGATAATTTTGCAGGACTTTTATAAAAAAAAAAAATTTAATTTTGAGTTGTGTGTATGTATAAAAGCTGAATCAGAAATTATTATAATTAACTGATTTAAAAAGCATTTTTATATAAGTGTTGAAGATAATTGTGCTGCTTAATATTATATATAAAAGCTACAAAAAAAATTGATCAATTTAATGCATCTTTGCTGAATAGAAGTATTATCTTTTTAAAAATATTTTACAGGCCCCAATTTTTATTATTATTTATTTATTTTTACTAGAACAATTGAACACATGAAATACATCAAACTTACACTTCAGTGATAATTTGAGTAAATCACATAATAAATTATGAATCGATTCACTGAAATAAAAATGATGATGCAGTCTTTAGGAAACTTGATGGCCAAATAAAAATATATATATTAAAATGTTTTAATCTTTACAGTGTTTTAATATTTACAATTATCATGAATATATTCAATTTACCGCCCAGCCTTAGTACATCCTGTATCGAAAACAGAATTGATCATAATCAATACCTTTTTGATGACATTCATGTTCTCTGGAGGCACGTCTCTTCGTCCCAGTGAATACGGGGCCCACTGGCTACTTGGAGAAACCACCTCTTGTCCATTATCTAAAATATTGCTCTGTAGTGAAGGTGTCTGAAAGGATATAGTGCTGTCAGCAAGCAGAATTCAAGACGGTGCTCTAGAATGACACTGCTTTTGCAAAATGAAAAGGCATTTTGCATGGTCAAATTACCAATTTTGCGAGTCGGTTCTAGGCCTGTTGCACAAATCTGGTTTCAGTGACTATACCACTGAAGTTTTTTCATCGCTCAAGAAGGTGAACTGGCTTTTAGCATTGTTCATTGCAATGGTAACACTAAACGGCTAATTATTTATTAGTTATTTTATTTAAATTATATATTATTTATATTATATCCTTAATGCATTATGCAAAAACAATTAGATTTTGACAATAAATATTAAACTTTTAATATAATTTAA
This sequence comes from Sinocyclocheilus grahami, assembly GCF_001515645.1. Lineage (NCBI taxonomy): Eukaryota > Metazoa > Chordata > Actinopteri > Cypriniformes > Cyprinidae > Sinocyclocheilus > Sinocyclocheilus grahami. Next base: position 748,881 of record NW_015505310.1, on the reverse strand, counting down.
CATAAGTAAAAACATTAGAATGAATAAAGCTTTTAAAATGACTAAGCTTGTGTGTTTTCTTTTAATCTTTTTATGGAATAAATTCAGTTGATTCACTTCCATTGATACATTCAAATATTTTCTTTAAGCTTTCTTTAATTTCTTTCAGTCTTGTAAATGCATTTAAATTAAAAAAAATTTTCACAACAATCTCTTACCCAGAATTGATCAACTCTGGACAATCCCTGAGTTGACAGAAAACATTTTTAGCAAGTATTGTGAGCCCGCTGAACTTGATCTAAACCAGGTGTTTTTTGTTTTGTTTTTGTCAACTCTAAACCTACTTAGAGTTTGTTCAAATAACTTAATTAAACAAGCACAGCCCACTGTAATTGACCCAATTACACAACCATTGCAATTCAGACACTTTAAAATGCTGAAATAATACTTAACTACACAGTATATCTGCATATATGTCTAGTTAAAACGATCTTCCAATATGTGATCATTATTTGATGAAGAAAAATTATAACAATTCTACACAAAATCTGTTTAAATATTCATTGCCGTTAATTGCATCAAAGAAATATTGAGCTTATTTGAAGAAAAAATACTTTAAAACTATAACAAACTAATTGAAACTTATTTACAAAAAAGGATGTTTGCATTAAAAGAAATTACAAATACTCAGTGCTAATTCAGCACCTGGTAAGACTCGATTTTGTGTAGTTCACTATCCTCTATTCTCTTACAGTATTCACCAAACACCCGTTGGTGAATAAGTAAATAAAGGTTGGTGAACTGTGCACACAGATATTAAGAATAATATTTAGTGAATTCACTTCTGACTGTTTAAATATGAGTGATTCAATTTGATATTTGGTGTAATTTTAAAAGGATCAAGAAGGCCTTTCATAAACGCATCTCTACTGTCGGTCACAGATTGCTTTGTTCTGTGAGTTCAAGACAGAGGAAGACTGTAGTGCATAGACCAAACACAAAGACTGAGCACATGCAACAGAAAACACCTATATATGTTTAACATCACAGTGAGAGACAGTGTCTAGCCTGGAACTCAGAACAGGTGAAGTGTTAGATTAGTGTTAAACTGTGAAATGTGTTAGATGGTCTGCCTTATAAAATGGCTATTGTAGTGTATATGTTATATTACCACTGTTTTAGAAGTTAAAGCAGAAGCCGCTCAAAAGAGAGAGATCTAAAAAGAAATCTTCATAGGAGATGTTATGTTCATATACGTTTTACTTCTTCATGCTGAAACTGGGGCTGAAGTTACTTCATACTCACATTTGGTAGAGGTAGCCACTGAGTTGTTTGGTTTTCATGCTTTGTGTTATTGTAAAAGTTTATTGTCATGCTTCTGCTGGCATGCGGTGCAGCATAGCCTCCAGAGTACAGCATGCCGAAGTTTACTGTGTTGTGCTTAAGGACAGCGCTCTGATTGGAGGGAAACAACCACATGACATGAGTGAATGGGTGTGCCACACAAAAAGGTCAAAAGGCTGTGGCTGGGGATACACTGGACTGCACATTGCTGTAACAGAGTGAGTAAGCTTGACAAACAGAACAACAACAGAATGTCATTACTGCCCATGTGACACATTAGTGATACACAGCGGTTACGTTTACAGAATATTAATAGCAGCAGTGTAGGACTAAATTGCGTGAACAATGAAGTGTGCTGTAGTACTGTAATCCACTTACACAGAAACAAAGGCATGTAACTGGGTGAATCTCAGGAAAGAAATGTCAGGGTCAATTTCCACCCCAATTAAAAATAAAAATATATATATTTTGCGGAAAGAATTTGAAGCAATTTGAGGATTTCTGGCATTGTGACTATTATTTTCGTGTCAATGAATTTTCCTTCGTAATTATCATTACCGTAAAAGTGAGAAAAATTACTTTAATGTGGAAAAAACCCTCATTATGATAATGTGAAAAAATACTATTTTTTTACTCTTAAATATAATGTTTTTTGAGAAAGGGGGGAGTTTGATTACATTTTATGAAAACGATGCCAACATTTTATGAAAATAATCATAAAAAATTATAATGAAAAAAAACAAAAAAACAAAACTGTATTGGTCCTAAGAAAAAGCTTAATTATTTTAGGCAGAATATAATTTTCTTTTATTTTCTTTTGATTTTGGGGTGAAATATGTCCCAGACATTTCTTGATAGTTCACATGAGATTGACCCCACTGTTCATGTGTCTAAAAAGCCTTCATTTAAGTTTTGTGTACTCCAAACATATTATATAAAACATTGAAAACATTGGTTATTGAGATCTCAACAATTATATAAGACTAAAATAAAGACAGAATAAAAGAACCAAATAATGGTTTAATTTATTTCTTGAAAATGTTGAGCGGTTATATAAAATCCAAGCTAACAAACACTTACAGTACGTAGAAGAACAAAAAGCAAAGCTTGCTTACTCACCCGGTCTAGCCTCTTTGCTTCAATGTGTCTAAGCAGCTGCTGTCTCCAATCTACTGGCATTTTGGAGGTCGGGTCCTCTTGTTTTTGAGGGACAGGTCTCATCTTCATGTCAGCTTCAGGGCTCTTCTCAGTGCATGTAATAAGATTGTAATCTGAAGGCAATTTCTCCAGCAGTGCAGCCATGGTGGGTCGGGCAGACACTGGCCTTGCCTGAGATGCCCCATATGTCTCTGTGCTGTAGCTCCGTGCAGACAGGGGGCGACGTTGTGTCAGACTCTTGGTGGGGTAACCCATGATGGGCTTTGTGGGTTCTTGATAAGACGAGTAATCTTCGTCATACCTACCATTCCTCTTGTGGAACTGGGTGTCAGTGATGGTAGCCAAGCTGTTCTGTTGTTCCAGCATGCTCTGTTGAGACCTGTTGTAGTGCTCTGCCAGCTGCAGTTCTTGGTTCTCAGCTACTCTGCGGAACAGCGCCATCTCTGTCGAACTTACCAGAGAGTCAGCGCGCCTCAGGAAGCCTGGCCTGGAGCGCTGGGGCTGGACCAAGTGTTGTGGATTGATGGCATCATCGGTGACTGCAGTCTGAGCAAATGAAAACATCTGTTCCATCGGTGGATAGCCTCGGTAGCCTCTTGGACTCACAAGTTCCTTTGCCAACGTCTTCCCAGGTTGGTTTACATATTCCGGGGCATTGGGGAATGGTGGAGGAACTCTCCTCTCCGCTTTCATAATATCCATGGCTCTTTGTGGGTTGAAGCTTTGGTCAAAATGGTAAACTTTCTTTGGGATGGCAGGCTTCTGTTGCTGAGAGCTTTTCGAACCAAAGCCATCCAGATCATCGTCCAGCATTGGAGCAGATTGGCTCCTAGACATGCTCTGTTCTAGAGGTACATGGAGGTCCGCTCTATCAACACTTCCCTGGTTTTCTATGCTAGAGCTGTAGCTGTCTAAGGGGATGCTGTAAACCTTGTACGACCCCATATCGATTTCATCTATGCTCTGAGATTTCTTAAATTTCGCTTTTACCTCCTTCATCATTGGCGAAAGTCTTTCAGAACTCTTGCTAACAACCAAAGTGCCTACTTTGTTCAGTTCTTTTACACCCTGGACATGCGCAGAAATGTTGGGATGACCTCTTCCCATCCCTGAGTCTGTAGAGTTCAGAAACCCCCAGGCTCTATTTGAGGGAAAAGTGCCGGGTAGTTCCCCCATCTCCTGTTCGAAGTCCTTACGATCAGGATTGGGGCTGTTGGCTGGAGTAATTTCCAACTTGGAAGGGAAAGCTGTCCTGTCCTCAAAGGGACTGGGAGTCCTCGTCCAGTTCTGCCAGGGGTTAGAGGGAGGAGGCACTTCAGTTTCAGGGGTGGTGCGAACAGTGTGGAAAGTGAGTTGCGACTGATCGAGCTCTAAAGGAACTCCCACAATGCGCTCTTGTCTCATGAGAGGCCGCCGGCCATGTGCCATTGAGGCACTCCGGGGCTTTGAGCCTAGCATGGGGTTTCCAGCGCTGCTGCTCGGAGTGTCAAGAGACGTCTCCTCTGCAACAAAACCTGTGTTATCGTAGTGGGGGGCATCGTTCCAGCTGTCGAAGGTGTCGCTCAGTGGCCGCCTCTCACCTCGTTGCTGCAGCGTGCTGGAAGGAGGTGTTTCCCTCTGGCTCAGAAGGGGCTTACTTTCAATGGGCTTTGGAAAAGACTGAGCCAGCCTGTTGAAGTATTCAGACAAAATACATTTGAGATTTTATCAGTGCACATAGAAAAAAATGTGTATGGCCAGGGGCTGATATGACAAGCATATTCAGTATCATAAAATTCTAATGTATATATGAATTGATTAAAAAAAAACATTAAATACAATTCATAAATGCAATGACTTGAATACACGGCTTCTATGATTCGTTTATATATACATATTCAGTGTGGTGCATTTAAAAGAACAACCGGAAGCCCCTGTAGACCCTTAAGTCAAGGTCAATAAGCCTCTTATAATATAAAAAATTTACTTTACGTGCATACTTTACAAGTAAAGCACTGCAATCTTAGCAAATGTCTAATTCCTTGTTCATTCCTTCTTGGGACTGAATCTGCAACATCTGAGTACAGCCCAATTTCATTAGGTTATCACTACCCCGACAGAACCTTTTATTTTAGCTGATGCTCCCAAAATCTTTCTACTTGATGTCTTCATGTAATGTTGGAGATGAAATATTGAAAATTAAATTTAACTGGGCCTACAACTCTTTTAATATAGTCTAATTTACGTTTATATTGAAAATATTTTGCCTATGTAATACTTCTGCAAGGTTATCAAAACAGAAATCTCTCAAAGAGCTCTTCTGAAGAACAGGCAGTGGAAGGAGTGATAATTTGAAGTTTTTCAGCAGTACTAATATTATAAAACTTATTGAATATTGAAATCAACAGAGATGAATTTTCAGCTGCACTTTACTCAAGATAACAGCAAGAGTGAGGCATACTGCTGTGCGTGACTTTGAGCGAAAGAGAAATTGTGATGCTCAATAACACCCAAAAACACCCTCAGACCCCCAGAGGGTTAAAAGAAACAAATGCCCAGATAAGGCTCACTTAGAACCGTCAATTTTCTTGTTAATTAAAATGGACAGAAATATGAAATTTAAAATGAAAACCTTCAATATCATAAAAAGGCAAATAAGAGACACCCCTACAAAGGCACAGATTTGCAACCTTCTGTATAGCACTGAACACCAAATATTAAATGCAGTTCTGTGTTTCATGAATATTGCCAGTTAATGAAAACAATATGCAAGGGATGGCTTGAATAAATTTGGATTATTGCCAGAGATGATTATTGCAAGACTATTCCAGTGACGCAATGTCAGTTTTGGGCCACCCAAAAGTCAGTGAGCTGGATATCTAAACTGTTTGATCAACTGTCATGTCATATGAGCGCACAGATGGTCTGTTAGTTCATATAAATGAATAGTGGCAGTGATTAAATTCTTGCCAACCTGTTGGTCCAGTGAGTCTGTGATGGCCCCTCTTTCCCAGATGTTTGCAGATTACTGACATTTCCAGGTGGGTTGGAGGAGCCAGATGATCCCTGGGAGGGTGAGTAGTCTGAATAAGTGGCAGATGATCCGCTGTTATTCAAACAATGCATTTTGTCTGGCTCAGACTCATCGGTGGACTCTGAGAATGCATAAAAAAAAAGATAATAGGCATACAAGGTAAAATAGTTTATATGCATGAAAAATGACTGTATTCTTGTCTAAAATAAACCTCAATTATTATGCTTCTCACAATAAATGTGATTTCCAGTATTCTCCAGTGCAATCACACAATGCATTTTAGGATTTGCTGAAGGATTTCTTAATAAAATAACTTTATTAATAAACATCAAAAGAGAATGAGGGAAAAAAATTGTGAGTTTAATGTCGTGATGAAAAGGAAGAAGCTGCAAGTCATTTCTTCTGTATTGTGACACATCTGAGTGAAACAGATTATTTAAAAAAAATTGTAGGTCAAGGACTTGATTTTATCTATTAGTTGTTGATTGGATGCAGGCAGATATGAATGTGTGCTTGCAACCAATTGTAAGGAGTTTTAGCAGACTAAATAATTGGAGAAGTCTGGAATAGGTCACCAAAGAGACCATTTCAGAAGATCAAGTTATGATATATATATATATATATATATATATATATATATAAATGAGGTCAAAGAATGAATTCCTCACAATAAGATTAACAACATTCATTTAAAAAATAGATTTCATGCTGACTTTGTAACTTATACAGGCTGCTTTGTCTTACCAACCTTTTTTTTCCTTGCCCAGTAACACAACCTTTGGTTTGTACATTGCTGGCTCTACCAAAGTCGGCCGCATGTCAGAAATTCGGATATCATTAGGGGAGCCTCCCATGGAGTCCTGGAAACACAAGTGTCAAATTCGCAGTGAACTAATAATATAAAGGAATGAAAAACACAAGGTGAGTGGGGTGTGGTTTCCCTGCAATCAAATTACAATCTTTCATTTAAAAAAACAAGATCGAGCAACACAAATTGGTTATACTAAAACTTATACTAAATTACATTTATAATCCAATTTTATGGTAACAATGTCAATAAATGCAAAGCAACATCCAATTATATTGAAAACTGTTGCTGTACTAACCGCAAACATTTTGGCTATGTGAAAATATGTTTGCCTAATTGCATATTATATAAAACTCTATTAGGCATTAAGACACATGACAGCATAACATTAAGAGATTCCAGTTTAAAAAAAAAAAAAAAAAAGGATCAGTAAACTAAAACATGAAATACCGCTGCAGAAACACAATGTAGCTAGTATTTAGATTCTGTCAAGCTTTTGCAGTATAGTGAAATGAGTCATTCATTTGAATATGCTTAAACAATTACGTTCTTATATTACAGTGACCGTTTCATGATTCTAAAATGCAAAAACTGGCCCAAAATGACAAAGCAGAAGCTGAGAAATATATTAGAAGTAACCGAGTGTGATCTCACACCTCAACATCAAGTTGAGATTCATCATTAGTAATATATAGACTGTTATGATTCACAGGCCTTGTCCTGGCTTGTCTGGTCAAATCCCCCAGGAGCAAATCAGTTGCTTCCAGCTCTCTCACAGCTGTCTATGGCAAAACTCACACCTCTCAGGCCTGACTGTACATCAGCAGGCTGGCTCACACAACCGGCAGCAGAGCAAGAGGAAAGTCACATATCAGAAGATTCTCTCAGAACAGCCGCCTCTCCCCTTCTCTGTCTTTCATCTTGTCGTTTTTTCTGCATTGCTCCCTCACAACAGGTCAAAAGAAATGTGACTGTTTAAATTGATGCGGCAAGCTAATGGGTCTCATACTTGTATTAAATGAATTGTGAACAAAATTCAGCATGGGGGCGATTTGATGCATGTTGTGCAGTGTTCGAATAATACCAAAGATTTTGGGGAGCCCAATATTTTGAATAAAAGAGCTTTAATACACTACCATTCTATATTTGGATTCAGTCAGATTTTTTTTTTTCTCAGAAAGGATACATTATGTTGACCAAAAGTGGCAGCTAAATTTCTTTTAGAAAATAATTTTTATAAAAAAATGTACATAGTATTATATATTTTTTATAAAAGTAAATGTATAATGTTGCAAAATATTTCAATAAATATTTGAAAATAAATGCTGTTTTGAACAGCAGCATTCATCAAAGAATTCTGAAAAAAAAAAAAATTAAGCAGCACAACTGTTTTCAACAGTGATAATAATAAAAAAAAATGTTTTTGAGCACCAAATCAGCATATTAGAATGATTTCTGAAGAACAATGTGACAATGAAGACTGAAGTAATAGCTGCTGGAAATGTAGCTTTGTCATCACAAGAAAAAACTGCATTTTAAAATATATTAAAATATTTAATTTTATATTAGTTATTTTATATTGTTTTAAATATTTCAAAATAGTACTGCCTTACTGTATTTTAGATTAAACAAATGCAGCCATTGCGCATTTGATTGTAAGAGACAGAAGAAAAAAATTCCCCTACAGGACAAAAAATGTTGTTTGCTTTCAAAAAATAACCAAATCTATAGATTCACAGAAATAAAGGGTTAACTGTGGTAACTGGAATTTCCCCCCCCACAGTATGTTCTGCTGACAAAGCATTGCGAGTAGTTATAATTTAGATTTATTAATACAAATTTTTGCTTTTATATTATTTCTTATTTATTGTTTAATATTTATGAATCTATTTTAAATTAGAATGTTTCTTTGAAATGTCATAGAGACAGCAATCTCTTGTTGTAATAAGACATTTACATGACACTTCAAGGCTGCTGGACAGTCTCCCCTTACCCTGAGTTTCGAGATGTCTGGGGGACTATGACGATAACGGTCTCGGTTCCGTCTAGCCCCCCTGTAATTCAAACACTGACTTCATTACTTCATTATGGGAAACAAACCCACGCAAGTATTTAACAAATGTTTCACCCACAATGGGGGAGTCTGAAAAAAAGAATTGAATTTGCTTTGAAGGCAGTTGAAATGAGCCACCCCATATGTTCAGCTGATTTCTGCTGTCTTGTCTCTCAGCCACTTACTATGAGGCAGAAACAGGAAGAGGAAGTAACGGCCAGGCTCGTATTCTCTGGCTGTTGCGGCTTGGGAACGACGCGATGTAAAGAAATCTAAGCAAAACAAACATACATACATATATACAAACAAACAAACAAAAATGGATTCTCATGGTCTAGAAAGAAAAGAATGTGTAAGATACATGAGGTTTATGGCACTGGTACTCCCGAGGTCCCAATAACCCTGATAATATTAGGAATATTTGTAGCTCCACAGTTTGGCCGGGGGGTCTCTGAGACCATTGGGGGAAACAGTGTGAGGCCAAGCTGCGATGGACACAATACACCATGCACTTGTATGCTATTCTAAACAAACAGCTACTGCAAGCATAGAAAAGCCTGGCATCAATGAATGAATTATGAACGTAGCTGTGTTTGCATAATTCCTTGAGATTTATTATAGCTTACTCAAATCATCTTAGCATTCCTGAATTCAATTACTATTTTCATATAGGAACCTTTAATGGATCCTCTGAGTGTTCTTGACATTTCACGCTGACCTTTAGTTCTGTTTACTAAAAGATTTCCAGCTGTTTTCGGAGTAGTGCTACAGGATATAAAACTGAAGTAAAACACTGCAGGTCTAGATTTCTAGTAAATAAATGATTGTAGGATATTTTAAAAGCGAGTTACTAAAAAATGAAGCATACTACAAGGTTACTGTGACATTCACTACTAATTGCCCCAGCTCTCTCTAATATTCATAGGCAAAGTTAATGACTTTTTCTGTGTACTAAACAACACTGCAGCTCTGGCGGTTGGGGAGGGGGGTTGCTGGCTGTGAGAGATGAAACATTTGCACTGATCTTTGTGTATTTTATCTCCGCAGGTTCAGCTAACCTTTAACAAACACTCTCAGCACTATTCAACACTCTCTATACACGCAACCGATCTGACTCAGACACCGAGGATGCAAATACCAGGCCTTCAAAAACAAAGAAACTACTGCCTGAATTTCATTACACACTCTCATCCTTTTGTTTTAAAACTATTGACTTTGGAAATCCCTTACTGTATGTGTTTTGAGCTTAAAATAAGCCGCAACCCTGATATAATACTGTGCAAAAATATTTTAAAAGGATAAAGACATATAGCATTTAAATAGAAAACTTGAAATTATTAAAAGAGAAAAGTCATACTTCTGAGCTCTCGGTCAGATCCTCTTTGTCTTTGCGTTTTGGGATGTCAATGGCTGAGTTGAGGATGACACCTTGTTCGGACATTGGTGGTTTCGAAAAGTCTTTGACCTCACGTTCTGTCACCTACAGAGAACACACACTAATCTACAAGTGGCTCATGCATCAATGACTAAATAAACCGTGACTCCAAAGTGATGGATATTCAAGCAGTAAGTCATGAGAGGCTGTGCATTACAGTCATTGTTCATTTTACTGTGTGTAATCACCGTAACACATTGCCTCGGATTGTTTTTATAAAACTGCAGCAACGGCAATATAATATGACCAAATGACTAAATGTAAATGTAATATAAGACACATATGTTCAATTAATATTATATTATTATAATATAATAAATATAATATGATTTAATTTTATATAGGCTATATATATATATATATACAGTGGGTACGGAAAGTATTCAGACCCCCTTAAATTTTTCACTCTTTGTTATATTGCAGCCATTTGCTAAAATCATTTAAGTTAATTTTTTTCCCTCATTAATGTACACACAGCACCCCATATTGACAGAAAAACACAGAATTGTTGACCAGAGGTGTTTGTGTTACACATCATAGAAGACAATGTTAGCATCCGTTAATTTTAATTGTTGGAGAAAACTGGTTCATTTTAAGCTTTTTCGCGCTATTTTCATCTTCCAGGTTTAAAATCTACATCATGTTGGCTTCACAATTTGTGACGTGGCAAAGGACTACAGTACATCGTTGACACGTCGGTGTCTCATAATTATTCATATATATCTCATAATATACTCATAGGATAAGAACACGCTTCGCTTAATTATTCACAACAGCATGTGTTGATTTGCTATGACAGACGCTTCAGACTGTGAGACCATGTACATTAACTGAGAGAAGTGTTCATGGATCGAAGGAGAGTGTTTGTTTTTGCTTTGTAATAAGAGTTCGGCACAAACGTGATTAATTCACTTATATTAGTGAGTGTAACTGTTTTTACAGCTCCTTGACGCAACACGTCAAAAAGGGCTTATATAAACACAGCAGAATAAGCCTTTAAAGTTATCAGAGGTGCAACAGTGTTTCACCTTCATATCACCTTCATATTAGGGATGCACCGATATGAAAATTTTGGCAGATACCGATAACTGATTATTCTTTATTTTTGAAAGCCGATAACCGATATGTTGGCCGATAAATCTATATCCAAATTGTTATATACTTTTTGAGAGCCTGATTACAAAAAAGGTCTCATCATTAAAAGCCACATCCCAAACACTTCAACATAAGCAGCCTAGTTTGAACGGTGTACGTTTTAAAAATATTTTTACTCTCCCATTACCAAATTTAGTCATAAAAAAGCCTTACAAATAAATAAAATTATGCATAAATAATGCAAACAAGTCACTGGACATCATTACACATGTAAAGAATCAAAATGAATGCGCCACAGATCAATAAAACGGAATAGCCTCTGCACGGACAATAATTAAATGATTTTAATTACTAAACCATATTGTTGATGAAAATAATAAGAGAAAAATACAAGTGGTTGTTGTTATTAATAATATATCAATGATTTTGAAAAAGTAACAAATTAATACCACTGTTTTAAATAGCAGCCATTGAGCTGCAGCTCAAGCTGAAGCTGAAGAGCTGAATGAACACGGTAAACTGAAGCGTTTTGCTGGCAGCTTATTTAACTCAAGGAAATGCATCCTGAGATTAATATTAATACAACATAAACATAATATTACAACTTATATATGAAATGACAAATGACGCAGTTATTGCATGCTATAGTCAGAATGTGTGATCCTGTTGTGGATGCGCTCTTCCCATAACAACGCGCTGAAACACGGCAACTAAACCCAAAGAATTCACAACGTTTTATTATAATAATGTTCTCATTAGAATGTTATATACACAACATTCCCAATCATAGTTATTAATGTTGTGCACTGCTGTTTGAGCTGCGTGCGCTGCGCTAAAGACGATCACCGGTAAACTGAAGCGCTCTTTTAACTTAACCAAACGCATTCTATATGAGATAAATCAGATATACATCAAATAAACACAATATTACAACGTACAATTGCACAAAAGGCTGCAAATGAACAGCGCGCATCTGAAGTGTCTCTGAAGGAAATAATGCATTATTTATCGGCTTTAAGATATCGGCCAAATTTTCTTATCAGGCCGATACCGATAGCAGAAAAAATTAGCATTTATCGGCCGATACTGATATGGTGGCCGATATATCGTGCATCCCTACTTCATATATATGTTTTCGATGCAGAGTGCAAATGGCTGTACATTTATTTGTGTTTTAACTTGATGGGAGCTAAATGAAACTGAAGTTGTCTGTCTCTCCTCTTCCCGCTCCACTCCACAGTCCACACTGTCCGCACTAGTGCACCATGCCCACTTTTTTAGCATTTTTTAAAACTGTGGTGAGAACTAACCAGTGCTAAAACAGGGGGTTTCATGACCCTTTAATATTCTATTTAATAATTATATTTTGATATATATGTAATACAATAAATGATTAATTATCATTAAATTGATGTATTATCATCATTATTATGTTAAAATTATTGCAATAAACTAAAATGTATATATATAAAAAAAATTGAAGATACACTATGTAACGTTTTTCTTTGTTTAAAATCAACAAATTGATATAATGAGCAAGTACATCATGAATCCATCTTCCAAAACGTGTTTTTTTCTTTTTTCTTTTACTATGGTATGACTATAATATTCAAATATTATTGCGTGACTAGTCATATACATAAACAGAGAAGTAGCTCCGACTACATGCAATTTTGTTTATTAACCACTAGAACCCCAAAAGTTACATAGTGTACCTTTAGCACCCATAAACAACTTTAAGATCCCTGGACCCTTGTTTAAAATCCTCAACAGCTTCAAATGGCTCGCCCAATCAAAATTCAGAGTCTGATCTATCCTTTTTATAAAAAAAAGAAGCACTTTGTAGCCAAATTGCAGAGACATTGATTTATGAGCCCAAGTAGGCACTGTGACAAAATAAGACAAAGAAGCATTACCTCCTTAGGAGCAATGGGCCACTTGGGCTCATACTTGTCTTGGCTGTGGAGCTCCATATTGGTCCCAGAAGAACATTTTTCAGTGTTGAGGGGGTGAGTGGTTTTACCCACCAGGTTCTGCACTGACTTCACCATATTCTTTAGGTCTTCTGGGTAAGGGGTGGGATAGCGCTTCAGATTAATCTCAACCTGCAGATAGAGGGAAGAGGATTTAGCCCATATGGCAAAGATATGACCTTTTCTGATGCTTAAAGTTTTTTTTTTTTCATAAATCCCAGCTAACCAAACACAGCAGTGGTCCTGGTTACATCTGATATTAATATCTGTGATCAGATCACCAGAGATGGATGTTAATACCAGGTAAATACAGGGCCAAAAAGGTTCGCATTTTCAATTCTTAAAGGGACCTTCACTTTTCCTGAGTTGTCCTCTTCTTCCTTCTTGTCCTCAAACTCAAATGCCACCGTCATCCTCTGCTGTCTCTGTTCCTCCCAGAGAGTGGGATTAAAGCTGTCACTGTCAGACTGGTAATCTGCAGCAGGGAAACACACATCCATCCAGAAGTTTAAATCCAGTGAAATGTAAAATCAAAGGAAAGAGAAACGGTTGATTTATTCTTACCCTCATCGTGCCGGGGCTGCTGAGGAAACATGTAGTTGGTAAGAACTCTCTGTTTGGTCTCAGGGTGAGCCTCTGTTTGAAGGGGGATAAGGGCCTTGGACTGAATAACAAAAAGAATTGTTGTAAATACAACTACCAAATCAAATGTATTAAATTGCAGTATGTATTTTGACCACTTTTAACCACATTTCACAAATAATTAAATACAGTGGCCCTTTTAAAGTATTTGGATACATAAAAAAAAAACATTACAAATGTGTGAACATCACGGAATTGCATCATAAAAATAACTCCAAGTGACATTTGGTTAAAAGTACAGTAATTGTAAAGAAATAGTTAAATAGATTTAAAATGCCATTTGGTTTGATATTTTACATTAAGTACTTTATTTGTCCAAACCCTAACTGGGGCAACTGTACATTGTAGAAACTATTGGAATTTTAATGGTAAAAGATGGTAAAACTGCTTTGTAATAAACGGTTAACTGGTTAATGTTAAATTGCCTTACTATTTACGATGAAAACTATAATAAATCTAACAGGACATTTAATGTACTATAATTTAACAGTAAAATACTTATTTGAATACAAAATTATGTTTTTGGAAGTTAAACAGTGGAAAAAGTCATCCTATTATCATATTTTATATATATATATATCTATATATATATATATATATATATATATCAGTTAATAAAATATAAAAAAAATTCTGTAAATTTAAGTTAAATCTGTAAAACCTAAAATGATGCTACCATATTTTTTACAGTAAAGTTCTGGCAACTACAGCTGCCAATTTTTTATTTTTTTGTAAATTTCACAGATTTTTTTTTACTCTGTATTAACTGTTCATGCAATGTGGTTAAAACGTGCTCCAAATACTATATAGTTATATACTTTGTACACAATTTAAAAAGGAGGTCCAGATAACAACCTGATTGTCAGATAACCAGAGTGCAGCAAGATCTTTCAATTTAGTGAAAGTGAAGGGAAGATTCTTTAACCTAAAACAGAACATAATTAGTTCATGAGAATTCAAAAAGGCAAAACATGGATGGTAAAAACCAAATGAGACTGTTGGAGAGAGTTACTCCGTGTAGTTAAAATGCTATGAAGCCCTTTTGTTGAGTCTGTTCACTTCAGAAACCTCATTAACTCAGGTACTCTAATGGCTATGCCACGTTTAGTCTTGGTTAAGTTTAATTACTCTACTTCCAGATAATCGCAGTCAGAGCATCAAAACTGTCCGCACAGCTCATAAAGAGCTTTCTTAATTAGCCCGTGGCAAGGCCAGGCACTCTTCTGATATCATGCCCCATTACTGTGCCATTATGGAAAATAATCAACACCATCCTCACCGCTTTACATGAACCAATCAAGACTGTTCATCAAATCTATAAGAGATTTGAAGAAGCACTTTCTTTAAGCAAATAATGTGTCTCATCTTTTATTCATTAAACAATTTTGATCACGTGTTGGTGTGAATGTAGACAAATGCGTGCACAGGGTGTAAAATGAAAAAAAGGAACATCAGGTGTTACCTATTGTCACTTAGATTGAGAACACGTAGCTTTGTCATCTGTCCAATTTCATCAGGCAGAAACTCTATTTTATTGGAGCGCAAGGACATGACCGTAACATTCCTGCAGTTTCCAATCTGCAACACAGAACAGGATATGATAGCTCTGGTGAAGTGCAATTTTGTCAGCTTTTTTTGTTAAATATCAGCATCTTTCTCTCAGGTAAAATTACTCTTGTATTCTGTCAATACAGCAAGTGGCGAGTGAAGGTCAACAGGACATTACCATGCATTTGGTTTAACGGATTTAAGCTGTCCTGATTTTAGCCACTTCAGTGGATCTCAAAATGTGGGAGCCAAAAATGTATATACTGTATTATATTTAATTTAAGATTTATCTGCAAGTTTAATATAGCTTTGTGTTGCACAGCAAACACTGTTACTTTTGGATATTGGGCAGAAAATATATTACTGTTTGAAAGGTGTTTTTTTTTAACAAAGTAATACTTTTATTCCCAGCATAGATACATTACATCGATCAAAAGTGAGTAAAGACATTTATATTACAAAACATTTTTATTTCAGATAAATGCTGTTTTTCTGTCACAGAATCCAGAAAAAAGACGCATCATGGTTTCCACAAAAACTATTTACAGTGGGGAAAAAAAGTATTTAGTCAGCCACCAATTGTGCAAGTTCTCCCACTTAAAAAGATGAGAGAGGCCTGTAATTTTCATCATAGGTATACCTCAACTATGAGAGACAAAATGAGAAAAAAAATCCAAAAAAAAACATTGTAGGATTTTTAAAGAATTTATTTGCAAATTATGGTGGAAAATAAGTATTTGGTCAATAACAAAATTTCATCTCAATACTTCGTTATATACCCTTTGCTGGCAATGACAGAGGTCAGACGTTTTCTATAAGTCTTCACAAGGTTTTCACACACTGTTGCTGG